>NC_133393.1:151615592-151923740 GCF_047511655.1 Castor canadensis
GAGGTAGGGAGAGGGTCTCTGCAACCTTCATACGGTTCCAGGCAGGACCCTGGCTGAAACGGACCTGGAAAATTCCTCATAGATATCTGGTAATCCCCATCCCCACCCTGTCTATGTGTGTAGGGCACCCTGAAGCCCAGAGGGTGAGGAATGGCCCAAGGTCGTTCAGAAGGCCTGTGAGTATTTTGTGTCTCCATTTAGGCCATTCCCCCCGAGAAACCAGGAAAAGGTCTGGGGGTCCTCTGGGGGTCCACAATGCCTCACATTTTGTTGGAGAGGCTGAGGGACCATGAACTCTGTCCCACAGATCTACAATATCACCACAGAAATGGCTTCTGTTCCACCCCAGCCCCACATTCTCATTTTTAAGCTGAGAGGAGACCTGGATCCCATTCTGAGGGCACAAATTACTTTGACCTTAGCCAAACCAATTTGTACCAGCCTTCCTGCCTGCGACCCCCTTCTCTTCCTCTGTCCAGCCCTGACAGCACCAGGCAATTCTGAACTCTCTTTGACTCTCCAGAAAGGCAGATGGTAGGAGGACGCTGGGTCCTACATGCTGTCCCCACCTTGGCTGCTCTGGTCCTGACTTTGGACATTAAATGCACTCTTCATTTTGTTCCTCCATGAATAGGGGACCATAAGATGTCTGTGCTTCAGAACAACCAGTGGGGACCCTAGGAGACAGGGGAGACTGCAGATAGATACAGGACCAGGAGGCAGCATCTCTCCTCCCCCAGGGTCACAGCCCACTTGGAATTAGAGGGACAAAAGGAGCTAGAGTTTAAAGACCAAGGTCAGAGGAGTGGGGTGAGGGGGTGTGATAAACTTGCTCTGGAATTCATTCCATCCATCTCTCTGCTTCCCTCCCCCAGAAGTCAAGTGGGCCTGTGCTCATTTCATCCTGCTCAGATGTCTCCCTGCCCTAATGGTCTCCAGCTTCAGGACATTGCTTGGGTTGGAGGTCTAGCTTTGCCACTTCCCAGTTAGGTGAACTTTAGCAAATTAGCCTATCTAGGCTTCCATCATTTGTAAACTTTGGACTTTGACATCTATTCTAGGCCTGTCTTGAGGTATGTGAAAGTGTCCTTCCTACTAGGCAGGCAGAGGGGTCTCCTTAACCCACCCTTTCTTTCTTTCTTTTTTCTTTTTTTTTTGGCATTACCAGGGTTTGAACTCAAGGTCTCAGTCTTAATAGGCAGGTGCTCTACCACTTAAGCCATTCCACCAGTCCTTTTTTTGTGTTGGGTATTTTTGAGATAGGATCTCTTGAACTATTTGCACAGGGCTGGCTTTGAACCTCAATCCTCCTGATCTCTGCCTCCTGAGTAGCTGGAATTACAGGTGTAAGCCACCAGCACCCAGCTGGTCCACCTTTTCCTATACCCAGGAAAGGTTTAGGGTGGGTTAAATGGGCCCTGTAGTAGTCATCCCTGGAGCAGATTATCTCAGATTTGGCTTTTGAAGAGTGAATGAGAGTTTGCTTGTGAACAAGAATGCAAAGAACATTTCAGGGGAAAATGAAAGCAGATGGAAGGTGGGGACAGCATAACATGCAGGTGGGAGACAAGCAGTTCCATGATGACACGATGACATGTAGCACCATGCCGTGCAGGGTAAGAGAGGTTGGTGGGGAGTAGAAGGGGGCTTTGACCATTCTAAGGATTCTGGGTAAAAGGACCTTTTGTGAAATACCTTCTACCTGCTACTTTCCACTTTTCTGCTTTCTCCCCTCTGGTTCACTGGAAGTAACAATTGATAATTGTTCAGTACTGGTTCTGTGGCAAGCAGCAGGGTGCGAAATGCTCCGTAGGCACTGTAAAAAATTCACAGGGCCCTTAGGAACTGGGTCCTATTTCTACCCCTGTTTTACAGAGAAGAAAACTGAGGGTCAGAGCATAAGAATTAATTTGCAACACTTACTATGTGCCAGGCACTGGTTCAGAGCATTTTACACAAAAGCCATACCTATGACTTAGGTGCTATGAGTCCCACTTACAGATGTGGAAACCAGGACTCTGAGGTTCTTTGCCCAAGTTTTATGGTGCTTGTGACCATGGCCTTATAATTACAAAATTGGACCATGCAGATTCTGTTGCTATCAAGCAGGTCCCTGGGGATGGGTATTTGATCAGGACAGTTTCATCAAGTCACAGTGGGTGAAAGGACCCCCGTTCTGCTGGCCCACACCTTGCTAGGGTGTGTTGGGTGCAGGGAGAACAGAGAAGTCATTGCCTTACCTGTCCTCTTTTACCAAGTGTTCTGCACAGGCTCCTTCCAGTGAGGTAAGGCTCCTTACAGAATTCTCATTTTCACCTGTGCCTGGACTGTATTGGTTACCTCTTCTACAAGGAAGGAAGCTGAGGCCCAGAGAGGTTAGGCAACTTGCCCAAAGGCACACATGCTGGAGAGGAACAGAGTTAGAGCAGTTCTTGGCTGCAAACCTCCTTCTTTAAAGGCCGAGTAGGAACTGCGTGTCCCCAAGTGACAGGGACAGCTTGGAGCTTGGTCAGGCGACCTGGGCTGCTGAGTTGTCTCCTGTGTTCTTGATCAGGTACCGCCCCTGCCTCTGCTAGGTCCCCGTCTTCCTGGCTCTGTGATGTTTCTCTCTGGGTGGGCACAGCAAGGGGCCCCTCCGCAGGTGCTGACGGTCCGTGTCTCCGCAGCCAAAACCTCCGTGATGCCACACTTTCTGGACTGGTTCGTGCCTGTCTACCTGGTCATCTCCGTGCTTATCCTGGTGGGCTTCGGCGCCTGCATCTACTACTTCGAGCCGGGCCTGCAGGAGGCGCATAAGTGGCGCATGCAGCGCCCCCTGGTGGACCGTGACCTCCGCAAGACGCTGATGGTGCGGGACAACTTGGCTTTCGGTGGCCCCGAGGTCTGAGCCCTCGGGCCCCAGTGTGGGCGCCGGAAGTGGGGGCCTTCCCTCGGACCGCCGAGCCCGCAGAGGGAGGACGGCCCCTGGGTCCTCCAGGTCACCCCCTCTGCAATCGGGGCCCTCCACAGAGGACCCTGGTACTCCAGGAGGCTTCTAACTACAGAAGCGGGATATCTGGACGCCTTGACGTTTTGCTGCTGCCATATCAAGCCAGCTCACCTCACACCTGGCCCAGCTCTGGGGACATCCTCTGCTGGTCCCCAGTGCCTTTGCCCAGTACTCCGCCCCTGCATCTGGAGTCAGGCGTGGCCGTCCCTGCCTCTTCTGCCCCAAGGACACCAGTCCTGTAGCTGCACAGGCTTCAAAGCTGATCCAGAGGAAAGGCCTCACTTGGAAAGATGCCGTCCTGGCCCAGCCCAGCCCCACTGCTCTGGGCTCAGGCTTGGAAAGATGAGAGTGTGTGGGAGGGTTAGTCCATGGGGGAGGGAGGAATGTATGTGTGCTCCCATGTGAGTGTGTAAGGGTAGCAGGTAAGCATTGAAAGGTAAGGGGCTGCGTGCATATGTGTTAGAAAGTGGAGCCCCAGGTGGGACAGGAGGTGGTGGGGATTGGGTGGACTCTGGACAGAGTACTGACTCAGTAGATTCTCCTGCCCTTCTTCTGCTGGACTCTCTTATCCCTTCCTTTTCCCAAAGGCTGAGGTGGCAGGCAGGAGCCCTTGCCGACTCCCTCCTTATCTGAAGCTGCACTTGCAGGGTTGAGCCCAGCCCCTCTGAGCCAGGGCCCCCAGACCCTCCCAGGCCTCCTCCTTCATTGTCTCACTTTGCACACAGATTGGCAGCCTGCCTCACTCTTCTGCTGGCGCTTCCATTTTCATTTAGTCACAATAATGAAGACTTCATGACTATCTTTGCAGGATTGTCCTTTCTTGAAAAAAGGATCATGTGTGTCCACTCATTGGGTCCTTGTGAAAAATATGATAGCTCAGTGGTCCCCATGATGGAGATGGGAACACCAAATCTTAGGGAAGGTCAAGCAGAATTTCTTTATTGACAATTTGGACCAGACCATTCCCGGCCATAGGGAGCTGTTCCATGCATTGTAGAATGTTTACCATCTGGAGCATCTACCCACTAGAAACCAGAAGCAATCACTCCCGTCCCACCAGGACAATCAAAATGTTAACTGAATCATTGGAGTAGAGAACCAGTAAGGATATAAATTCAGGCACTGAAATATGAAACAACAAGGCTCTAAAACCAAATGGAATTTTATTCCTGTGCATAGTACAGTGCACAGGGAGGACATCCAGAGCTGGTTTGGTGATGGTTTCCAATCAGTGTTCAGGGACCCCAGCTGCTCCCCTCCTTGTTGCTTTGCCATGTCTGGGATGTTGCCTGATTGGCATTACTGGAGTGTTGGCTTGTCTGTATCCTGAGTAGCAGGGTGGAGGGAGGGTGGAAGGGCTGCCCCTTCCCTTGAGGGACACTCTCTGATGATTGTACCTGTTAATTCTCTACTGGTCAATACTTAGTCACATGGCTTCTCCTACCTGCAAGGGAGGCTGGGAAATAAAGATGAGCAGCTGTGTGTGTAATTAAAAAGTCTACCTCTTTACCTCCTTTAAAGTGAGAGAAAAATTAAGACAGTTACCAGATTATTTTAATCTGAATTTGCCTGAGGTTCCAGGGCAATGGGCTAAGATTTGGATCAGATGTCTGGTCCCAGACAGAGAGCTCATGCCCCATCCTGGAAGGCAGTGTGTGGGGTGGGGGGAAGGGGAGAACTGTTCCTCTCTCCTTGAGGGACTGGGCTGCTCTTCCTCCACTGGACATACCCAGGAACTGTCTGATTTGTTTTGCAGAGCTAGGACTAGCATGAGGCCTGACAGACACCTCAAGGTCACACTCAGGTACCTCCTAAGATTTCATGCCCTTGCCCCACCCTACAGACAGCCCTCACCACCCTAACTTCTCACCCAGCAGAGTGTTTTGCAGCTCTGGGAGATTTTCCCACACCCCTTCCCACTGCAGGCAGCTGCTCAGCCATATCATCTTGTTACGTGCTGCTGTAGAGGGTCCTTGCCTTCACAGGCCAGGGAACAGGCTGAATGCTGAGCCAAAGCCCTTATATAAAGTAGGATTTATTAGAGAGAAAGGAAAGGCCTGGAGCCTGGAAATCGGTAACTCCCAGCTCAGGTGAAGGCTGGGGTTTTTATGGATGTTTTAACTCTGGGTTGAGGGGGGATTTCTTATTGGCCATGGCTTTGCAGGCTTTCTTAGGTGAACTGGTATAGTTAGCACCTTCATTGGGGGAGGGCAAACAATCTTGAGAGCACTTTGCTCATCAGCCCTATGGCAGATCTATCAGACCCTGTATCTTTCTTTAGGATGCAGAAATGCAGTTTACAACTCCCTCTCAGAGTGCTGGAATGCAGGCCTGTAACGCCTCAGGATGCAGGAATGCAGGTGCTCTCCATGGGGGGATGGGATACTCATCTGCCTTAGGTCTCCAGACCCAACAAATCCCTCCTCTGAGACAAGCAACTGCTGTTGGGGAAAGGGGCGATGACTCATCTAGGTGCTTTGTGCTGACAATGGGGCGATGGCGAGGATAGGGGACAGGGTACTTGTCTCAGGGGTTGACCTGTGTAGTCTCCAGGGGTCCCGGATAGAATGGGATGGAGGCCTCATATGTAGGCAGAGGTGAGTATTCCTTGACTAAGAGCTGGAGTTTGATCCATTGAACCTGTTGAGATATGAACCTGGAGACAGAATTTATTATACAAGGCCCAAATAGGAATATTAGAAGGAGAATAAAAAGCAGTCTGGCAAGGTCTGCATATGTAGGGATCCAGATTCTGCAGAATCCTGTAACTCCCAAGAAAGCTCTAAGCTGCTTTATGGTATGTGGGAATGGCAAACTGAGGATTGGGTTGATTCCCTCATGACTCAGGGAGCGAGTCTGTCCCTTTAAGACCACACCTAGGTAAGTGACCTGTGGGAGGCATAATTGAGCCTTTTACTTAGAGACTTTGTATCCCCAGGAGGCCAGAAAGTTTAAAAGGGACTCAGTCACCCTGCAGATGAGGGGCTCTGTGGCTTTGCACAGATGTCTTCAATATATTGAAGAAGGGTTGCCTCTGGGTAGTGCCAACCTAATAAGTCTCTGGTTAGGGCCTGTCCAAAAAGATGAGGGCTGTCTCTAAACCCTTGTGGCAAAACTGTCCAAGTTAGTTGCTGTGAAAGGTTTGTGGGATCTTCAAAGGCAAACGGGCTGAGTGTCAGGATGCAGGTAAAATGTAACACTTCTGGATGAAAGAGAGCTTTAGCTCATCATTTCACATAAACTGACACTTTCAACTTCGTAAATGTTTGTACCATATTTAGATAAAGTATAGACACAACACAGTTATAAAGTGGTCATCTAAGACCAATGAGCAAATATGTAAATGACCTCTGACTTAGTAGTACTTAAAGCTTGACAAGAACAGAAAACACAAATAATTTCTTTGATAAGATCTTTCCCTATAACAGTTTTCTGCAGGTGTTACTCAGAGCAGAACAATATTAAGATAATCTTGTTATTTTATGGACATAGAGAATTAGATTTTAGTCTGACATGACCCTAAAAAATGTTTTAGGCAACTCTTAGATTATAGTCAACTTTATCACACACTGAAGCTTTTATTACACACTTTTAAGACTTACTCAGAAACTTCATATGACATTCTGAACCCTCTGATGGTTTGTCCTTACCACTCCTCTCCATGTTTGGAACAATCTTTAGGACAAACCCTTTTTTACAAAATCCTTTCTCATCTAAAAACATTTCTTATTTCATTTAACCTTCCCCCCAAAATTATGCTCAACACCTATCTATATCCTTTCTACTCGCTCACTTTGTAACTTGTATTTTAAAATAACTTTCATAATGAAGGACTGAAGGACAGACCTCAGGAGGTCAAGGAGACACTTCTCCTCCCTAGGAAATGCCTGTTTGCATCTGAAAGGCATCTCCGCCATCAGGCAATGCAAATAGGCTATAAAACCCTACTCCCCACTCTGGCCCATGGGATCACCGGTTTCGGGGTTCTGGGTCCCCCTGCATTCTCCAATATGCAGTCTTTCTCTTCTCTTTTCTCCAACTAAATTCTCTACAAATAAAATCTTTCCCACCTCTGCTTTTAGAGTCTGTCTGTGCTTTCATTCTCAGAGCAGGCTCAAGAACCCTGAGCACCTGAAATTCCTGTGCGTGTCATCCGTGCGTCAATAAGTATTTTAAGTTTAAATAAAATTTTTTTTTCAATTAGCCTTATTATATAGACCCATATAGATAGGCAATTTTAAACTGTTTTTATACAATAATTAACCTATAAAGACACCATTTGTTAATAGATCTAATTATAAAAGAATTGAATGTAAATTACTTTGACAAAATGAAGCAGACTAAGGTTACAGTCCATAAAATAATGCCTATAATTTAGTTAGACCTGATTGACATAACCTTTAAAAAATTGTTTTTTCTTTAAAGTAACAGCAGAAGAAGTGGGGGAGCGAAGAGAACAGAAGCCTTGAATTTTTTTTTTACATTAATTTTATAATAAGAATCACCCTAAAGATGTTTAAATTATGCATATGTAAAGAAGTTTTAAATAAGGCATGCCATAAATGTCAATTTAAGTGCACATAGATTCAAGAGCTCAAGAACATGTAAAACTTAACTAAGTGGCCACAAGTACATTGATTATTTATTTTTTTTTTTCTTTTATTATTCATATGTGCATACAAGGCTTGGGTCATTTTTCCCCCCTGCCCCCACCCCCTCCCTTACCACCCACTCCACTCCCTTCTTCTCCCCCCCACCCCCTCAATACCCAGCAGAAACTATTTTGCCCTTATTTCTAATTTTGTTGTAGAGAGAGTATAAGCAATCACAGGAAGGGACAAGGGTTTTTGCTGGTTGAGATAAGGATAGCTATACAGGGCATTGACTCACATTGATTTCCTGTGCGTGGGTGTTACCTTCTAGGTTAATTCTTTTTGATCTAACCTTTTCTCTAGTTCCTGTTCCCCTTTTCCTATTGGCCTCAGTTGCTTTTAAGGTATCTGCTTTAGTTTCTCTGCGTTAAGGGCAACAAATGCTAGCTAGTTTTTTAGGTGTCTTACCTATCCTCACCCCTCCCTTGTGTGCTCTCGCTTTTATCATGTGCTCATAGTCTAATCCCATTGTTGTGTTTGCCCTTGATCTAATGTCCACATATGAGGGAGAACATACGATTTTTGGTCTTTTGGGCCAGGCTAACCTCACTCAGAATGATGTTCTCCAATTCCATCCATTTACCAGCGAATGATAACATTTTGTTCTTCTTCATGGCTGCATAAAATTCCATTGTGTATAGATACCACATTTTCTTAATCCATTCGTCAGTGGTGGGGCATCTTTGCTGTTTCCATAACTTGGCTATTGTGAATAGTGCCGCAATAAACATGGGTGTGCAGGTGCCTCTGGAGTAACCTGTGTCACAGTCTTTTGGGTATATCCCCAAGAGTGGTATAGCTAGATCAAATGGTAGATCGATGTCCAGCTTTTTAAGTAGCCTCCAAATTTTTTTCCAGAGTGGTTGTACTAGTCTACATTCCCACCAACAGTGTAAGAGGGTTCCTTTTTCCCCGCATCCTCGCCAACACCTGTTGTTGGTGGTGTTGCTGATGATGGCTATTCTAACAGGGGTGAGGTGGAATCTTAGTGTGGTTTTAATTTGCATTTCCTTTATTGCTAGAGATGGTGAGCATTTTTTCATGTGTTTTCTGGCCATTTGAATTTCTTCTTTTGAGAAAGTTCTGTTTAGTTCACGTGCCCATTTCTTTATTGGTTCATTAGTTTTGGGAGAATTTAGTTTTTTAAGTTCCCTGTATATTCTGGTTATCAGTCCTTTGTCTGATGTATAGTTGGCAAATATTTTCTCCCACTCTGTGGGTGTTCTCTTCAGTTTAGAGACCATTTCTTTTGATGAACAGAAGCTTTTTAGCTTTATGAGGTCCCATGTATCTATGCTATCTCTTAGTTGCTGTGCTGCTGGGGTTCCATTGAGAAAGTTCTTACCTATACCTACTAACTCCAGAGTATTTCCTACTCTTTCCTGTATCAACTTTAGAGTTTGGGGTCTGCTATAAAGATCCTTGATCCATTTTGAGTTAATGTTGGTATAGGGTGATATACATGGATCTAGTTTCAGTTTTTTGCAGACTGCTAACCAGTTTTTCCAGCAGTTTTTGTTGAAGAGGCTGCTATTTCTCCATCGTATATTTTAGCTCCTTTGTCAAAGACACAAGTTGGTTATAGTTGTGTGGCTTCATATCTGGGTCCTCTATTTTGTTCCACTGGTCTTCATGTCTGTTTTTGTGCCAGTACCATGCTGTTTTTATTGTTATTGCTTTGTAATATAGTTTGAAGTCAGGTATTGTGATACCTCCTGCATTGTTCTTTTGACTGAGTATTGCCTTGGCTATTCGTGGCTTCCTGTGTTTCCATATAAATTTCACAGTAGATTTTTCAATCTCTTTAATGAATGTCATTGGAATTTTGATGGGAATTGCATTAAACATGTAGATTACTTTTGGGAGTATCGACATTTTTACTATGTTGATTCTACCAATCCATGAGCATGGGAGATCTCTCCACTTTCTATAGTCTTCCTCAATCTCTTTCTTCAGAAGTGTATAGTTTTCCTTGTAGAGGTCTTTCACATCTTTTGTTAGGTTTACACCTAGGTATTTGATTTTTTTTGAGGCTATTGTAAATGGAATTGTTTTCATACATTCTTTTTCCGTTTGCTCATTGTTAGTGTATAGAAATGCTAATGATTTTTCTATGTTGATTTTATATCCTGCTACCTTGCTATAGCTATTGATGATGTCTAGAAGCTTCTGAGTAGAGTTTTTTGGGTCTTTAAGGTATAGGATCATGTCGTCTGCAAATAGGGATATTTTGACAGTTTCTTTACCTATTTGTATTCCTTTTATTCCTTCTTCTTGCCTAATTGCTCTGGCTAGGAATTCCAGTACTATGTTGAATAGGAGTGGAGATAGTGGGCATTCTTGTCTGGTTCCTGATTTTAGAGGGAATGGTTTTAATTTTTCTCCGTTAAGTATAATGCTGGCTGTAGGTTTGTCATATATAGCTTTTATAATGTTAAGGAACTTTCCTTCTATTCCTAGTTTTCTTAGAGCTTTTATCATGAAATGATGTTGGATCTTATCAAAGGCTTTTTCTGCATCTATTGAGAAGATCAAGTGGTTTTTGTCTTTGCTTCTGTTAATGTGGTTTATTACATTTATTGATTTTCGTATATTGAACCACCCCTGCATCCCTGGGATGAAGCCTACTTGGTCGTGGTGAATAATCTTTTTGATGTGTTGCTGAATTCTGATTAGTTATTTTTTAAAAAACTTTTAGGAGCAGATTGAGAAGTGTCCCATTCTGTTCTTTTAGGACTCATTTTGGGTGGATTGATAGCTGAAGTAAGAGTCAATTTTAGGAATAGTGTTTTGAGTCAGTTTTTAATAAGATGGTTATCATAGCTATTAGATTTTTGTCTCATAAATTAATCATAGACATACACAACTTACACAATGAAACACAAAACAGTTACTAACTTTGAGCGCACTCTTGGACACTGAAAACTTTAGATTTGGGAAGGCAAAGGAAAGCGTCCTTTCAATCAAGTACAGAGTGATATTGGGCTTTTGAGGGTGTTTGAGCCAATAGAGTATAGGGATTGGAAACAATTGGGTGGAGGGGAATGGCTGCTTCATGAATGAGCTGGAGGTCTTGAACCAACCTCCATCTGTTTGGCCCCTTGTGGACAGCAAGAATAGGAGTATTGCAGGGGCTGGAGCAACTAATTAGTAGCTCTTGTTTTTTTTTTTTTTTTAAAGGAATTTATGATAGGCATAAGGCCTCATGTCCCTCAGGCTTGAGGCGATATTGTTTTGGGTGTGGAAACTGTGAGGGATTTTTGAGTTTTATTTGAATAGGGAGGGCCTTCCTGGCTCACCCTACAGTCATCTCATCAGTCCACACTGTGGGATCTATTTGTTCCTGAAGGAGGGGGCAGCAGAGATAGCTGCCTGGGAGAGGAAAATTTGAGCTTTTAGTTGAGATAGTAAATCCCATCCCAGCAGAGGCACTGGAGTTTTAGGAACTATGAGGAAAGAAAGAAGAGGAGGTCTCCTCATGAGCAGGCCAGAGGCTGGGTAAAACAGCATTCTAGGGGCTGGCCAAATATGCCCCAAATAATAACCTTGTCATTGGACTGGGGACCGGGAGAGAATGGTAAGACAGAGAAATGGGCTCCACTGTCTAGGAGGAAAATGACCTTTTGCTTTTCTACCATTATGGTTACCTGAGGGTCCTCAATGTTGATACTAAGAAGTGGAGCAAGAACAGGGGACCAGGACCCATCGATCCATAGGAAGTGGCACCCTATCTTCCATCCGGAGATAGGGGCACTTAGACCTCCAGTGGTTACCTTTGCAGAGGGCAGGGTCCCGGTGGGGGCTGGGGCTGTCTCCCGGGCTCTCCCCCTTTAGGGCATTCTCTGTGAAAGTGCCCCTCTTGTCCACCATGGTAGTAAGCTGGGGATGTAGGCCCCAGTCGGGTGGGGCCTTCTCTGAGAGCTGCAATGAGGTCATGATGTCTCTTATCTTTTTCTCTCCTTTTAGTAAGGTCCTGGTTAGAGTATACAGACATGGCTAGCTATATTAGTTGGTCCAATGATTTCTCTCCTTCAGCCACAGACTTTTGGAATTTTCTATGAATATCTGGGGCTGACTGTGTTAGAAATTTATCTTTGAGGAGAACCTCTCCCACCTGTGACTCTGGGTCCACTGTGATATGTTGTCTGATAGCGTCCTTAAGATGCTGTAGAAAGGTAAGGGGGTTTTCTTCAGGGCCTCGCTGTACTACAGTCACCTGGGAATAGTTTAGAGGTTTGACTTTAGCCCTTTTTAGCCTTTCCACTATGAGATGGACGAAGTTGATGCCATTCATCTTCCCATCATTTTTTTTTTTTTTTTTTTTTTTGTTTTAGCAATGCTGGGGAATTGAACCCAGGGCCTTGCACATGCTGGGCAGACACTCTCCCATTGAGCTACTTCCACAGCCCCAAATATTCCCCCTCTTTGGCTATACTGGGATTTTGAACTCAGGGCCTCATGCTTGCTAGGCAGGCACTCTACCACTTGAGTCACTCCACCAGCCCCCTCACCATTTTGATTTTAATGTGGATCTGCCAAGGGGACTGCCTGTGCCCCTGTGGGTATAGGCACATTTATTTCCTCATTTTCATGGGTATTGGGGCCTATTGTCAATAGCAATCATTTCCAACCTGAGTGGCCTGGGCCAGAACCCATTGCTTTTCTAATGAGGAAAGAGTTTGGTCTAGTAGAAGCATAATATCCTTTCATGTCAATTCAGAGATTTGGATCACAGAAATAAAGGCTTGGATGTATTGGTCTGGGGGATCAGTAAAGCTACCCAGATCTTTTTTAATCTCTTAGATCTGATAACTGGAAGGGGACACAGACTCACCCTCTTCCTACCATTGCCTGTTGAAGGGGGAAGCACCCATTAGGAGGTTCTGAATATTGGGATGGCTTAGAAGGTAGGACAGAGGGTGGAGCAGTAGGTGTGGGCCTGGTCATTGATAAGGGGCTTTTCTGGTCCTCCTTTCCATGTTTATCCTGTGGCTTACAAAGAATGGCCAGCACTTGAGTATCTAAATAGCAATTATGGAGCCAATCTGGGTGGTCTTGGAGATAAAAGAAAATTTGTATAGGGGACCTCAGTTCACTTTTCCTCCTTTTTACAGAAAAGGTCTAATTGCAGTATGGTATTGTAATTTAAGGAACACTGTGAAGGTCACTTCTCTTGGTCACCCAAGGCATATTGAGGCCAACATTTCCTTTCAATGTTTCACTAGACAGGCCAGAGAAGACCACTTGGATACCGAGGCCAGAAGACTAGAAGGGGCAGGTCCCATCTACATAAACTTGTCAGACTCCTCTTTTATTGGCGTCCCAACTGGGGATTGACCCAACTGACGAGACCAGGCGTCCCTGTCTCCTGACTTTCCCCTGCTATCTGTGGCCAGAATGGAAGAAAGTGAATTGGTTGGATTAGGCCACCTGACCGACAGTGAGAAAAGAAAAAAACCAAAACGCTAGGATCCTGCTTTTTAGTTAACAGCAGGCAACCTCTTTAATAAAGGCTACCTTTTTAACAATGGAATACATCATCTGTAAAGTTAGAGAAGGGTGTTCAGAGGGTGTCCTGGGCAATAACAGTGCCACAAGGGATGACTAGTGCTAATATTTGGAGGGAAAAATTTTTATGCTGAGGCCAATAGTATAGGAAATTTTAAATGAGAGGTTTAGAGACCACTGTAACACCCATTTTGCTGTTTTGGGGACTATAACCTTGAGATAACAATTAGCTTACAAGGACTGGGTTGGTCAGGCCCAAGGCATAAGATAGGGCTGGGAACCGGGCTTGAGCAAAGTGTTGCCGCCCCCTCCCACACCCGGGATGAGTGACCCCATCCTGCAGCCCATCGCCCCTCCCCCTCCCCCTCCCTGTGTCCGTGCACCTGCACGCATTTATTTTTCCTCTCATCCTTTTAGGGGGAGTGGCAGTGGGTCGCAGTCATCGCCTTGTGTGGCTGGCGGCTTTGGATGTATGTTGGGCCCTCTCTATGGATTCTCTTAGCTATGGCAGGTGTTCCTGCTGTGCCCAGGGGCCAGCATCCCTGTGCAGAGTGCACCTGTTTGTTTTCCCACCTTCTCTTGTGGGGGCAGAGTTAGGGCGTGAGTGCTGTGGCTGCAGCTTTTTTTTGCAAGCGCCTCTGCCTCTGCTGGTGCCCAGCAGCTGGTTTAAAGCTGCTGTGGCCCGAGGGGCCTGACAAACTAGGTGTGGGAGTAATTTAAGGAGGTCATAAGATACCATGCTACAAATTTTTTATAGGAGGCCCAGGTCCCAGTAAGCCCAGGGAGGGGAAGGGAGACAGAGATAAAGGACAAGGTGGAACCAGGGAGAGAGCAGAATGGGTGTAAAGGTTTTTTTTTCCAAATTCGCTGAAGAAGGATGCCCACTGCTGTTTAGGACAAAAGGGGGAGGCCACTCATCCTGAACTGCTTGGGAAAGAGGAAGGAGAGGCTGAGGATTGGGGGAAAAGAGAGTTTCCAGGCTCAACATGAGGGATTATTGGTTACCGCTGCTGTCCAGGTCGATCCTGCCCAAGGGCAGTACTGGAGCACTGGAATCAACAGGTGACCACCACTCTTGGGCCACGGAAACCATGAAGGAAGCATAAGAGATCTGATTGTCTGTTTGCCTCAGACATGGCTGGAGGGGTCCGAGACTTAGCCACTTTTGGAGCCTGAGGGCAGTCAGGAAGTTGCATCTCCAGCCTTCAGGCGACACCGGGGAGTGCCCCGGCCAGGGCACCTTTATAGCTTGAAGAGAACCTTTCCTTTCCACCAGTTGTTTTTGGACCTCCTCTTAAGCAAGTCAGATCTTGAAAGAGGTGAGAGTTTAAGGAGGGAGGGAGCTGAGAGTTGAGAGGGGAAAAAAAAAAGCCTCGGTGCACTGAAGTCTAGCTCTGCCCATGTAGCAGTGGCAGTCTGGTATAAGCCCCCGGCTGACCCCCAAGTTCTCTCAGGTTGCCTGCTTTACAGCTTTAATGGGCTCGGAGCTTTTCCTCAGGTTCCCAAGGGAGAAACCCTCCTTAACAAGAGAGAGAGAGAGAGAGAAGGTTGGCCCTGAGAGGTCCACCATAGCTAGGCCATGGTGGTGGGGCTGTCCTGGAAAATGGACTCCATTGGAGTGCCAGACAGTCAGGGTCACATTCTTAAGCAGCCTTTCCCAGTTTGGCACAACCTGTACTGACCTTGGTTCAGAAGAAATGTCCCTTCATGCATTGTCAAAATGTTATGTTCCGGTGTTGAAGTGTTGCAGGCTGGTGTCAAGGGTCCTTGCCTTCACAGGCCAGGGAACTGGCTGAATGATGAGTCAAAGCTGGTATATGAAGTAAGATTTATTAGAGAGAAAGGAAAGGCTACAGCTAGAGAAGTGCAGGGAAACGGGTAGCTCGCTGCTCAGGTGAAGGCTGGGGTTTTTATGGACGTTTTAACTCTGGGTTGAGGGGGGATTTCTTATTGGCCATGGCTTTGCAGGCTTTCTTAGGTGAACTGGTATAGTTAGCACCTTCATTGGGGGAGGGCAAACAATCTTGAGAGCACTTTGCTCATCAGCCCTGTGGCAGATCTATCAGACCCTGTATCTTTCTTTAGGATGCAGAAATGCAGTTTACAACTCCCTCTCAGAGTGCTGGAATGCAGGCCTCTAACTCCTCAGGATGCAGGAATGCAGGTGCTCTCCATGGGGGGATGGGATACTCATCTGCCTTAGGTCTCCAGACCCAACAATCTCAATACTACCCAAGATTCTTCCAGGCACAAGTGCTGGAGACCAAACCGAGAAGAGCTGGTAGAAAAGGGTTTTGTTCCAGACTCAGGCTTGGCTGGTCCTGAGGGCTCAAGGTCTCTCTCACTTTCCTTTGCATACATTTCAGTTTCATGTCTCCATGTGGCTGTCAGGTGCCAACAGTTCCAGGCAGGCACAGCATTTCAGTGCCTTGATTTCAGAAGAGCAAGTCTCTTAGTGGTGGGAAAACTGGTGTGTGTGTGTGGGGGGGGGGCTCCCGCTGGCCCTATTGTGCATACACACTCAGGGGATGGGGAACGCTGACTAGACAGCAGCCCTTGTTCCCACCTCTATGGATCAGTGAACTGAATGAAGTGGGGTAGGTAGTGGCTGTTACCAAAGAAAGGGAGCGATGCAGGATGAGTGACCCGGAGGAACTGAAGCAGAAACAAGCTTGGAGAGGAGAAGCTACCCACTTAGGGTCACCCATGGGGTTATGCCACCTGGGTTTGGGACTAGAAGTCTGTGCTTAGTCACATGGCAATCCTAGCTGCAAAGGATAGGAATCCGTAGAGCTTGGTGAGGTGAAAGTTGGTTATCTGAGTATAGGCTGCTGGGGTGGCAGGGATAGGTTGGCAGGCAAGCAAGCAGGGTCTCTAAGGACCTAAGTGTAGGTTGGGGCCCTTTCAGTGCCTTTCAGATCACCCCACGCAGGCATGGGGGGCAGGGCAGCACCACTTACAGGGTAGCCAGTCCTGCACTGCCTCAGTTTCTCTTGCAGTGTCAGGTCCCAATGTATTTTAGCCTCCTCTCCCCACTTGGTAAATTTCTTACATTTCAGGTTTTACAAGTCTTTCTTTTGATGTTAATCTAAGTGATAATGGGTGTGAAGTCAGGACTAGACTGGGGCTGCCCCTGTTTAGGACTGGAAGGGGCCCAAGCAGAAACCATGTGGAGTAGTTAGATGATGGCAAGGGGCAGGAGCCTGACTTGGTCAAGAAGGGTAAGGCACCAGGAGTAAATTGGGAGGTTTTTGTCCTTTAAGACAGGAAAGTTTGCAAGGGCTCGGGACAGATAGAACCAGGGATCCATGCAGGGATGGAAACGAGGGTCTCATGCAGGGCTCTGTCCAGCCCTTGTTCACCGTTTATCTTTTGTTTGTATTTTTGGTTTTGGTACTTGGGACTGAACCCAGGGGCCTCATACTTGATAGGCAAGCACTCTATTATTTGAGCCATTCCCCAGCCCCTCCCCTTTTTTTCCTGGTGGGGCTTGGGATTGAACTCAGGGCTTCATGCTTTCAAAGCAGGCACTCTACCTATTGAGCCACACCTCTAGTCCATTTTGCTCTGGTTATTTTTGGAGATGGGTTTTCAAGAACTATTTGCCCAGGACTGGCCTTGAACTGTGATTCTCCAGATCTCAGTCTCCCAAGAGGCTGGAATTACAAGTTTGAGCCACCGATGCCCAGACATATCTTTATTTTTGAGATAGGGTCTTTTGTTAACTTTGCCTGGGTTGGCCTGGAACTTGCTTCTGATTCCTGGGTGGTAGGGATGGCAAGTATGAACCACCATGCCTAGCCTCCTCTCTCACCACTTTTAGCCACCCATGCACCTGCTTATTAGCCACTGTCCTTATTTCCCCCCCTCTCCCTTCCCATCACGGAAAATAGTAGCCAACTACTGGCAAGTTTTCTACCTTACACCTGTCCCCTGAGTGCAAATGTCTCAGGTGAAGGATCCATTGACTCAGCCTGGGTCAATTGCCCATTTTAAAGCAATCACCCAAGGGTGGGGCAGGGTTCTATGCACGGTCCAGCTTGTGTCAGGGCTCACCTAGATGAGTCAACATGGACTGAGTCATCTCAGAACAAGGGATCTCTCTTGGGATGTCCTGGAGAGAAGGCAGTATCCAGAAAGAATGCTATAAACCTGTCCCCTCCCCAACCCAACTACACCAAACAGACCTTTTGGGAGTGGATTGGGTCTGACTGGCTGAGCTGAGGAGAGACTCAGTCTCTGACCTGGCCTGCAGCCAAGTTTGGTTTGTCCCACACAGTGTTTTGAAAAAATGCAAATTGGTAGCCAACATTTGCAAGTCAGGAGATTTCACATTAAAACCTCCTTTCTGACTCCACTTTAAAAATAGAAATTCTAGCCACACTGGGTCTGACGTGTAAACATGTTCATAGTTAGGAGTTTCACACTGTGGCAGGGAGGGTGTTGACCATGACCCTGCCACATGGTCAGACCCCACAGGAAAGCTGCCTCTGTTCATGGGCAAGCTGACAAGGAGCCTGGGGCCAGAGAGAGCTGGGAATTCACCAAGGCCTCTGCATTCAAACCTGGATCCCTTCCCAGTCTTTTCCCAGGACCTTTTTACATAAATGTTTATTTACATCTGCTCTTCCCATAAAGGATCCAAGAAGGTTTCAGCTGATGGAGTCACTCCCATGTATGTGAGAAGGAAATACAAATGGTCCTCAATCAACTTTTCAACTTTATGATGGTCAAAAGCAGCATGCATTCATCAGGAGGTGGAGACAGAAGTATCACATGGAGACCAGCCAATCAAAATTAGCTCAAGACCCTACATAAAAAGCAAATTAGAAGCTGGGTGCTCGTGTCTCACACCTGTAATGACCCTATCTCGAAAAATCCTTCACAAAAATAGGGTTGGTGAAGAAGGCTCAGAGTGCAAACCCCAGTACAAAAAAAAAAAAAAAAAGAGAAAAAAGGACTGGAGATGTGGCTGAAGTGGTAGAGCACTTGCCTAGCAAGCTTAAGGCTAACACTATTGTTATTTTCTCTGAGTTTCCTAATGGCCAGAGAGAAAGGGGAAACATGAAAAGGTCATTTAATTCTTGCTATGTGATAGAAGGAGAGATAGACTGTTTGTGAAAGACAAATTTTCTGCTTCTTAATACTAAAAAGAAATGTCTCAGATGAGAAGCTAAAAGCAACACAGCCAACGTATGTATCCTCAGCATTTCTTATGGGAGTGGAGGAGGTGTGACCCAGGTGCAGTCCTACAGACACAGATGAACGCCATTGCCATGGATGCCGTGGAACGGAAGAGAAGACCCAGAAATAGACAGCCTCTTCAACAAATGGTGCTGGGAAAACTTCAGAAGATTGAAACTATACCCCATCTCTCACCCTGTGCAAAAGTCAATTCAAAATTGATCAATGTGACTGGGACCATGGCTCCAGTGGTAGAGCACCTGCTTAGCAAGCACAAGGCCCTGAGTTCAAACCCCAGCACCACACACACACACACACACACACACACACACACATCGTTAAAAAATCAATCAGAGATCATAATGTAAGACTTGGAATTTGAAACCACGCAGGACAACATGGGGAATACTTGAAGATGCACGCATAGGCAATTACCCAGGAAATAAGAGCAAGAATTGACAAATGGAACTGGATCAAGTTAAAAAGCTTCTGCACATCAAAGGAAACAATTACCAGACTGGAGAGACAGCTCACAAACTGGGAGAAAATCTTTGCAGCTATTCAATGGATAAAGGATTAATATACAATATATATAAAGAGCTCAAAAGATTAAACACCAAAAGAACAAATAATACAATCAATAAATGGGCAAATGAATTGAACAGACAGTTCTTAGAAGTACTAATGGCTAACCAGGTGCGGGTGGCTCACACCTGTAACCCTAGCTACTCAGGAGACAGAGATCAGGAGAATTGTGGTTCAAAGCCAGCCTGGGCAAATCGTTCTTGGATCCTATCTCAAGAAAACCCATCATGAACAAGGGATAGTGGAGTGGCTTAAAGTGTAGGTCCTGAGTTCAAGCCCCAGTGCCAAAAAAACCCAAAAACCTAAAAGACCTACCTTATGTCTCTGCTACAGTACTATTGGGCATATGTCCAAAGGAGTATAAATCTATACATAAGAAAGACACTTGCACACCCATGTTTATTATGGCACTGTTTTGCAATAGCCAGCTGTGGAATCAGCCTAGGTGCCCAACAATGGACAAATGGATAAAGACACTGTGGTATATATACACAATGGAATATTATTCAGCCATAAAGAAGAACAAAATTATGTCACTTGTAGGAAAATGGATGGAATTGGAGATCACAATGTTGAGCACAAGAAACTAAGCTCAGAAAGCTAAAAATCACGTTTTCACTCAGATGTGGAATCTGGACCTAAAATGATGGTGGTGATGATGATGATAGTAATAACGGGACATGGGTGTAAAAGGGGTATCAGTGGAAGGGAGGGGGGGAAAAGAGGGTACTGGGGGACTGGAGGTATGGCCTAAGCAGTAGAGCACCTGCTTTGCAAGCATGAAGCCCTGAGTTCAAACCTCAGTCCCACCAAGACAGAGAGAGAGAAAGAAAGAGAGAAGCTACTGGGGTGAGGAGGATCAAAGTATGTTTTGTATGTGTGTGTGTGTGTGTGAAAATAGCATAATAAAACCTTCCAAATAGTGTTTGAAGAAGGGGGGGAAGAAAGGGAGGACTAAGGGGATATAATAGAGGGAGTGAACTTGTTCAAAGTACATTGTATAGAAATATCACAATAAACCTCCCTTGTATTATTAATGCATACTAATGAAAAAAAATCCCAGAAAAAAAGATGTAGTCTCTAAATCCAGAAAGCTCACAAACAAGAAGTAAGTAGATATATAAATTGTAATGGAAATGTGTGTGAGAAATTGAAAACAGAACTGAAGAAGTGCCTAACTCCCTAGGTAGGGGGTTATCAAGGAAGGCTCCCTGGAGGAGGTGACTACTAGGCTGGTTTTGAAGACTATAAGAATATCTGCTGTAAGAGGAAGAGGAACCTGCCAGGGCAAAGTCACAGAAAGAGCCCACTGAGAACTGTGAGTGTGTCATGATTGAAGCACAGAATGCCAGAGAGTAAGTAGTGGGAGGGGAAACTTAGTGTTTTCAAGTATGGCTTACACTCGAGGAAAGAACCTGATGAACTTCCAGTTGCCAACTCCTCCAGGAAGCCTTCCCAGACCCCATTTCATGTGTATGATTTATTCCATGTTGGGGGAGCAGGGATGATTCTTGTCATATTGGCCACAGTCTGCCTGGCACTCTGCAGGGTCCCTGGGAGGCTTGCTTGTTGGATGAATGGGGTCAGTCTCTTTGGAAGTATTTTCAGGGGCTACTTGTCAGCTTAGAGAACAAAATTGTAGAGAGGCTTAGTGGCTTCCTGGGGGTTGGGCTGCACAGGGTTTTTTTAATGTTTTAGGGGGGGTTGTAGAGTCCTGGGAGCTTTCCTTTCCCACAATCTGGGAGCTGTCAGGGCAGGGCAGGATGGGTGGGTCTAGGCTTGGTCCAGAACTGGAGGACAGGAGGCGGGAATGTGCAGGGTCCCGCGTGGGAATGGCTGCAATGTTCAGATTCCAGCCGGGAGGGCGGCACAGGCTCCTCATTGTTCCACCCCCACCGCTCCCTACTCTAGCCGAGTGGGAAAAGCTGCAGTGGGCCAAGAGACCAGCTGGGGAAAAGGGCAGAAGCTACAGGTGCCCTCCAAAGACAGTCACACTCTCAGTCAACAATCTTCCCAGAAGACCTCGGATTGGCAGAACTTTCCCTCTTCCCCATGGGTCAGAATTCGGAGCCTGGATACCTTCTGTCCAGCTACAGATTCACCATGCGAGCTGTGGCTGAGCGCATTTTCCGCTCCGTTTCCGCAGCTTTGGACAGCTGGAACTGATGAGGAGTCAAAGGAAATCATGGAGGTTAAACAGACAAGGAAATCAGAAGCTCAAGCAAAAATTTCTTTGGGGTGTTGAATCGGGGTCTCACACTCTACTACCAAACCTCGCACTCCAAAGACGTCAATTTTTATGGCTCAAAGGCACATGGCCCACTAGCGGCTGTAAGAGAGAGGCTTAGCGGTTTCCTGGGGGTTGGACCAGCACATCTCATCACATTCTTACAGCAAGTGGGTCCTCAGCACTGCTCACCAAATATTTCTGGCTCCCCTGCTTGCAGTTCATGGTAAAATTTTACCTCCCTGCCTCCTGGTGATAGGTGGAGCCATGAGGCTAGTTCTGGTCAATGAGTTATAGAAACCAAAACATTTACTAGCTGACCGGGAATTCACACTCTTTCCTTCCCTCTGCCATATTCACCAGCACTGCCCTGGAAGGCTGCTCCATCAGCCTAGGTCCTCCAGTGAAGATGAGATGAAAGAGAGCTTTAGCTAATCCAGAAAGTGGTGGACAGGAGACACAAATGAGAAGTCAGCCTTCGGTGTTAATAAGCCGCTGGAATTTTGGAACGGTTTGTTTCTGCAGCATAACTTCACCCATACTACCTGATCCAATCTCCATTTTATACAGACAAGAGAGATTAAGTGACTTGTTCAAAATCACACAGCTACAACAAATCCAGGTTTGAGAGACTCCAGGGCCTGTGCCCCTTGTCTGGGCTTGAGTGGAGGTCTCTGTTCTCTGAAGCTACTTCTAGACCTGTCTGTCAATCTTTCTTTTGGTGGGAAAGAAGTGTAGACACCAGGAGGTCACTGTCACTTTGGGCCAGTAGAGGGCAGCTGGATCCAGGCCTGTAATTAGTAGGCTGGCAATGTCCTCTCAGCCATTAGACACAGGAGAGGGCAGGAGCAGATAGGCAGGAAAAAGACAGAGAAGACTCAGGCTTTGCGCTCAGGGAGCAAAGAGGTAGAATTCTAGATCTTTAAGCTAGAGGAGATGGACATGAGGACATCTCATCCCTATTTGGAAGGGCAGCTGAGGCCTAGAAGGGGAAGAGATCTGGCAGAAGTCATACAGTGAGTCATTGGTCAAACTGGGGCGAGAACTCAGGGCCCCTGACTTCAGCGGGGGGCTGCTTTACCTATTGAGGTAATATAATCCAGCAGGGGTGGTTTGGGCAGAACTGTGCTTTCTCCTCCCCCAGCCACCTCTGCTCTTCCTCAGTGCACCTCAAAAAGCAAGGAGGGAGGGGGAAGAACTCCAGACTGCTCCCCTCCCCCACCACTGGGACTTCCAGTAGGTTGCCCTGGAAGCCAGAGCACAGCCAAGTTTGAAAACTTGAAGGGGGAGAGAACGGATAAGATGCGGGGAGGATCCTAGGCCCACATGGTCACCATTCATTTGTTGTTTACAAACATATTAAGGCCTATTCTTGTCAGGTTCTGGGACCCAGGGAAGAATGAAATCCAGGTCCTTCAGAACTGTGCTGGCTAATATAGCATCAGTTGAAATGAAATAAAATTAAAAATCCAGTTCCTTTGTCACTCCAGCCACATTTTAAGTGCTCAGTAGCCACCTGTGGCTAGTGGCTATTGCATTGGACAGTGTGGATATAGAACATTTCCATTATCACCGAAAGTTCTATTGACCAGATCAGTCTAGAAGCTCACTTGCCAAAGAGGAAGGAAAGTAGGCCAGACCCCACTGCAGAGCCCTCACAGAGAGGTAGCAAGGTGAAGATTAAAGGAGATGTCAGGAGACTGCTTAGCCTAGTTCCTGGCTCAGGGTGAGTGCTCGGGGATGTCTGTGTCACTGCTACGTGACCATTGCTGAAAGGACCTGCATACCTGCCCATCTTTCTGAGCAGACTGTGAACTCCTCCAGCCTAGCACAGTGTCTGGCGCGTAGCAAGTGCCCAGTGAGTGGGGGTTCTTACCAGCACCATCACTGTTAGCCGCTGCTTTGACAGGGGCAGCCCAGGACTGTGAAACTGGGATAGGACTGGCACCTATCCCAGGCCAAGGGCCAGGGGCTGCTGGGGCTCTGCCTCTCTAGAGCCAGGTTAGATGGCATTGTGGGAATATTTAAGGCCAGGCCCTGGACTGGGTCATTTTCATATCCACAGGGTTCAACTGGAGTGAGCTGTGGCTCAGAGAATAGTTGTGAAGGGGACAGACCCAAGCTCAGGAATTGAGGAAAGATCTCAGGTACATGGTGAGATGACTGAGGGTCACAGAACTAAACCAAGTACAGGGAGGAGGCTGGAGAGGGAAAGCAGGAGTGAGGTTGGCACAGGGACAAACTGAGTAATGTCATCTTTGGAGTATCCCTGTTCTCACTGGAAACATCTTTCCAGGGACCAGCCTGGGAGACACAGCACATTTGGAGAGGACAGGTAGCAGGACATCTCCTCTCCAGGTGGTCTTTGAGTTCCGGGCAGCTCAGCCTGGCTGTTATGAGCCTCCCATGGCTCTTTGGGATTCCAGAGACTCAGAGCAGCTATTCACTGACACCCACTCCTTTGGAGCCAGCCCCTCCCTCCTCTAGAGCCCTGCCCAGCTGCTGGGGATGTAGCTGGAGGAACAGGTCAGGAGAGAGTTGGGCCTTCAGCCTGAGAATTGTGGCCTGGAGGCAGGTTAGGAGCCCAGGAGGGGACTGCCACTAAGCTGGCCACATGGTCAGGCTCTGGGTACAGAGGAACTAAGGTGCTTTTATAGATTCCCAGACTGAGAACCACTGGCCTCTTCTTATCTTCTGATCAAGGTAGGTGTGTGTGTGTGTGTGTGTGTGTGTGTGTAAATAGGATGACAGGGTCTACAGACATTAAAAAAAAAAAGTGGGACAAAGGGCCCATGGGGCACAGGGGCTCAGTGAGGGGGTGGAGACATAAGAAAAACCACATCTCAAAACTCCTGTCCTTGTCCTGCTTTGTGTGGCTGTGAATGCTGGGGGTAGAGTGGTAAAGTGAACGTGGTGTGCCCAGGTGCATGTGGGGGGCAGAGCTGCAGGGATATGCCAAGTGGGGAGGGGACAGAGGCTAGAGTCTAGGATACAAATATGTGGCTGGGGAGAAAGGAGGGACTGGGGACGCTGCTGTGAGGCATCATGACAGCCCCTCTTCTGTGCTGCCTTTCTTGTCCCTGCTCAGATCTTAGAAAGCTGGCTATAAAATCACTCTTGTTCCCTACAAATCCCTTACATTCAGAGCTCCCACCAGCCCTGGCCTAGCCCAGCAAGCAGCATGCCCAGCCTGCTGTGTTAAAAGCAAAGGAAGAAACTTGGTTCCAGAAAATGAGTTATATGGAGCCCAGAGGGGGCACCAGCCATCCATGTGGGGCCCTGGAGCCCATTTACCCAGACTACCAGGCAGCATTCTGAGCATCATACAGGACACCCTTTCCCCTTCCCATTCCCCACCTCTAGGTAACCTTCTCCAGCCTCACCCCCAGCCATCTCCACAGCCCATAGAGCCTCTTAGTTCTGTTTCCAGGAGTCTCCTGGTCTCAGTTCCGTTACCATCTGATCCCACACTGCTCCAGAGTGACCACCACCACCTGCAGATCTGACCAGGCTATCCTGTGGCCTGGCCTGGACCCTGCTCACCTGCAGCCTCATCCCCCTCTCCTTGGTAGCTACTGCCCCTTGCAAAAGGACCTTTCTCACCTTTGGGCTGTTCTTAGGAATTGTCCAACACCAGATCCAGACTTCTTCTATTGATGCAGAAACTGGGCTCCTGCTTACCCCTAACATTTACTTCAGAAAGCCCTGCCCACTTCCCTGCCTGGCACTTCTGGGGACATTGGGTTCCCCAAGGGCAGGGGCTGTAGCTTTCTTACAGAACAAGTCTGCTGTGTGCACTCATTAGTTCTTTATCTCCCAAGTTTCACCTACTCCAGGGCCCTACCAGCTATGTCTCTGATTTTGCCTCTCTACTAGGCCACCCCAGGCTCTTACCTGGTGTGGAGCAGGAGCCTCAGACCCAGGCTCCACCCTATTGTCAGGGCAACTGGGCATCTCTTGGATGTCTGGACTCTTGTTTTAGCTCCTCTGGGTGATAATCTAGAGCCCTTTAGCTCCTCAAGAGAGGAAGGACTCCAGTAGCTTCTGCCTTTCTTCAGGGTTACATATATGTAACCTCCACGGAACTGTCCACGGAGAGGGGCCACACTCAGGCCCACGCGAAAGGAGAGGTAAACCCTACTGCTGGGTTCACTCATGCAGGAACAAACTGATTATTGGCTGCATCTGTCTCCCTCTATGCAGCAGCTGGCTGGGCGTGTATGTGAGGTGTATGTAGGTCTGTAGCAGGTAGGAGTTGCAGGACTGTGTGAAGATTGTGTGTGTGTGTGTGTGTGTGTGTGCTCTAGTAAGTACTTGACAAATTCCTTCAGACTGGCAAGGCCAGCTGCTGGTCAGGAGAAGGGCTGAGACCTCCGACCCTGAACACCTCATTCCTGCTGGCTCTTCTCTCTATGATTGTCCCAGGGAAAAACAAATGGCCTGAATGGACCACAGCTTTGCACCTGCTCCTCCAGAGATGCAGCCACATAGAGTTCCAGGCCCTGGAGCCTCTTTCTCCTGCAGCCACATGCTGGGGCGTCATAGCCACCCATCAAAGATTCCTGGAGGGGTGTCCCCCCTCATCCCTGTCGTCAAGAAGACTGTCCATCTGGATACCTTCTCCCAAAGTCATGTCCAGCAGACTTCTGGTCGACCAGGCCTTAAAGCCAAGGCCCGGAGTATGTCCCCACAGGATTCTGCCATTGCCCCAGGGGCTGCCTTAAGTACCTTGCCTGCCAATAGTCTTGTGCCCAGGAAGCTCAGCTCTATCTCCTTAACAATCCGCCAGAACATTCAGGCCCAGACCCTGGACCCCTCACTTTCTCACTGGGAACACTTGCCCATCCTCGCAAGGGAGGCTGCCACCCACAGAGGAGGGAGGCTGTCCTCTACAGGCTCGCCACCCATGACCCTAGTTCCAGAGGACAAAGCCCACTCTGAGGGCCCTGGGAACCCAGGTCTAATCAAACCCAGCCGGACACCCACAGTGGAAAAGCCCTTGGTGAGTTCACACTTGGCCTTACCTTTCCAATCCCGGCTAACCCAGAATTCAAATCTTGTAGGGCCACACCCCATGGGTCAAGGGCACACCAGGGCTTCTCCTGGAAGGGGTAAGGCACGGTCTAGGGGTATCCCTAGACCCCAAAGAGTCACCCCTGTTGTGAATTTGGCTGCTACGGGCACAACAAAGCCAGACATAGATAGACGTTTAGCCACAATGGCCACCAACAGACCTGGGTTGTCTAAAACATCCAGACTGGATACCGGCACAGAATTACCTGCTGTGGATGCCAGGCTGGTCACAGCCACAGACTTATCTATAGCAGGCCCAGCCAAGTCAGGCATGGCCATGGATCTGGTAACCACAGACCCAGACAAGCTGGGAAAAGTCACGGTTATAGCAGGCTCAGCCAAGCTAGATATGACCACAGGGGACACTGCCATGGCTTTGGCAATACCAGATTCAGTTAAATTAGGCACAAACAGATTGGATACAGCCATAGCTTCAGCTAGAGCAAATAATACAGCCAAGCTGGGCGCAGCTATGGATTCTTCAGCTTTGGACACAAGCAGGCTGGGCATAGCCATGAATCCAGTTCTGCTGGTCACTTCAGATCTACCCACTGTTGAGACGAAGCTGGTCAGTGTCAATAACATGACAATATCAGACGTTGCTACCTACCCGCTAATGTCAAGGGGCACAGACCCAACCCAGGACCATGCCACATTGGCTGCTACCACAGTAAAAGTCACAGAGCCTGCCACACAGGACCTGGCCAGAGAATCAAAAGGTAAGTGCAAAAAGCTGGGCAGGGATGTACTGCGTTACTAGATGGGAAGGTGGGAGTATATGAGCCTGGAGACAGACCATGGTTAGATAGATTGGGAAGGTAGGGAGGACTCTAGGGTCAGAATTGAATGAGTTTGAGGAAAAGGGAACAAAGGTTGAGGGTCTGAAAGTAGGGGGTATACCCTGAGCCTGGATCCCAGCCTGCCAGAGGTCATGAGAAGGAAGGTTTATGGGGATAATTTGTGGAGAAGCGATTGTGCTGAGTTCTCGCTTGAGCCTCTCCTGTGGCTGTTTCTTTGTAATGATCAGGAGATCAATAATCAGGTGAGTCCACCTTTAAAACCAAACCTTCTGCATGAAAATATAAACTAGCACTTTGGTAAGTAGTGATTTATCTAACTGTAGTCAACACTGCAGTGCTTCTCTGGATGGGAGATGACCTTTCCTGAGATCTTTTAAATCTCTGTTGCTTAAAAGGTGCTTTACTTGGAAGTCTCTTTCTTGACTTCCCCACCCCCAATTCTTTAGTCTTGAAAGGTCAGTTGGAGACTTGTGCACGTTCAAGTCTACAAAGAACTATAAACAGGTCAGCACAAGGGCTGGAAGTTCCATGGATGTCTCAGAGAGGCCGTGGCATGCCTAAAGTCATACCCAAGCTTGTGGCAGTAAGCCTATTGGAACTCAGATCTCGCAATTCTACTTTGGCCAGTCTCACTCCCAACATTTCTAAATGCTCAGAGATACTGGGTCAGAGTTCTGGAAAGAGGCTTGGGAAGTACGCGGTCCAGTGCCTGAACTGGGTCTTTGGCTTTTCAGCCCCCTTCTCATTCCACTCTGCACACTGGGGAAGGTCCCCAGGCTCTGGTCTTTATTCTTTCCTACTTGACCTCAGCTCTCCCTCCATCTTCAGCCTGGCCCTCTCTCTTGAAATGCAGATGTGGACAGCCAGCGGCCTGCTGGACTCCTCTGCCTGGACATACTCTCCTGGGTATGTTCAGAGGCAGCTCTTTTCTTCTTGAACCAACTCCTGCCCTCCCTGATTTCACTCTCAGCTGCAGACACCGCCCACCTTTTATCATGCAATTAGAAACCTGGGTATTGTCCTCTTCTCCATCTTTTCTCTCCTACATCCAATCCAGTCTACTTCCAATCTTGCTGATTTACCTTCTCAGGACTTGGCATACAGCTGTCTGTCCTCTCTTTTCCATACCTCTGTTCCTGTAAGGCCACCCTCTTCTCCACCTCCCTCCTCCACACAGCTGCCACAGGGACTCATGATGGGAGAACTTTAAGCTTAACATTCACTAGTGCCTCATCATTACCATCCCTTAAGTCCACTCCTTAACTTGGCTTCCAAGGTTGTAGTTCAGCCTCTTAGCAGGACATTCATGTCTGCAATCTCTGCTTCAGTCCCCCACCCAGAGCTCTGAGATGTCTACCAGCACCTTGCAGCTCTCACCTCTGGGCTTCCTGCCCCTGCTGTCCCTTTTGCAGAATTCCCTTCCATTCTTCCCTCTCACCTTTATTTGCTTTGCCATCTTGTCCCTCACCTCCTCCAAATCTTCCACAACCCCTCTCTCAGGGGGATAGGGTGTGTTTATTCACAGCACTCTGTGCAGTCTCCATCCAGCTGTTTCCTCCACTAGACCAGAAATCTTTGAGGGGAGATGGTCATCCTCAGTCTTGTGTCCTCAGGTCTAGCAATATGCTGCCTATTAATGTGGACTAAATGCATGAAGGATTTTTCTGACTGGTAAACTGAGGCTCAGTGAAGCTTCTGATTAGCTCAAGGTTATAGGGCTCATTATCCCAGAGCTGAGCTGGGCCTGCAACACTGGCCCCCAACTCAGGGATCTATGGGCCCTCGGGCCTGGGCAGAACAGCGGTGAGCCAGCGCAATACCTCAGCCAGCGCAATATCTCAACCACCGCGTGACTCACGCGCACGCACGGTTGCCCACATCTGCCAGCAGTCGCTTTCGCCTCCGGACCCATCCCAGGCTAGAAGGTAAGGCACTGGGAACAGGATCAAGGGGAGAGGGACCGGGACTGAGATGCAGGCGCCTTTCTCGGCCAGGCATCCAGAGCCCATGGCACGGCATCCTGCGCGCCTCCCCGGCTGCCAGCTGCTGGGCCGGGGTGCCCGCTCCTGCGTGCGGGCCCGGGCGCCGCGGGAAGAGGCGGGGCCCTCGGCGGGGCTGGCGGGCACGCGGGTCACGTGGTGCGGGTGGCAGCGGCGGCGGCGGCGGCGGCGGCGGCATCGGTGCGCGCGGGCAGCGGCAGCGCAGCGCAGCGCGGAGCGAGCAGAGACGAGGTCCCGGGAGGGCGCGGGGCGCAGGGGCGGCGCTGCGGGGCCGCGGGTCGGGCGTGTTAGCGGAGAGCGCCGAGGGGCGAGGCCGGGCTGCAACAGGGGCCGCTCGGCCCAGGGGGAGCCCGCGCCCCGCTCAGCCTTCGAGCCCCGCGCCCTGAGCATCTCCCGAGGAACCGAGACAAAGGAGGATTCATGTCCAAAGGTAGGGCTGCCTGCTGGGCCATCGGCGCCCGCTGGGAGGAGGTTGCGGACTCCCAATCGCGGCCTGAGGTGTTACCAGGGGGAGGGTTGCTCTGCCCAGGAGCCCACGCGCGGTGACATATGCATGGACACACGTACACACGGTGGCACACACCTGGAGACGTAGTCGCTGGAAACACATGGGAACGTGGGGAGATACGGAGACCCATGGACACGCAAGCAGGGACCCACATGCTCACATGGGCACCCCAAGACCAGAGCACGCATGCACAGGTACCAGGGACCCTACAGCTGGTAAGAGACCTTCGTGCTGACACATCAATCCCCTTCCCCCACACACAGACAGGCACACGCTGAGACAGGCACCAGCTGGTGGTCTCCAGGGAAACTCATTGGCCTCCTGACGACCGTGATGGGGGAAGGGGGTGTCCCAGGGCCCTGTGCTCTTGTGAAATGTGAAAGGACTAAGATGTCTGTTGTGATTCCTCTTCTGAGTGTCCAGGGCTGAATCTGGAGTGTACTAGAATTGCCTCTGCTTGTGGAGTCTTGAAACCTGCTGGGGCCTGGGGATTGGGGAAGACCCACAACTTGGAAGAGAAGGAAGAGGGAGGCCAGCACTAAGTCAAGGAGGCAGGTGCTATTCTAGAAAGGTCCCCTCCTCCTACTGTCACTTTCCCAACAGAGGGTGGGGTCTCTGGGCCAGACAAAGACAAAGCCATTCATTTGCCTGTATAAGAAAGCACCAGCAACCTTGCTTGCTGGGAAATCTGGTTCCTGAGATACCAGATCTGAGTCAGGTGGACAGTGCCTCTTCTTGGAGCACTGATGGGGCAGGTGGCTCCTGGCAGGGGGAACTGCAGACAGATTTCCTCCTCTTCATGGGCCCAGGGAAAGCTGGGAGCTTAGGAGTAGCCCAAAGGGCCATCTAGCTAGGGTGGCATACTTGATATGACCCCCATCCTGAGATCCTCTTCACCGTTGGGGATACCCTCTCCAAGGGGAGGAGGTCTTTTAACAAATATACCTTCCTTAACTGTGGCCCCACACACAGCCATTTGCTGGCTAGGAGGGGGCGGGGGTCAGCTGCTCTGCACAGGAAGCAGCATCTGAGGGAGGAGAAAGGTGTACGAAGAGATACCTGCCTTGCTGTGGGGCTTTCATTCATTCATCATCCATTCATTCATCAATTAGTGCCTGTAATGTGCCAGATACACTGGCACAGAGATCAATAAGGTATAGTTCCTGCCCTGAAGAAGGATGAAAACCAGCATACAACCAGTGCCGGGTAATTTACATTCGTGATTTTGTATAACCTTCACAGTAACCCACAAAGGCAGGTTCTGTCCCTGCTTTTCTGAGAAGAAAACTGCTTACCCAGCCAGGATTCAAGTCTGGTTCGGCTGCTCATCCTGAAGTTGGCCTGGTGAGACCATGGGAGCTTTAGGGGCAGAGGATGAAGCTATAGAATCCAACTCCAGAGCAGCATTTTTTCTGTGCCCTGAGGTCTTGTTAGGCACCCTCACTAGACAGTGGGCTCTTGGGGGCAATGATCTTATCTGGAGTATAAAAGTGTCCTTGGCATTTAGTGTAGGGCTTCGCTGAATTAAGTTTACAGTTGACAGCAGATGAATTGACCTGAATGTGATGGAATGAATGAACTCACAGAGAACCAAGGCAGTACGTAAGAGGGGCACCAGATGGGAAAGCAAAAAGGAGCTGGGCCAGGGGCTGGAGGGGCACAGGTTCTTCCTGCGAAGGTTATGGCACAGTGACCCGCAGCATTTGTGGTGGTACTGTGTCTGATCAGTGGCAGTTGTTAGCCTGTGACTGGCAAGTGGTCAGAAAGAGGCTTGCTTGCCAGCAGGTCCTCTATACAATGTACACAGTAGGAGCAAATATTTCTCACTGGAAGAATGAAAGTGGGACCTGCCCATGCCCTGGACCTATAGCAGACCTGATGTAGCTAGAAGTTGTTTGGAAATCTGGCCAGTACCCGCTCACAATTAAGGTCTGTCTTTTGGGTGTCATGGGTGACAGACCAGGACTGAGAAGGCTGTGGTGAAGACACATGCTTTATAAAACTATTTATAACCCCCCCATACACAAATACAAGACTCACTTTCTAGGTCTGTAAAGACCACCCCCATCCTCAGGTAGATGTTCTCCCAACACAGGTTGTGAAGACCAAATGGGCTCAGCTCTTGAAGCATGAGGGAACTGGAAAGGACCAGCCTGTGTGAGCAGTGGGCAAGAGAAATGGGGCACTGGCTCTAGTGCAGGTGTTCTGAAGGGGGGCTATGAGTCCCATGCGCAAGTAGAGAGCAGGGCCAGGCTGCTGAGAGTCAGCTGCTGCAGGGCTGAGACAATCTTGCTGCCCTCTGGAGCTGCCTGGCTGGCAGCAGCTTCCTGGGAAGTAACAGAGAGCCATGCCAGGCTCTGGAGGAAGTCCCAAGTCTTGGCCAGATTTGGCAGTGCCTGTGAGTGACAGGAAAGAACAGTTTCCCATTAGGAGAGAGGGTCTTGCCAGTAGCAGTGGAATGACCAGCTGGTGGGCTTGGGGGTGGGAAGGGAAACACTCCTGTCCCCTCTTCCTCCTGCCCATCTGCTGCTCCATCAGGCCTCCCCATAAGGCTGAGAATCTGCAGGATGGTAATCATGAACTATGGGATTCTAGAATGGCAAAACTAGAAGGTGTCCTTAAGAGAGCATGGAGTCCAATAATGTGCTTGTGAAATTAGCAAGTGGGGGCACCTACCTTTCAAAAGTGCTTTCACATGCACTGCTTTATTTCCCCTCCAGACAAGCCATGAACTTGAAAGGGACAGGGGCTTAAAGGGCATGGGACTACACGGTGCTGTACTTAGGGCTTCTAAGCATTATTTCTCACGTGATGCTTACCACACCAGAGGCAGAAGTTCACAGAGGGAGGATGGTCTTCCCAAGTCCACAAGTAGCAGAGCCAGGCGCTTTCTACTTCATGCTGGGTTTTAGTAAGATTTTCATTGCTGTGACCAAAATACCTTACATAACCAAGTTAAGAATTTATTTTGGCTCATGGTGTCATAGAGTTCAGTCCATGGTGGTCCCATGCACTCAGGCAGAGCACAATGGCAGCAGGAGTCTGTGGTGGAGGAGAGTGATTGTTCACTTATTGGTAGATAGGATAAGAGAGAGTGCAACAGGAATTGGCCAGGGATGATATACCCCTAAAGACCTAACACCCCCCCTCCCCCATGACTTACTTTCTCCAACTAGGTCTCACCTCCTAAATTTCCAGAACTTCCCCAAAGAGCACCACCAGCTGGGGACCAACCTTTCAAAACATGAGCCTGTGAGGGACTCTTCATAATTTTCCATCCCTGGCCCTTAAGGCTCACGGCCATCTCAAAATTTGAAATGCATTTAGTCTGTCTCCAAAAGTCCCCAGAATCTTAACAGTTCAAAATTCCTAAGTTTCCTCTGAGACTCAAGACGAACTCAGCTGTGAGTACCTGTAAAAATCAACAAATTATATACTTCCAATGACATACAATGGTACAGAGTAAACATTCCCACTCCAAAAGGGAGGGGTGGGAAGCATAAGGAAGAGTTAGACCAAAGCAACACTGAAACCCAGCAGAGCAATCACTAAATCCTGTAGCTCCATGTCTAGCATCTGGGGCATAGGCTGTCATGATGTAAGCTCCAATGGACTTGGGCAGCCCTGCCCCTGTGGCCTTGCTGCTGCAACCCACATGGCCTCTCTCTCGGACTGAATCTACTTGTCTTCAGCCTTCCTGGGCACGTTCCATGTTCCTGGTATCCCCAGTATCCCAGGGTCTCCATTGTATCTTAGGCTTCATCCTCACAGCTTCATACATTGCCCTCTCAGGGGTTCCTTGCAGGGAATCTAACTCTGCTACACATTGCCCAGCCTCCTAGGCCTTCTTTTGAAATCTGGGTTGAAGCCTCCATGATTCTGTAACTCTGTAACTCTGTATTCTGCATGTTCACAAAACCCAGCATCATGTGAATGACACCAAGGTTTACCATCAGCTCAAGCAGTAGCTGGGCCCTCTTGGCCCACAGATGCAGTGACCTCTGAGTACCTGGACAGGTGAACCTGGGAAAACACTTCCTTACGCAGTCTTGTGTGAGTGCAAGTGCCATGGTGCATCTCTCTTCCCAAGGGAAAGTCTTCCAAGTGAGTTTACAATTTTGCTCCCTAGAGTCTGGGATGGGTGGCATCTGGCCAATTTCTGAGATGCTCTCAAGGCATCTTTCCTGTCATCCCAATGCAAAGTGTTTGGCTTCTTTTTAATGGCTCTAGTCTCTTTAACGGCCACACCCTCCTCAGTCTACAACTTTTAGCTTTCTCCTTTTCCAGCCAGACTGCACATTTTTCAAGTCCCTTTGTTTTTGCTTTTTACTCCAGTAATATGTTTTTTGCAGCCAGTCATCACCACGTCGCAGCCTGAATGCTATGCTGTCTTAAAGTTTCCTCCATCAAACTAAGTGATCCATCACCTTTAAACTCAACCTCTCACAGAGTTTCAGGACCAGACAAAATGTAGACAGTTTTTTTTTTTTTTTTTTGCAGTACTGGGGTTTGGACTCAGGGCTTCATGCTTACAAAGCAGGTGCTCTACCACTTGAGCTACACCTCCGGTCCCCAAATTCTTTACCTGAATGTAACACCAATGGCTTCTAGTCCAATTCCCAAGAAAACCTTGTTCCCATCTAAAACCTCATGAGTTCAGTCTTTACTTTCTGTAATTCTATCAACATTCTGGTCTTCTGAGCTCCTGCCAGAATCATCTAAGCTCTGCTTCTCTAGCCTCCTTCTCCAAATTTTCCAAATTCCTCCCACAAACCAGTTCCAAAGCTTAAGAAACACATGCCACATGCTCAGGTTTAGTCACAGCAATGACCCCACTTCTCTGGCATCAATTTTCTGTATTAGTCAGTTTTATCATCTCTCTGACCAAATGTGTGACATAAACAACTTAAGGGAGGAAGGATTTATTTTTTCTCACAGTTTCAGAGGGTTCAGTTCATGGTCCCATGCAGCACAACATGGCAGCAGGAACGTGTGGCAGAGGAGAGCTAGCATTATTGGTGGACAGGAAGCGGAAGAGTGGACCAGGAATTGGCCAGGGATATACCCCCAAGGACCCACCCCAGTGACATACTTCTTCCAGCTGGGTTCTGCCTTCTAAAATTCCCAGAACCAACACCACCAGCTGGGGACCAACCTTTCAAAACATGAGCCTGTGACAGACATTTTATATTCAAACCATAACATCCCACATACCTATTTTATGGATGGGGAAATGGAGTTTCTCTATTCTCAAACCTACCCTGGTGGACAGTGGCCTGATGAGGACACCTTCAGACTTCTCCTGGGTGTGAACATACCCATGATCTGCAGAACTGGAGAGAGTTTTGTCATCCTTCCCTGGGAAGGACTATTTCTTCAGCTCCCCTTTCTTCTGCCTGCTGTTCCAAGAACATAGTGTCATTTTAGGCAAGTGACCCGTCTCATCTGGATCTTATCCCCAACCCACTTGTCCCACAGACTCAAACCTATGGCTAGGAGGGTACCTGGGAGTCCTCTGGATACAGCCACCTCTATTTTGTAGCTCATGGAACAGAGCGGACACAGGCTGGGAGGCAGGAATGATGCTTACTCTGCAGAGAAGTTAGCCCTGTTTGCTTCTAAAAGAAGCAACTGAGGTCAGTGGCAGTCAGTAGATGTTAGGTCTAGGATCCTAAAGAGGAGAGCTTTGTCCTTTATTTGGCAAGGCAGGACTCAGGTCTGAATAACCCCAGACATTTCTTAGAGCAGTGGTTCCCCACTGTCTCGAGACATTTTTGGTTGTGACATGTAGGGGGCTACATGCATCTAGTAGAGACCAGGTATGCTAGTAAACACACTGAAGGCACAGGACAGCCCCTCACAATAAAAGATTATTCAAGCACCAGTAGTGCTAAAATGAAGGAACGCCTGGATTAGGCACACATTTGTGGTGCTTTGAAGCAGTGAAGTACATTTGAAATTGGCCAGCAGCCAGAGAACCTGGTACTGGTGCTGATTTCACATCTGACCTGCTCTGTGTTCTTAGGCAAGTCCTTTCCCCTGGGGACCTCAGTCTTTTCATCTATGCAGGGATCTAGGATGACATTAAGGTCCCTCCCAATCCCAGATCAGTATCATTCAGTATTTTTCAAGAGAAAAATACTCTGCTTTCCATGTGATCTCTGCTCTGCCCCATCCCCTGCCTAACCCCCACATCCTGGCTTTGCAGGGTTCCCAGAGACCAGGACGGACGCAGCCATGTCAGAGCTGGTGCCTGAGCCCAGGCCTAAGCCGGCAGTGCCCATGAAGCCTGTCAGCATCAACTCCAACCTGCTGGGCTACATTGGTATCGACACCATCATCGAGCAGATGCGCAAGAAGACCATGAAGACTGGTTTTGACTTCAACATTATGGTCGTTGGTATGGAAGGCCATGGGGTCACTGGAAGGCCTAGCAGTGGGCAGCACTGAGGATCCCATTTCTTTCCCCAGAATAGCCTCAGCCCTGGCTTTTCTAGGATGAGGTCTTTCCAGGAGGGAGCATTTTACCAGGCTGATCTCAAGGGCCTGATCCCTTCTCCCCTCTGGCTTGCTGAGCCAGGGGAGGGAGGGAGTTTTGGGTAGATGGCCAGCCTGGCTGTACCTCCAGCTGGGGAGACAGGCAGCCTCTTCATCGTTCTGAACCTGCTTTCAGGTTCATGGCTATGAGAGAATCCATCAGTTCTTCCAAGAGCTGGTGGGAGGGTTGGATGAAAGGTGGTCTTACTTAGGATTTTTTTTTTTATTGCTGTACTGAGGATTGAACTCAGGGCCTCACACTTATTAGGCAAACACTTTACCACTTGAGCCACACCTCCAGTCTTATTTCTGATCTTTTGTAGTGCTTTCAAGCTTCAAGAAAATTTCCAGGGATTTGGTCACTGAGTAGCATTGTTGAGTCACAGAATGTAACAGCAGGAAGGGATCTTTGCCTGATCTCAGGAAGATATTCATTCAGTGCACAAACAGGGATCTGGGTACATCCTTCTTTCCTGCTCTCCCATCGTAATCAATTAAGTCCTGTCCCTTTTACATCGTAAAGATTGTTTAAGCCCTATTGCCCCCCCAACCTAGGCTGAACCAGATCTCTCACCTGGATTGCTACTGCCACCTGACTCAGTGCTGCCCAAAGTGCTGACCTAGAGCAAGAGAAGAAGCTTGGGCCGGAGTATAAATATCTAGAATGTCTTGCAATAAAAAACACCAGCTGAGCTAAACAGTGTGCTCAGTGACATAGTTGATTTACCTTCTGGAATAAAATTCTTATCTCAAGAACCAGTAAGAAATAGTTCACAGACCCTGGCAGCTGGGTCATGGGCCACACTTGGAGTGGCACTGTCACCCTCCTAATTCTCTCTCTTCTTTCTCTTCCAATCCATTATTTACCCAATAATCTTTTATCCATCCTGCTTAAAGCCTTCAGTAACTCTCCTTAACCTAACAATAAGTTTAGACTCCTATCCTAGTATTCTACTCCTTACACAGACTATTTCTCACTTGCCATGCTCCTTTCTACCTTGGAGCCTTTGCATATCCTGTTTCCTTTGTCACCACTCCCTTCTTGCTATTTATTTATTTTTTTTTTTGGGTGGAACTGCAGATTGAGCCCAGGGCCTTGTGCATGCTAAGCAAGTGCTCTACCACTTGAGCCACACCCCCAGGCCTTTTTGAGATAGGGGCTCCTTAACTTTGTCTAAGCTGGCCTTGAACTCATGATCCTGATCCTCCTCTATCTCTATCTCTCACGCAGCTGGGATTACAGGCATGAACCACCACACCCAGCCTGCTTTCTGTTTTTGAGACTAGGTCTCACTATGTAGCCCAGGCTGGCATTGGACTTGAAATTCTCCTGCCTCAAGCTCCAAAGTGCTGGAATCACAGGCATGTGTCCGTCCTCCCCTCTGCCCAGCTCATTTAGTCATCATTTAGGTTTCAGCCTCACTACTGCTTCTTCCTAGAAGTCTTTGATACCAGAGTGACTGCATTGGATTCCCCTTGCAATGTCGTTATACTACTCTGTGATATTATAATTTCATGGTGCTTATTACAACGTATTGTAACTGTCTGCTTATATTTTGGTCTCCTTTACACTGAATGGCTCCTTGAGGGTAAGAATGACGTCTGTACCTCCAATTCTAGGACAGCATTTGGCACTCGGGACAAATGACCTTAGAAAACATCCCAGACCAAGAGTGCCAGGTTGATGGCAAATACAGGTTGAGTATCCTTTTTCTGAAATGCTTGGGACCAGAAGTGTTCTGATTTCGGATTTCTTTTTCTTGTATTTTGGAATATTTCTATAGCCTTTGTGGGGTTGACCATTGCTAATCTGAAATCGGAAATGCTCCAAAGTACAAAACTTTTTGAGCATGTCAGCACTCAAAAAGTTTCAAATTCAGGAGCATTTCAAATTTCTGAGTTTCAGATTAGACATGCTCAACATGTATAAGGCATTTGGACCACTCCTCCAGGAGTGCCCATCACAGACATTGCTGGTCACACTCACGGTACATGGTCAGTAATGAGCCCAGATGTAGTTATTTAATTGCAATGGTCTGGGTGGCTTCACCAGCTGATCAGCTGCAATGAGAAGAACACCTCGTTCATCATCCCAGTCTCTGCCAAGTCCCTTCCTCATTTTCCTTTCAGTACAGAAATTATGGTTCCTGGGGCAAACACAGCTAGTCAAAGGCAGTGAAGGAAAACACCACAGTTAGTTCTAAAACTCTAGGCTCTTGACTCTCCACCTGGTATTTTTTCTAATAAGCCACACAGATGCTCTAGACCAGCACTTCTTGGATTTTATTGTTCGTCAGATTCTCTGGAAGCCCAGTAAAACTGCAGATTCTGAATCATAAGTCCTGAGTGGGGCATTTCCCGCAAGCATCTGGGCAATGCTGGTGCTGCTGGTGCTGCTCGTCAGTTGCAAGGCCTTCTTGTGTGATTCTAGTGCATGTTAAAAGTTCGAGAAGCACCGTTGCGACCCAAGGTTCTCAAGTGCATTTTAGCTGTGGAACTCCTCCTTGAAACGTGCTCTATGCCAGAACTGCAAAGGTACCATGGGTACAAAGGGAGCCATAGTGAAGGAAGTGGAGATGGGCACTGTGCTCCTGTCTGCCCAGTTGCCCTTCTCTCACAGTGACCCTCTCTGCTGTGTGCTTCTAACAGGGCATAGGTCTTCTGGGAGCACAATGCACTAGAATAAAAAGTGGTTCTTAGGGTTCAAGTCTCGGCTCTTACATATACTAGTAATATTACCTCACACACATCTTATGTTAGAAGAGGATTCATCTCTCTAGGACCATCTCAGTTAGTAATAAACATAGCTCTGCTGCGGACTCATGGGGTGATCTACCGATTTTGCTAACAGATGCAAAAGTTCTCAGGCACTGTGAAGCGGTATCAGGATACAAATTGATTCTGTTCTTACTTTTAGTATTAGTAGAGACTGGAAACAAGTCAAGCAAAAACCCAAATCAAAACAAAGCAAAAACTTCTACCTTAGACAAATGCAGAAGTTGTCCCCTCTCCCAGTGGTCCTGGTGCTCCAGGAAGGGAGGTAATGTGGAATCGCAAGGCCCTCTCCAGTAATCAGGAAGCCATTCCCATCTGCTGCTCATCCCCTGGGGAATGGTCAAACAAGGGTTGGCCTGGATCACAGCTCTGGAATCCTGTAAGCTCACGGGAGAGCTATGAAGCTCAGGAGGTAGCCATGGGGTCTCCCCACCTTCTTCTCCTCCTCCTGCCTTGCTGCAGGCCAGAGTGGACTGGGCAAGTCAACGCTGGTCAATACACTCTTCAAGTCCCAAGTGAGCCGCAAGGCCTCCAGCTGGAACCGGGAGGAGAAGATCCCTAAGACGGTGGAGATCAAAGCTATTGGGCACGGTAAGAACCAGGCAAAGACCCCTGTGGGCCTTGTTCAGAGGAGGCCTGTGCAAGCAAGGGGAAGGAACGGGCTTTATTTGGGGATAAGACATGTGAAAGGCAGCCTCAAGACAGAATGGAATTAAGCACTACACTCGAAGCAAAATGCAAAAGAAAGGGGCTAAAATGGAGGGAAGTGGGTCTTGAGCTGGGTGATAAAATCCAGGTAGGATTTAGACAGAAGTAGAAGTAGAAAGAAGTAGGGTGGGTAATTCAGGGAACAGAATGAACAAAGATGTTGAGGTGGGGAGGATCATAAACTTGTCTTCTCCAATAATTGGCCATGAAGAAGAGGCCTGGGTGTCCCTGCCTAGTATGCTGCAGGGTACCTGGGGTCAGCCATAGGACTGATCTCTCTGATACCTTTTTTGTTTGTCCCCCAGTGATAGAGGAAGGTGGTGTCAAAATGAAGCTGACTGTCATTGACACCCCGGGCTTTGGAGACCAGATCAACAATGAGAACTGGTATGAGTCTGCTCTAGACGCTCTGCCATGGTGCACACTCATTCGTGCTTAGAATCACTTGCTTCCTTCAAGCTCTGCAGGTCCCTGGAGCCCAGCCAGAGACCGGGTCTCCTGGGCATTTCTGTCTTTGCTAGCCATCAGGGAAAGTCATCTGTGGGGGGCAAGGAGACTTGGTTAGCAGGTATCCTAAACCCACCAGGGGAGGGGAACTAGGACATGAGATGGGTGTGCATGATATGAGACATGACCCTGACTGTGCCCAAGAGGAGTCCCTGGATCCTGTCTTGATGCATTTCATCTACTTTTCTCCATCTCTCAGCTGGGAACCTATTGAGAAGTACATCAATGAGCAGTATGAGAAGTTCCTGAAGGAGGAGGTGAATATCGCCAGGAAGAAACGTATCCCTGACACTCGAGTCCACTGCTGCCTCTACTTCATCTCCCCCACAGGACACTCGTATGTACCAGTCCCATTTCTACTGTTGGGCCTGGCTGTGGTTTGCATCATCTATGTTCTGGATTGGATAATCAATACCTCGACTCAGCTAGGGAGGGCTAGATGGGGCAGAAGTTAGTCATGGCCAGTGACCTCGTGGTTTCCCAATTTCCGCTTTCTGACTTTCTTGCCAGGAGAGTAAAACTGACTGGCATCAGCCCCTATATGAACCAGCAGGGAGAACTTGGTATATGTGAGCAGAGGATATCCCATTTGTTCAGTAGATACTAGCTTTGGACAAGGCTTGGGGTGGAAGCAGCAAGAAGGGTAAAATAGGGAGGGGCAAGCTACTGGATTGGGGTTGGTATTTTGGTGGGATATGGAACCCAGCCATAGGCATCTGGAAAGTGGCCAGCTCAGCAGGAGGAGCCAGGTGTCTAGAGATGAAGGCAGACTACAGCAGAGTGTGCTGGGAAACTCAGATTGTAAATATCAGGGGGATCCCCATTATGGCAGTGTAAGAACATGCAGAGATCAGCAATCTCATTGCTATCTCAAGTGACCTTCCTGTGGGGGAGTATGTGCATCACAACTTATTACTAAAAGCCCATATGCCAGGTAAAAGCTCAGTTTTTGAAAGGATGGCACAACAAAGTAGGCCCTGAATTTTGGAAGAACTAGGTACTCAACAAGTGTTCAGTGATGGAGGAGGAGGGATACAAAACAAGAACCCTGGGCCAGGCCCAGAGAACCCTGGGCCAGGCCCAGTCCTCAATAAAACATTGGTTTAATCCAGCCCAAGAACTTGACCTATAGTAGGAGGGAATCACCTGACAATCTGACTTCATGAACCCCCATCAAACTATAGTCAGATGGGGCCCTTGAACTCAAAGTAGGGGAGGGCTAGGCATTCAAGATTGGAAGATGGGAAAAGCTTCCAGCTGGGCCCTATAGGGATAACTATGGGAGCTGGGAGGAGGCCATTCAAATACAGAATGAGGCACACAAGTAACCATCACAAGGATACGCAAGTGGGGACGACCATCCATAGATGTTTCCAGGAGAAAGAAATTCCAGTGTCAGAAAAGGTGTTATGAAGGAGTGGTTTGAGGGGGCTTCAGGAGGGGCAGAATTAACGTGGAAACTGAGGAAGAAAAGGGGAGGTCAGGACAGCATAGTGAAAGAGTTGGGAATATTCTGCAGATGGTGAGGTGGTGGGTGTTTAACAGGGGAGAGGCATCAGCCTCCTGGACTCAGCCAGATTTTCTCCCAAGTGAGCCCTGGAGAGGTGGCAGTGGCTAAGGGAGGAGGTCAGGTGGCTCTGACATTCCCGCCTTCTCTGGGCCCCAGCTTGCGACCTCTCGATCTCGAGTTCATGAAACACCTCAGCAAAGTGGTGAACATCATCCCTGTCATTGCCAAGGCTGACACCATGACCCTGGAGGAGAAGTCTGAATTCAAGCAGAGGGTGAGAAGGCCTCCTTTCTCCTTTATCTGACTCAGATGCTTCTTTCCCCTCCTCTCAGTTTAAGCTATCTCTTAGCTGTCATATTGTTGCTTTACCTCCACCTTCTATATCCCAACATCCACTCTCTACCCCAGCTACCACTTAACCATATAGGAGGCTGGGGCTGGCAGTACCTGGGGATCAAAGGTAAGAGAGGCTGGTACAGCTCCAGAATGCTTTCTTCCCAACTTTTGTACATGTTTGCAAAGACCCCTGGATACATGAATCACCATGAACTTGAGATCTCACTTCTCAAACATTAGGATACTTGAAGGACTAGACTAATTGGTCAGCCAACCACCTGCTAGTCCTCATTGGTATCTTCATAAGTATTGATTATAACCTCAGCCTAGTGTTGGATGCCCTGAGGCAGTTGGGGAGGGGGGATAGGAGAGAAATATAAAGATAGTTGCTGCTTTTAAGAAACTCACACATTCAGAGCCAGTGTAGTGGTACATGCCTATAATCCCAGCACTTGGGAGGCCTAGGCAGGAGAATTGGGAGTTCAGTGTCAGCCTGAGCTACATACCAAGAGAGACCCTGTCTCAAAAAGAAAAGAAAAGAAACTCACAATCAAATAAGACATTGAAGAGGTCCTGGATGGTACCCTGAAGGAGCTGATGAGACTTAAGTGACCTTGACAGTGATCGGCAAACAGAGGGGCTTAGGCTTTCCTCTCTGGCAGTACCTGGGTACTGCCTGTGGCATCTAGGCTCAGCCGTGCTGCTTGTCCAAACTTAGAGACCTGAGCCTGCACCTGGAGACTCTCTCCTTGCAGGCCAGGCTGTAGAAATTGTGCAATGGGCTTGTGTTTATTCAGCTTCTTCCTGCTGCCCAGGGCCAGAGTTCCAAGATGACTATGGATTCATCTCTCTAACTTTAGATCACCCCAGCCCCTCCCTCCACCTCTCTTCCATTATACAACTTGACTACCTTGCTTTTCCTTCCTGCCTCTAGGTTCGGAAGGAGCTTGAAGTAAACGGCATTGAATTCTACCCTCAGAAGGAGTTTGATGAGGATTTGGAGGACAAGACAGAGAATGACAAAATCAGGGTGGGTGTTTGGGCCTCTGTTCATCACACAGATGTCCCCTTGGTGCTCCTGGGATATGTCTCTTCTGCCTTTCCACCTTGCCTGGCCCAGACCAGAAATGGTATAGGGAGAGGAGCAGGAAAATAGCCCTGGCTAGGACTATGACCCTACAGAGGGGCTTCTGGTACACAGAAAGCTGATGTTTCCTGCCATCCCCAGAGTACACATGAGCCTCCTTTTCTCTCAGAGGGCCTGACAAAACCAGAGCATGGGGTGATGGGACACCAGGCTGGGGTGCAGGGGAATCTATGCTGTAGTCAGACTCTGCCAGTTTCCCCCCTATTAAATGCAGAGGTTAGACTAGGTGAGTAGCTTATAGGCTTCCCCCCCCAGAAGAACTATTAAAAAACCCCAAAACCCAAACCCTTAGAACTCCCAAGCATAAGAACAGTGTGGCTTTGGCTAAGTGTCACAAGGCACAGAGCACCGCCTTCCCAGCAGCCCCTAGGGTACTTGCTGTGAACCTGAGGCTCCCAGCAACCCAGCTTGGAAACCATCAGCATAGATGATTTCTAAGGTCCTGCTCAACTCACAATTACTACACTTTGTGATTTAACATCAGAATCCTGGGATCTAGTCTGGGCTTTTGCACAAACCCACTGTAACCTGAGACAAATCTCTCACTGCTTTGGTTTTGAGGCCTCCTCCTCTATCAAGTGTGGGTAAGCTAACAGAAGCCCCTTACCCAATATAGTTGTGACAGGTAGTTCATTGACAAAGTTAACCATAGTGAGGGAATTACTTTTATAAAATGATGTATATAAAAGTAAATCTGAAGTTAAAATAACTTAAAACATATACATCACATCAATCAAACTTTTTTGTTGTTGTTGTGCTGGGGATTGAATCATCAAACTGTCTTTGTATAGAGCCAAGGCTTCCTCTTTGAGGATAAGTCTACTTTTTTTTTACCATTTTTGTTTTTTGCAATGCTGGGGATCAAACCCATGGTCTTGTGCATATGAGGCACACACTCTATGATGAGCTATGTCCCAGCTCTACGTCTATTCTTAATGCCAAAGCAGCTCAATTTATCAAGTATTCTGAAACATTTGACTTGAATTTTAGATAAATAATTCTATATGCATATGTCCTCAGCTTGCACGATAGTCATGTGCTGCATAAAGACATTGGGTCAATGAAGGACCACATAGGACAGTGCTCCTGTTCAGTTAGCTTGTCTAAGTACATGCTGTAATGTTGGCACAATCACCCAGTGGCACATTTCTTGGAACTGATTCCTGTCATTATGCAACATCTGACTAATGAATTTACCCAATAGCAATAGCAAGTACACAAGGGGAAATACATTCGGGGACGAACACCTGCACTTGGTGACACACACACCACTGGGTGGAGCAGAAGGGCCTAGTGCTATGAGCATTCAGGACCTGGCATCTGCCAGTAGATTCCATGGGAGACACTGTAACACACTGAGTGAGCGTGTTCTGTCACAGGAGGTTCTGTCTGTCTTAGCTAGCTCACAGGAGTTGTTTCAAATCAAACACAGTGCTGAAACAGTATGAAATGTACAAAGTGACCTCCAGTTGAAGGAAAGCTGAGTTACTGATGTTAATCAGCCACGCAGTGGTACATTCAGGCTTGGACCCAAGACTTCTGACTGCCAGTCCAGGGTTCTTCTCAAAGAGCCTTGCTCTTGCCTCCAGTAGTATCACTGAATAAGCCGCAGAAATGTGTGCTTCAGGGCTAGATATTCTGCCCTGGGACCTTCAGGTCAAAGGAAGATAACTGTGCATGTGTGTCTGGTTTGTGTTTCTGTCCCTGTCCAGCAGGAGAGCATGCCTTTTGCTGTGGTGGGAAGTGACAAGGAGTATCAAGTGAATGGCAAGAGGGTCCTCGGCAGAAAAACTCCCTGGGGGATCATCGAAGGTAATTCAATGCATCCTCTGGCAGAGCTGGCTGCTGATCAGTTATCCAGAAACCAGTTATCAAGCATCAATAGGCAAAGTCTATCCTAGGATATGTTATATATAATTAATGACAACCAGATTCCGTCTGTAAGGAGCTTACAGTCTAATTGAGATGGTACTTGCAGGCAGGAAGCAATAAGAGACCAACTTAGCATGTGACCAAGTTGGCATTTCAAAGGAGTTCAGGATAGATTAGTGAGGACTGGAAAAATCAGAGAAAGGTTTTTACATGAAGGCAGATATGATGTGGCAAAGTACAGTGAAGGGTGGTCAAATGTTGCCATTTCCACTTTATTTGAATGAATGTGACCTTGGGGAGGTCATGATGATTCTGGAAGTTTTCACTGGTCACTTCAATGGTCTCATTCAGGGCTGGGGATGTGGCTTAGTGGCAGAGCACTTGCTTAGGATAAGCAAGGACCCAGGTTCCATCCCTTGCACCCCCATTTCGACCCCCCCAACATACATACATACAAATTTTCATTCAGTGACCTAATTCAATATGGTAACTCTATCAGGGGAGCAGGGCAGGTATTCCTGTCCTCAGAATATAAGCCATTGAGACACCTGAATCTCAGACATGTTAAGTGCCTTGCCCAAGGTCACATAACATTTTTTGGTGGTGCTGGAGATCAAACCCAGAGTCTTCATGCTAGGCAAGCAGTCACATAAGTTGTTAATAGTGAAATGGATTTCAAATTTTGATATCTTGATTCCCAACCAAAGCTCACTCCATTGAATTATTTTCCTGTGACCCATTTTTGGGTTTTTAATTAATTTGCGATGTTGGGAATCAAACTGAGGGCCTTGCACTTGCTAAGCAAGTGCTTTGTCACTGAGTTACATACCCAACTCTTGTTTTTTTGAGACAGGGTCTTACTAGAGTAGCTTAGACCGGCTTTGAGTTTGCTGACATGATAGGTGTGTGCCATGTCTGGTACCTTGGGATTTTAAAAATAGTGCCTTCTCACCATTTGTTTTGAATTGGAGTTATTTGTAAGAATATTGTGTGCCAATTGTAAGACCACACAGTCTTGTCCTAATCCTCCTTCTGTTCCCACAATCCTTGGCAAGTGGTTTACAAATAGCAGGTACACCATTTATGTTGAATTGGATTTATCATGTAGCGTATGACCTTTCAAAGACAGCTCAATTGTTATATTCTATACACATTACATTCTTTTGTTCTTTTTTGGCAGTACTGGGGTTTGTACTCAGGGCTTTTTACTTGCTAAGCAGGCTCTCTACCACCTGAGCCACATCCCCAGGCCTTTTTGCTTTAGATTATTTTTCAGATAGGTCTTGCATTTTAGCCTAGGACCATGATCATCCTACTTATGCCTCCTATGTAGCTGGGACAACAGCTGTGTACCACTCCTGGCTTGTTTGTTGATATGGGAGTCTCACAAACATTTTGCCCAGGCCAACTTCAAACCTTGATCTTCCTGATCTCCATTTTCCAAGTAGCTGGAATTATAGACATGAGCCACCATGTCCAGCTCTGGCTTGTTTTTTGGGATAGGGTGTCACTAATTTTTTACCTGGGCTGGCCTCAAACTGTGATCCTCCTATCTCTGTCTCCTGAGTAGCTGGGATTATAGACCGTGCCACCAAGCCCAGCCCTATATATTACTTTCTTTCAATCAGATTATAAATTCCTTTAGGATTGGAATGCTACCTTAGACCTTGGCAAGTTTCTTGGACTCACGTATGTTAGTTTTCTTTTCTGTAAAATGGAAAAGAGATTATTCCCTGTTAGCTATTATTCCACATTGGAGTATTATTCCATATTGTCCAGAATGTATTGTGTCCATTGTAGCTGCTTAATAAATATTTGTTCAATAAGTAAAATCTAGTACACTGAAGTGAGCAAAGTTCTGGCAAGGTTGCAAAAGAACTTGTCCCATGTTCTCTAGGACCCAAACAGAAGTTTATCCCCTGGGTGTTGCATTAACGAAATGACCACCTATTTTCCTTGTTTTGTTCTTAGTGGAAAACCTCAACCACTGTGAGTTTGCCCTGCTTCGAGACTTTGTCATCAGGTAAGCTAACCCCCCACCCCCTTGCCTAAATGGGAGGTTTAATTATTTGGAATCAGGGGCCATCTGTTTAGATTTACTTCCTGCCTCCAGGTCTCTCTGACAGAGCTTTCTGTCCCAGTTCCAGCTCCTGTCTCAAAGCAGAAGGAGCAGAAAGAGCTGTGGAAGAATCATTGGCTCTGTGGAGTGGGTAGCAATCACTGGGTCCAGTCCACCCAAGTGATGTGTTAGCCTCAGAGGTGGGTCACCTCCTCCTTCCTGCCATTAATTGCATCCCCCTGTCTTTTCACCCTGTGTCCTTCAGGACCCACCTTCAGGACCTCAAGGAAGTGACACACAACATCCACTATGAGACTTATAGGGCCAAGCGGCTCAATGACAATGGAGGCCTCCCTCCGGTGAGCGTGGACACAGAGGAAAGCCACGACAGTAACCCATGATGACCCCTCTTCTCTGTGTCATCACACATATCCCTATTCTCTACACACACACATCCCAAATACCACCTCCTACCACTTTCTTCCTTTCAGCTCTGTCCCGCAGGCCTATCTGGTATTTGTAGAGTATTTTGTCTACTTTATGTGTGTGTGTATGTGTGTGTGTGTGTGTGTGTGTGTGTGTGTGTGTACATGTGTGTATGTGAGAGGGAGAGAGTGTGCCTGTGTGTGTGCTCAGGGGTGAGGTATTTTCATTGCCTTCCCTGGAAAGTCCCTTGTAAGTCTGGATCCTCCATGACTCTCCATTATCTGTCTCCTTTCTTTGTGCCCCAGAACAAAGCTTGTGCCTCACTCGAGGTCTGGGGGAGGTTTTATTTAAAAATGGTGGGAGCAGGTAAGCCACTCTTTCTTACCTCTGACCCCACCCACAATGGGACTGTAAAGATTCTCCAAGGTCAGGTGGCTGAGTTAGCCTAGGGTCAGGAGTGGGACTACGTACAGGACAACCTTCTCTGTAAGTTGGGGTGGTTTGGGGTAAGGCTAGGGTTTCCTGAGAAAATGAAAAGGAAGGTCACAGGGGAGCAGAAGCATGCCTCAGCTTCATTCCTGCAGAAAGAACTAGTGCCTGAAAGTGGAGCTCCACCCTTTGGACTGTGTCAAGGTCATTGTCCAAAAGCTACCACCTGTCACTGTTGCAGACTGCTGCTTTTCCTGATCACCTTGCCTCTGCTCTGGGGCCAGTTGCCTGCCTTTGCTTCCTGCTTTTCTTCCCCTTTCTCTCCTTCCTTCATATATTCATATATTCATTTTTCCTACCTCTCCTTACTGTCTCTGATGTCTTTCACTTCCTTTTAGACTAATCCACTTTAGTTTCATTTCCATATTTAGGATTTATGCCCAGCCTACTTCCAAAAGGTAACTTTAGGCCACTGTAAAATAGAATTTCAACTAAAACATGGGACAATATAAACTTAGATCACAAGAGAAATCAGGGCCATAGAGAGGAATAGGAAAGACAGTTTCCACAGTTGAACACTGAAATTGGTCCTGAATTTGTGGGCAGCCAAGTCAAGGAAGGAAACATGGTGACTTCTGCAGTTCCTAGTGCCTTTCAAGGAAGCACGCATACTGGTCGAGTGAGACAGCTTTTTGGGGTGGAGGACATTAAGTTCTAGAAGAACTAATTCTAAAGAAGTTTTGGAAACAATATAGCCTATTTCTCTTTCTCAATGGTTTGGCTTCAAAGATAAATTTTAGACCTCACTTCCCTTTTTTCCATGAGACTTCTCTGTCAAGCTGGCTTTTCTGTGGCTCCCTGGTGTCATACATACTTGACTCCCTCCTTATTCGCAGTTCTCCCTCACTTTTGTGCTGAAGTGAATTACATTTATGTCTATCTTTCTCTGCTTTTCCCCAACTCCCCCTCCCCCTGACTCCTGAAGGTGTCCTCAGTGATACCTGGACCCATACACTTAGCTTTTTCTTGCTTTTTCCGTAAGCATTGTACTTACTCATGCTTATACTTCTACAGTTTATTGTTCAAATAAGTTACCCTTTTTCCTTTAATCTGTAAGGTTGCTGAAATTTGGGGCTGGGGAAACAATTTAGCCTTAGAAAAGGGAAAACACCAAATGATACTGTTTACAACAACCTCATCCAATTTCCTGTCACACCTCCTGGTCCAACCTAGGTGTTTAACTGGTCCTCTTTGAATGCCAGCATTTATAATCCCCAGTTCTTTATTACTCAGGTGCTAGGAAAAAAAAAATAGAGCCTGAAGATCCTATTTAGTGGACCAGGAGAAAGAGAAGGGATGATCAGATACCAGTGCTCCCAATCCTATGGTCTCAGTCTTTCCTGGAGGCTGATTTACCATTCTAACCCTCCTCCTCCATTGCCCACAATGTTACTCCATGGTAGGAGTAACTAGATAGAAAGCAGCAGTTATACCCTAGAGCTTGCTACCTTTCACCTGCAGAGGGCTCTCTAGCTCCTAACAGTGCTTGTTCTTCTATGGAGATGTGGCACTAGGACCAGCAGGGGAACCTCAAGGGGTGAGGGCGGCGGGCATTGGACAGGCTGAGTAGGAGAATGGTGCCTGGCACCGCTAAACCTTAGTCTCAGCCTCCCTGGAGAAGCTGTTTTATGTGTCTGCTGCCAGCTGCTGGTCTCCACACCCTCAACCATTCTCAACCCCCCTGCAGGGAGAAGGCCTCCTGGGCACTGTCCTTCCACCTGTGCCAGCCACCCCCTGTCCCACTGCTGAATGAAGGCCATTTCAAGCGCTGCTTCTCCCTCCATTCCTCTCAGCTGTTATTGCTGCAGGCCAAGCCCTTTTTAGTGCTGTGCTTGTCCAGCCCACCACCACAGCCCCTCTGGACCCTCGGCAGGTGGGAGGGGCCAGCTGCCTCTTTAGGACAGTTGCTTCCTCTATTTAGCCAAACCACTTCTCTCCTCTCACTGGAATGGAGTTCTCGCCAGCACTGCCTGCTCCATCGTCTGTGTCAGCCGGTCCCAGCCCATCTGTAGGGAGAAAGAACTCACCAAGAGCTTCTTCTGCCTTTGCAAACCCATACCAGCTACTTGTAACCATTTCCAGGGAAACAGCATTGCTCCCTATCCATTCATCTGCATGAGCTACTCTTGACTTCCTTAATGGGTCAAGAAAGCAATTTTTCTGCTTGTCAGATTCAGAGGTCAGGAGTGTGAGCCCCAGTGTGGGACAAGGGTGTCTCCTTCATTGCTTAAACGTATTTACAAGGATGGGTCACTACAGATGCCAGGGAGCAAGGATTAGCATCACTTTCTAAAACAACAACAACAACAACAACAACAACAAAAACCACTGGTGGCTGGCTTTGTGTGTGGGTACACACCCTCTTCGCCCCACAAATGCAGCCACTCAGGAAGAGTGGTTTTCCCAAAGAAATTTCTGGAGTTGATTTTATCCCCAAACTAAAAAAATAAACACATGAAATTCTAGAAACTTACAAACTATATACTCTAGGAAGTAAAACAGCACCCTTCTGTACACGTAGCAATAAGAGGGATCACTTCCCACCTATCCCTACTACTCCTATCCTCCACCCCCACCCCGTTAATGTGAGTAATGCATTAGCCTGGCCACAGGTGGTCACTGTAGGCTAATGGAAAATACCCAATGGAGGGCAAAGCCCCATAAGATGCATGAATGTTTGCGAATGTCGGCTGCCACTGCCCTATACACTGTGTCTTTTTAAAACCCTCCCTTGCCCACTACACACTCCCCATCTCCACCTGGACACAACTTGCTCAAAGGCTGGTGACTTGAGGGCCATTCATCTACAACCAAGTCCTGATGCAACAAGAGGCCCAAGCCTAGGGGATGCAAGAACGACCCATTTCTTAAATCACCGGTCCCAGCCAACCTTTTGGTGACATTCTGGTTAAATTTTCCAGTTGAAAACAAGCCAACAGAAACTCAAACTGGTTGTGTAAATGTTGCTAGACTTTATGTGTTGTACAACTAAACATTGCTGTTTGAACAATAACTGCCTCGTCTTTGTCTTATTTGCGTTCTTTGTCCCTTGACTGAATCAGCCATTATATCATCTCACCCATGGGGTGGGGGTGTGAGCTGGGGACACTTAGTAAGAAGTAGCCACAGATATTAGAGATGGAAAGAATTTGTGAGGTCAGTTCATCTTCAGGTGGCACAAGGTCAGACCCCAGTCATTATTTCCCAGGATTTTGTATCACAAATGAGTGAAAGAGCTGTCACACCTTACCTCATGGATGCTGTGCTTTGCCTTCTTGCAGGAAAATGCTTATTTACATTCAGTTAATTTCCTAGCTTCCCTTTTGTCCCTAAGGCATAAGGACCAACTCTATGAAAGGAGTGGATCCATCTTGTATGGAAAACTGACTTTTTACAACGAATTTAAACTGAGACACTAGCTTGAATCTTCCTTGAATTTAAAACAACTTCCTTTCCTTGAGAGGCTCACTCTTTTTTGTAACTGGAAAACAAAAGAACTCTGACCTCTGTATTATTTCTCTAAATTTGTGTGTAACAACTATACAGAGTTGTATTTGGGGCCTCAACTTTTCTGTGGGGGTGAGCACAAGGTATAGAGGAAAGGTGGGAAATGGTTTGGAGAAGTCAGAATTGGAGGAAGAAGAATCAAGAGCCTCTTGAAATCATTGAAGTAAAACGACAAGGGTAGGTATTAGAATGGCAACATAAGGCAGATGGAGAGAAATGAATGACAGAGAGTTTGGTAGTCATAAAATATCACAGCCACAAGAAACATAAGAGCTCTTTTAGTTCATGCAGACAAGGAAGCTGAAGTCCAGAGAATAAAATCCTCTTGCCCAAGGTTGCATTTAGTTATCACGGTAGTATAGAGACTAGATCTCAACGCTTGTTTCACTGCTTCCCACCATTTCTATTTTACTTCATTTGTTCTAATAAGTCTTGTACTTGAAAAACATTTCTGAGATTAGGATGTATCTTCCAACTGTTGGCATGTCAATTTATTTGGCAGCTCTTCCCATTAACGGTACATTAATAATTGGTTTATGTTATACCTGACAGCATTTTAAATTCATGAAATACAGTAGTCAAGGCATTTATAGCCCTTTATTCTGGTGCTTTTGTGAAGTTTAAAGGAAATAAGAATATGTTCAACATTCTAGTCCTCAAAGCAATTCTATTACCATGTATTCCACCGGATCAACTTTTGGAGGAGGCGGGGCTGGTATGACAAATGACAGAGTCAAAGGCTCCCTGGATCTTGGATTTGGCCTGGACTCACTGAGGTTCGAAATTCACCTTCCGCTTCCTGACAGCTCCCTGGCCTTTTCCTTTCCTGGATGCTACCTCACAAGACAATCGGCTCTAGTTCCAGGCCTTCTCTGGAAAAAAGTTCTGCTGGTGTTTGGAGAGAGGAGGAATCTGGGTCTTTCTCGGAACAACAGTAGGTCCTGACCCCAGTCGAGAAGTGTGTAGGATAAACCCTGCAAAGGTTCTGGGGACGACTGACAGACCACGGCCCTATGTCTGTGCATCTTCGTGCCCGGGGGCGGAACCAATTCCTGGTACCCACCCCTTTTGCTGTCAGGGCGTGTCTCAATCTTGACTCCGCCCGTTTCTCTAACCTCTGCTCCGTCACGTGACAGCTGCCTCGCCCACTCACTTTGGTTTTTGCGCCATAATCTCCGCCCCCCACCTCAGGGCCACGCCCCACGGCTTGGCACAGGTCCCGTCCCTTCCCCATCTGAGGGGCGGCGGGAGGGGGCCTGTAGCAAGATGGCGGTGAACCAGAGCCACGCCGACGACGGTAGAGGGGTTGCCATCCCTCAAGGCGAAAGGTTCCTGGGGGTACCCCGGGATTCCTGCGAGAGGAGGGAGGACAGGAGTGGGGTTGACGTGCGGGCTCACAGCCCGCAGCGAATCGGGGCCTTTACCGCCTTTTTCCGGCGCGCACACCGAGCGTCGCCCCAGATGAATGAGCGCGGCGCCCTCATGGGTGTAGCCGAGCGGGGAGCGCCTGACTTGGCGCGTGCAGAGGGCGAGGGCGGGAGCGGAAGGGCTTCTTCGCAGGCACTCAGTGTCGCCTCGGAAGAAAGGCTGGTCGCTAGGAATGAGCCGCCCCTCGGGTCGTGGTGTGGCCGCCTTCGGCTGTGCCTGACTTTGCAGGGTGATGGCGGCGGCGAGGGTCCCGGGCGCGCGGCTTCCCAGACTTGGGGACCAGGTCGTGGGCTTTGGGGAACCGTACGAGGCACGAGGAGGTGGAGTGTGGATCGCTGTGGGTTGATCCCGAGCCGTCGAGGGCCCTCCCTGGTCCTCGAAATTTCCCAAAGCCTCCGTTCCTCGTCTCCCCAGCCAGGGAGGTGAATAACTGCTCCTCTTCTTACTGAAAAGATCAAAGATCTGGACAGAAGGATGTCCAGGAAGGACGATGCTCCCGGCCAGGAGGAGCTCATCTCCAGGCAGACTCGCGCACCTAGGGCCTTCACCCCACTCCCCTCCGTTTTTTAGTTATTTTTGGCGGCACTGGGGTTTGCTAGGCAAGTGCTTTACCACTTGAGCCCCTCCACCAGCCCTCTTTTGTGATGGGTATTTTTCGAGATACACGGTTTCTCTATTTGCCTGGGGCTGGCTTGAATTGCGATCCTCCTGATCTCTGCCTCTTGAGTAGCAAGGGTTACAGGCGTCAGCCACGGCACCTGGTCCCACTCCTTCTTTATTCCTCCTCCCACCCACTTTCCACAGTCCTTCTGTGTGTCCAGCTACACAGCTCTCTGCTGATATGCCCTGATTTTCCTTGTCTCCCACCTAGTAGTGAGCAACCCTAATGATGTGCTCAGGTAGCACACCTAGGTTAGTTTGAATGCACGTGTTAGGATGATCCAAGAAGACATGACCAAATGCTGACATACAGATCTCTTTTCTAAGGTTCTTCTCCCCAGGACATTGACACTTCCATATGGTCTGTGGAGGTTGCTCCCGAAGTACCTCTGCTATTTTGTTCAATTGATAGGAGGAGATGACCCTGAAGTCTCTGTGTGCACTGACCAGAGCACTTGATCCTTGTACTGCGAAGCCATTTCTAGTCTGGTGTTTTTAGGTGTTTTTTCATTCAGGCTATTGGGCGTGTTTGTCTCCTTTGCTCTTTATGTTGGAGACAGATATTGACGTATTTAAAAAAAAATGAACAGAAAACACTTGATTTTATGGTTCCTTGAATTATTTGTTATGAAGTTCATCCTGTGCTCTTGAACACCTAATAGTAGCATTTCTTGAACAGTTAAATATGCCAGGCACTGTTCTTTATACTAATAAATGCTCTGTCTGCAGTGAGGATCAGCTCTATTTTCCTCATTTCACAAGTGGGAAAACAAGAGAAATTAGTCAAATTCCTATTTCCAATGCATATGGAAAAGCCTGATTCTGTACACCAAAGAAGGCCACACTACTTTAAGGAAACAGCCTGAGAGGGAAAAGATTGGTTCTATTTTTACTTCTCTTTCCTAGTAAGAATATACACTTGAGAAATTTTTTTTTACACTTGAGAAATTAATCACAACTTGGCTATATTTTGTAGAGTATGCCCCCCCCCCACCATGTCCACTGGGGATTGAACACATGGCCTCAAGCTTGCTAGGCAAGTGCTCTACAACTTTAGCCACAGCCCCCAGACCTTTTTTGTTATTTTATTTATAAGACAGGGTCTTAACTAACTTTTGCCTGGGATGGTCTTGAACTCTTGATTCTCCTGCCTTACTCGCGCAGGTGCTGGGGAGAACCAGTTTTGGCCACCATGCCTGACTTGTAGAGAATTTTTTGTGATTTTATCTGAGAAATCATGAATGTATGAGGCAGACTATATTGTAGAAAAGGAGAACATTGAGTTATTTTATCTATTTTTAAAAACTTGTGCAGATAATATCACCTGTCTATAGAAAAAATAGGAAAAATTTTATTATCTCAAATTCCAACGTTCAGTATTTTTTACATCTCTTTATGAATCTTTCTTCACTTTTCTCTATGGAAACACATGCTTCCCCCTTCTGACGGCTTTGCAACTTGTTTCTCTCATTTACCAATATATGGAGTATGCCTTCTAGTATCTATATCTGTATTGTGTCAATGGCTGGTAGTCCAGTACGTATAAATCTGTATTCAGCCTCCAATCTGAGATATTCTGGGTTTGTTGGTCATTACATGAACATTCCTGGGATGAACATTTTGAAAATATGTCTTTGTTCAACTATCAAGTTGTGTCTTTGGGATTGCTACCATCTGGTCTCTGTGCCTCACTCCTGGAATACATGAAGCTAAGGCTGCTGCTAGAAGTAAGAAAGAGTTAGGGTTGAGCCTCAGCTGAACCAAACTCTCATGCTCTTCTGGTCCTTCCAGCCCCACCCCACATAAAGGAATGAATGGTGACTTGGCTCCAAGTAAGAGCACAGTGTATGCAATCCAGCTTGCCCTTCTTTCTGACACAGACTTACATAGAATATTTTTAAAATATGGCAAAATTGTGGAGGTTAAGTTACTAGGAAGAGTAAAGGGGTTCCATTTATTTTAGTTTTGGATAAAGACCGTATAAAGCAATAAACAACAGTTATTTGATAGAGTGATAAAGGCAAACATTTCTATTGACAACGAAGAGCAGCTGAGTTTATCTGAAAGTTTGATTGATCAAACTACTTTGATCAATCTAAGTAAGGGGAAAGTGGACACTTAAATTACTCCTGTCCTGAAAATATACTTGGAGAATGTGAGCCTCCAAAGAAGAAAGAAGAGATAGGAAAATTCCTGAGCCAGAAGAAAAAATTAGGAAGATGATGGGGAAGATCTTGCTTGTAACAGCCTCAATCAGCAAGCCAAATTTGAAAAACAAAACAAGTGGAAACCCAGGGAGTCCCTCAAGATCCGATGATTCAGGACCCCAAGGATAAAGAAAAGCACATATGTCAGAGATAAGAACTTAGTGATTAAAATTGTATTTATTATGTTAATATAATTTTAAAATGTGAGTACAAAATTCAGTTGAGGACTGAAGATAATTTTTAGAATGTAAGCATAAGAACAATATCAAGTAGTTTTTTTACTATAAAATATTGCATGGGAAATCTCATTATGTATATGCAAATATTCCAAATCCAAACTATTTCTGGGCCCCAGCATTTTGGATAAGGGATACTCAACCTGTACTAAAATATCAGGATTTGTTAGAAATAATTAACCTTTATTTTTAATTTTTTATTTTTAGGAGTCATTAATAGTACAAGAGAGTTGTATTGTGAACATTTCATAGATGCATACAGTGTACTTTGAACTAGTTCACCCCTCCATTGTATTCCCTTAGCTCCTCTTCCGGGTCCGCCTTTTCAAACAGTATTTGGTGGGTTTCATTATACTATCTTCATACAAATACATGCAACGTACTTCGAATCTCTTCACCCCTTCCACACCTTCATCCTCTGCCATTGATTCCACCTTCCTAGTCTCTCTTTTACATTCATGACCCATATTCATTATTATCATATTAGACCTAGAGTCCAGCTAAAACATGAGCTATTTGGCTTTTTGGGCTTGGCTTTTCTTGCTCAAAATGATGATCTCCAGTTCCACCCATTTTCCTGCAAACAACATCTCATTCTTCTTTATGGCTTAATAATACTCAATTGTGTATATATACCACATTTTCTTTATCCATTCATCAATTGTTGGGCACCTAGGCTGATTCCACAAGTTGGCTATTTTATATAGTGCTGCAATTGACATGAGTGTGCAGGTGTCTCTTGTATATTGATTTACATTCCTTCATATATATATATATATATATATATATATATATGGAAAAGAGTGGTATAACAGGGTCATAAGGTAAGTCTATTTTTAGCTTTTGATGAACCTCCATACTGATTTCCACAGAGGTTGCACTAGTTTACATTCCCACTAACAGTGTATGAGGGTTGCTTTCCCTGTTCCCCCATCCTTGCCAGTATTTATTGTTTGTTTTCTTGAAGTAGCCATTCTGACTAGGCTGAGATGGAATCTTAGTGCAGTTTTGATTTGAGTTTCCTTTATAGTTAAGGATGTTGAACATTAGACATAAAAAGAATTACTTTTAATAAAGTAGTTCTTTAAGTTCTATAAGAAAACAATGTATCAATTATAGTAATGGTATTGTTATCCTATGAAAAAGGTATATATTAGTGTCTTATTTGAGAACTTCATTGTAAATGCTTTATTCGTGTCTGCTTGATTTACATGAGGACTTTTGATATAAATTTAATCTTCTAAACAACTTCAAAAAATGTTTAATCAGAATATATTTCCTAAAAGGTCAGAAGACATAGACTTCTTAAACTAGCATAAAATACACAGTTAAAAATATAAATATATATTGGACTGGTGGAGGGGCTCACCTGCCTAGCAAGTGTGAGGTGCAGAGTTCAAACCCCAGTACCACAAGACTATATATATATGTATGATAGTCTTCTATACAGAAAGAGAAGCCTTACTCTTTTTAAATAATGAATAGCTGCATTCATGTGTCTGTTTTTATCAGATTCTCAACACTGTGGGTGTTTGCATAGTTTTCAATTTTTTAGCAATATGAACAATTCTGTATAGAATATATATATAATAGGCTTCTCTTTCTATATATATATGTATATTTCTATTGCAAACCTGCCTACAGAGTATTAACTTACAACAACTCTGTCCCCATTAACTAACTTCCCCTGAGCTGCTGGTAATTACTGTCCTACTTTCTGTTTCTATGAATTTGACTTTAGATTTTCATATAAGTGGAATCATAGTATTTGTCCTTTTGTGACTGGTTTATATAACTTAGCATAATATGGATTCATCTATTGTGGCATGTGAGAATTTTGTTTTCAAGGCTGAATAATATTCCATTGTATGTATATACCACATTTTGTTTTTCTCTTCACTCATTGATAGGCATTTAGATTGCTTATGCCTCTTGGCTGTTGTGACTAGTGCTATTAAGAATATAAGTGTGCAATATCTCTTTGAGATCTTGCTTTCAATTGTTTAGAATATATAGAGATATAAGTGCAATTACTGGATCATGTGATAGTTCTGTTCTTAATTTTTTTGAGGCTCTTCCATACTGTTTTCTGTAACAGTTCCATTGTTTTATGGTTCTGCCACTGGTATACAGAAGGGTTTCAATTTCTCCATGTGCTTGCCACAATTCTCATTATTCATATAGAATCCATCCTAATATGTATAAATTGATACCTCATTGTGGTTTTCATTTGCATTTCTCTGATGATTAACGATGTTGAAATCTTTTCAACAAGAGAATTCTTCTTGACCATTGTGTATTGGATATATCCATTCAAGTCCTTTGCCCATTTTTTTTTTTTTGGTAGCTCTGGGCTTTGAACTCAGGGCTTTGCACTTGCTAGACTTGCTGGGCAGGTGCTCCACCACTTGAGCTATGCTTCCAACCCTTTTTGCTCTGTATATTTTGGAGATAGGGTCTCATTTTGTGCCCAGGCTGGTTTCGACCAAGATCCTCTTGTTTTTACACTTCCCTCCATAGCTGGGATGACAGGGACCCACTGACACACCCAACTTTTTTCCATTGAGATGGGGGGTCTCACAAATCTTTTTGCCTGGAATGGCATGGAACCTCAATTCTCTGATCTCAGTCTCCAAAATACTAGGATTACAGCCTTTGCCCCCCAACCTTGTTTTGGTGGCACTGGAATTTGAACTCAGGGCCTCATTCTTTCTAGGCAGGCACTCTACTACTTGAGCTATCTCCCTCTCCCTTTCTGTCAATACAAGAGTAAGTTAAGATGCCGTGAAGCAGGCCTGGGGAGCGGCTGAAGTGGTAGAGCCAGCTTTTTGTTTTTCCTTCTTTAAACATTTCCCTAATTGTTGTAAACCTTTTTATTTTTCACTTTTGTTGAACTTTATTATTTCAGAGTAGCAATATAGGTTTTCTTGATAGTCAGAGGGTAGTTTTTCTTTTCCTTTTTTGAGGGGGACAGGGGTAGTACTGTGGTTTGAATGCAGTATCTCAAACTTGCTTGAGAGAGTAGTTTTCTGAAGATCTTACTCTTAATGGTTTGCTAAATGAAGTATGATGTTCTTTTGAATATTTTCCTCAAAATAAAATATTTACATTTGGACCAGTTAGATTATATTACAACATTAAACATGTTTTGGAATATTGTCATCACAATCACCTTCTATATCTTCAGCAGTTTTTTTTAATGTATATTTTTTGAAACAGGGTCTCACCGTGTAGCTCAGGCTAGCCTTGAACTCTGGATCTTTCTGCCTCCACCTCCCACTTCCTGGGATTAAAGCCACCACACTTGGCTTTAGCAACTTTTTCAATCACTTTTCCTACTTTTTACTTTTCATCTCTACTTAGTTGCCTTTATCTTTGCATCATACTCATTATCTAGGGATTTCTGTTCCATTCTGTTATTCTGAGGATCATTCAGCATAAGTGATTTCTGTGAAAAGTACAAATGAAAGTACAGCCGGGCTACTCAGGAGGCAGAGATTAGGAGGATTGTGGTTGGAGGCCAGCCAAGGGAAATAGTTCTCAAGACACTGGTGAAGCGGCTCAAGTGGTAGAGCACATGCCTAGCAAGTGTGAGGCCCTGAAAAAAAAAGTACAAACAAAATAAATCCAACTTGAAGTTTGGTCAGTTCATCTTTTTTGTTACATGGAGATAGGTTGTTGTTACAGCACTGTTTTCTCTGTATCTCCTTGTTCCCAAAATTCATTTTCTACTAGAAGTGCTAATCAACTTTGTATCATCTGGGGCTTGGTTATGGTGGCAAGCCACATTCATAGTCACTGCAGTAATCATCTTGTTTTTGGTTGAGTCAAGGGTTACATATTTGATGGCCTCCTAGTCAGTTTGCTCTTCTCTTAAAATATAAGGTCAGGTCAGTTGCTATTATTGCAACCTAAAAGAAATGAAACTGTTTTAAACTGCCATTTATTTAGGTTCTGGAAGTTATTTAAATGAGTTTTAGAATCTCAAGGTCATGGCGTTGGCTTTAGCTAAGCTCTGCTGTGGGCCCTGTCTGAACTGTGTCACTTCATGGTGAATAGCAAATAGCAGGAGAACGTGTAGGAGCCTGTAAGCTTTTGATTAGATTTTAGAGTTCTGAAAAAGTTGATTCTGACAGATTTTGCCCATATAGTCATTGGTTTTGTAGCTAGACTGACATTTTTAAGTTCCCTAGTCCTCTGTTTTTTCTGCTATCCTATATGTTCTTAGATTTAAACCTTTCCCTTTTTATCTGCATACTACCACTCTGGTTCCAGTTCTTATTACAACAGGACAATTTAGAGAACTCAAACTAATCCTTCCAATATACCACCACCTTCTCAATCATGAGACTTCCCTCAGAAATCTACAGCTCACAGTTCCTCCTTGACTGTAAAATGATGTTTCCAAGCTCTAATCCCATCATGGCTTTCTTGCTTTATCTCACTATTCATAACTTCACTCCTATGGTATGGTTTGGTGAAGCCACACTGCCAGGCCTCTTCCAAGTATGCAATTTGCTTTCCATTATCTGTTCCTGTATCTTCATTAATGCTGTTGATGCCCCACCTAGATTGTTTCTTACCCTTACCTGTGTCCACTGACACACTACCTGTCTCTTCAAAATCAGCTCATATTGTAGCGCTTCAGTGATGCCATTCATAAATGTTTTAATCCGATGGGACATGGCTCAAATGATAGAACATCTGTCTACCAAGTGTGAGGCCCTGAGTTCAAATCCCAGTGCTGCCAAAAAATAAAAGGTCTGATTTCAGTTCCAAACAAAAAGTTTTAACCAAAGCCAATATATCCTTCCATTAAATTGCTATTACATTTTTATGGCATTTATATATGTATGTCATTTATTGCTTGCATTATGTTCTGTGTTCATTTATTCGTTCACTATATATTTAGTAACACTTCCTCTTTGCTAGGGCTATAAAGGCAAAGAAGACAGTCATTGTCTCTAACAGTCATTAGAGAGGGTAATCATTAGGGAGGACATTGAACAAATAAACACACATATATTATAAATCGCCAACATATTATACATATTATAAATTCCCTACTGGAAAAATCCCTGACAGGATTCTATGAGTGAGAAAAGGATGAATACAAGTTTTCCAGGTTAGGAGTGAGGGGAGGGAACAACATGTCAGAAGGTGCTGAGGCATTCTCTGTGCCTGACCTTTAAGAATGTTTCTTTAAAGGAACATTTCTGTTAGCCGAGTTATATTAGAAGTATAAGAACTAAAGAACAAACATTGAGAATAGGAGTAGATTTAAGAAGAAAAAGAGAAGAGTAAGTGAATTGTCAGAGAATAAGATCACTTGAATTTCTTTTTATTTCATTAAAATAATAGAGTAGCAACTAACATTTTATACTTACTTTGGACTAAGAACTGTGTTAAGAGCTTTATGTGTATAATTTTGGCCTTTTCTTTCTTCTTTTTTTTTTTTTTTTGGTGCTGGGGATCAAACTCATGGCCTTGGCTCTGAGCTCTACCTCTGAGCTACATTCCCAGTTCTATGTGTGCCATTTATATAACTTCTTAATCCTGTGCTGTCTGCTCTTTCTCTTCTGCAGTCTCTTGAAGCAGTGTTCAGATGTGGAGCTTTCCTTCCCACAGTCACCACAGGGCTCCAACCTCTTTAGTGGTACAAAGAGGGGAACGTTGTTTCTCACTTCATATCGGGTAATTTCTACTTCTTTGATCTACTGACTAACTTTGCATTTGTTTCCATAAAACTGGAGAGAAGTTAAACACTGACTTTCAAAGTCTTTTAAAACATTTTTACCTGGAGATTTTTCCATTTTGAAGAGGGATGGAAGAAAATGGATGCTGTTTCTCAATTAGGCCAGCATGTCAAAGCAGCCTTGACCTTGCTCTTACAAGTTTCTACCCACAGACAAATTCTGCATTCCATTTCCAAAGTTTTTTTCCCCCTCATTTAGGTGATTTTTGTGACTTCACGCTCAGCCAGTGATCCTATGTTGTCTTTCATGATGCCGTTTGATCTGATGAAGAACTGCACTGTTGAACAACCAGTCTTTGGTGCAAACTACATTAAAGGGACCATTCAGGCAGCTCCAGATGGTAAGTGTTTCCTTTTAGAAGTGTTTTTTTTTTTTCCCCTCAAAAAATTCTAAAAGGGTTAAGATTCAGACTTAGCTCACAGTGGGATATAAACGAGAGCAACCCTGCTTCTTTGTGTAGTACTCCCTTCCGTGTTTATGCCAGTCCTCTGTTGCCAGCTGTGCCAGTCTCTTAGTGTGTGCCATTTTTCCCCCCCAGGTGGCTGGGAAGGACAGGCTACTTTTAAATTAGTCTTCAAGAAAGGAGGTGCCATCCACTTTGCCCAGTTGATGATGCAAGCTGCCACTGCTGGTGAGCGATGCTGATAAAGATATTAAACACTTTGGGGTTTTGAGGAATTGAAATAGGACCATTACTCAACCAAGACCTGCTAACTCAGTGGTCAGACAGTTGGTACTTGCATATGTATTCAAAAGGCATTTTCTGAGCCTATCTACTATATGCAAAGCCTCATACTACGTGCTGAGATCACCAAGATTATTCAGCCCCACCCTGTCTGGCAGGAACTTGCAATCTAGTGGGAATTTACAGTTAGACACCTAAATGATTCATTTTACCTGATAGTCTTTTGTGCTTTAATGCTGGTCTCATGTCATCGAGCAGCCTCTTCCTTGGGTGAGGGAGAGCCTGGTGCTTTAGCTCTTCTTCTCTGACCTGGCTTTTGATCTGTTCTTTTTGCCTTGTCTTTGCTTCTCTTAGGTTTAGTATTGTCTTCCAAGAGAGGAGACTAGATGTCCTTACTGTCCTAACAGCACTGATCTAATGAATGTCCAAAGAATCCATTCAAACTTGGACTAAAAGTAGTCTTTTAATTATATATTTTTATTCAAACTAGCCTCAATTTATGTTCCTTATTCACTGAATCAGACTCATTCTTTGTGCCTTATTCTCTTTCATATTTGAGTCTTCATGTTATTTGCTCTCCTTTTCTCCCTTGTTTTCCACCCCAATTCCAATGTAGTTGAAACAAACACAATCTAGTAGACATGTGCGGATATATATCTTATCTCTTAGTATTTGTTGTAACAGAGGCATGAACATAGTGCCGAGAACACACAGAAGGATATTACGAAGTTTCTAGTTTAGAAGGCCAAATAGATTATTATGCTATAATCCATGGTCAAGAATATGAGTTAGTCAAAGTTAGAGAGGAAGTAAGTTCAATTTTAGAACATAATAATACTGGTAACTCATTGAATATTTACTGTGTACTGGGCAGTGTTCCAAGCCTTTTACATGTGTCAATTTATTTAATCCTCACAAAACCTTGTAATATAGGTACTATCATCAGTCTTGCTTTATAGCTGGGAACACTGAGTGAGTAATTTCCCAAGGCTATAAGGGCGATGGAGCTAAATTAACACTTTCTCTCTCTCTCTCCCCCTCCCCCTCCCTTTCTTAAATTTTATTATGAAAAAATAAATCAGATCTATAGAAAAGTTATAAGAACATTACAAAGAACTCCCTTCACCTAGAATTTTCTGTTTTTTTTTTCTTTTTGCTTTTGTCTTTGCTGACCTATTTGGGATTAAGTCACAACAAAGTCCATTTCCTTCATTTCTGAATATTTAAGTGTGATCTAAGAACAAGGGCATTCTCTTATCAACTTCAGGGTGCTTACCAATTTCAGAAAATCTAATATTGACACAATATTATTATATAATACATAGTTTGCCTTCAAATTCAAGTGATTATCCTGCTACTGTTCCCAATTCTAATAGCACTCCTCCTCACCCCCATCCAGGATACACATTGAATTTAGTTGTTCTCTTTTCTTAGTCTGCTTTAATCTAGAACTCAACCTTTATTTGTCTTTGGTGGAACTGACATTTAAAAAAGAACACAAGTTTACTGGACATGATGATACATGCCTGTAATCCCAGCTACTCAGAAGGTGGATTCAGGAAGATTGTGAGTTTTGAGGCTACTTCCAGTAAAGTTAGTGAGACTGTATCCCTAAAACAAAATAAAAAAAACAAAAGAACTGGGGGTGTATCTCAAGAGGTAGAGTGGGTTCAATCCCCAGTACCAGAGTGAGTTGGAGGGGGATGAAAAATAAGCTTATTATTTTGTACAGTGTCCTTTAATTTGGGTTTGTCTGTTTCCTCATGATTATATTCAGGCCATGCATTTTGACAGGAATACTACATAAGTGCTGTCATGTCCTTTTGGCCCTGTACTTTTAACCCCTGAACCACATTAAGTGTGGCATACGTGGGGATGCTAGATGTCACTGGACATGCAGCTTAGAGCTCCAAGGAGCTATATCTATAGACTGATTTCAAAATCCTTAGCACACAGGTCATCTCTGGAGCCATGTGTGCAATGGGGTCACTCAGACAGTTAAAGAAAGTTTCAAGGGTTCCAACATTTAAGGGAAGGAAAGGGAAGAAAAAAAATATTAGTAATGAGTTACCTGCAAAGATTGAGCAGGGACTGAGATAGAGGAGATTTAAATGAGTTTAATTATCCCAAAGGCCAAGGGAGAAGAGTTTAAGGAAATATGGGGTGATCAGCTGCTTCAGAGATGTTTAGTAAAATGAAGAGTGAAAAGTGCATTGCTTGTGGAAAGAAAGATTTCACTGAAATGCTGGAGAAGGAAAATGGTGAGAGAATCATATTGTAGGAGGTTGAGGAGTAAGAATAATTTTTATAGTTTTTATAATGATACAATGCAAAGATAGAAAGACCAAGGAGTTGACATGCTTTATCCAGCTGACTGTTTCCTGGCAGAAAGCATCTGGAGCCTGAAATTGGCTAATAGGATACTCTGGTAGACAGAGGGAGAATAGCTATGGGAAATCCAGTGTGGGGGCACACTCGGAAGTCCACTCCTTATTTGTTACAGATGTCTGGGAACTAAGGAAAATTACATACTAGATCTTGAATTCACTGTTGGTCTGACAGTACTGAGGTGGGCTTCTGTTTTAGAATTATAGGCTAATTATAGGCAAATTATAGGCAACTTTAAGGGGTTCCTCTTCATGCCCTCATTCAGATCTGCTTTTTGGCCTGCAAAAGTTCAGGGTCTCAGAAGTTGCATAGCCACTTGGAAATGATTTAGAACGTCTATGAACTTGGCTCTGAAAGGAAAAATGAGGGAAAACTGAGGTACTTCAGGAAAGGATGAAAAGGAGAGACAGCCTGGGAAAGAAGCTGTGACCCTCAGAAGCAGCAGGCCTTTATTTGGGAAGAAAGACCTGAGAGGGACCCTTGGCCATCAGAGTAGTGCTCTGAGAGGGACGAGAGCACGTTTTTCTTATAGGCTGGGGTTTTTAAGTATTGTGTGGTGGGAAAGGGGGAGGTTGGAAGGGGTGGGCATTAGGTAGCATGGCTGGAAGGAAGGATAGGAGGAGGGGGTAGATATTGGTGGGAAGGGCATTGGGGCTGGGCAGTTTTTTTTTTTTTTTTTTTCATTTTTCTTTTATTATTCATATGTGCATACAAGGCTTGGTTTATTTCTCCCCCCTGCCCCCACCCCCTCCCTTACCACCCACTCCACCCCCTCCCGCTCCCCCCCTCAATACCCAGCAGAAACTATTTTGCCCTTATCTCTAATTTTGTTGTAGAGAGAGTATAAGCAATAATAGGAAGGAACAAGGGGTTTTGCTGGTTGAGATAAAGATAGCTATACAGGGCATTGACTCACATTGATTTCCTGTGCGTGGGTGTTACCTTCTAGGTTAATTCTTTTTGATCTAACCTTTTCTCTAGTACCTGGTCCCCTTTTCCTATTGGCCTCAGTTGCTTTAAGGTATCTGCTTTAGTTTCTCTGCATTAAGGGCAACAAATGCTAGCTAGTTTTTTAGGTGTCTTACCTATCCTCACCCCTCCCTTGTGTGCTCTCGCTTTTATCATGTGCTCATAGTCCAATCCCATTGTTGTGTTTGCCCTTGATCTAATGTCCACATATGAGGGAGAACATACGATTTTTGGTCTTTTGAGCCAGGCTAACCTCACTCAGAATGATGTTCTCCAATTCCATCCATTTACCAGTGAATGATAACATTTCGTTCTTCTTCATGGCTGCATAAAATTCCATTGTGTATAGATACCACATTTTCTTAATCCATTCGTCAGTGGTGGGGCATCTTGGCTGTTTCCATAACTTGGCTATTGTGAATAGTGCCGCAATAAACATGGATGTGCAGGTGCCTCTGGAGTAACAGTCTTTTGGGTATATCCCCAAGAGTGGTATTGCTGGATCAAATGGTAGATCGATGTCCAGCTTTTTAAGTAGCCTCCAAATTTTTTTCCAGAGTGGTTGTACTAGTCTACATTCCCACCAACAGTGTAAGAGGGTTCCTTTTTCCCCGCATCCTCGCCAACACCTGTTGTTGGTGGTGTTGCTGATGATGGCTGTTCTAACAGGGGTGAGGTGGAATCTTAGTGTGGTTTTAATTTGCATTTCCTTTATTGCTAGAGATGGTGAGCATTTTTTCATGTGTTTTCTGGCCATTTGAATTTCTTCTTTTGAGAAAGTTCTGTTTAGTTCACATGCCCATTTCTTTATTGGTTCATTAGTTTTGGGAGAATTTAGTTTTTTAAGTTCCCTGTATATTCTGGTTATCAGTCCTTTGTCTGATGTATAATTGGCAAATATTTTCTCCCACTCTGTGGGTGTTCTCTTCAGTTTAGAGACCATTTCTTTTGATGAACAGAAGCTTTTTAGTTTTATGAGGTCCCATTTATCTATGCTATCTCTTAGTTGCTGTGCTGCTGGGGTTTCATTGAGAAAGTTCTTACCTATACCTACTAACTCCAGAGTATTTCCTACTCTTTCTTGTATCAACTTAAGAGTTTGGGGTCTGATATTAAGATCCTTGATCCATTTTGAGTTAATCTTGGTATAGGGTGATATACATGGATCTAGTTTCAGTTTTTTGCAGACTGCTAACCAGTTTTCCCAGCAGTTTTTGTTGAAGAGGCTGCTATTTCTCCATCGTATATTTTTAGCTCCTTTGTCAAAGATAAGTTGCTCATAGTTGTGTGGCTTCATATCTGGATCCTCTATTCTGTTCCACTGGTCTTCATGTCTGTTTTTGTGCCAGTACCATGCTGTTTTTATTGTTATTGCTTTGTAATATAGTTTGAAGTCAGGTATTGTGATACCTCCTGCATTGTTCTTTTGACTGAGTATTGCCTTGGCTATTCGTGGCCTCTTGTTTTTCCATATAAATTTAACAGTAGATTTTTCAATCTCTTTGATGAATGTCATTGGAATTTTGATGGGAATTGCATTAAACATGTAGATTACTTTGGGGAGTATAGACATTTTTACTATGTTGATTCTACCAATCCATGAGCATGGGAGATCTCTCCACTTTCTATAGTCTTCCTCAATCTCTTTCTTCAGAAGTGTATAGTTTTCCTTGTAGAGGTCTTTCACATCTTTTGTTAGGTTTACACCTAGGTATTTGATTTTTTTTGAGGCTATTGTAAATGGAATTGTTTTCATACATTCTTTTTCCGTTTGCTCATTGTTAGTGTATAGAAATGCTAATGATTTTTCTATGTTGATTTTATATCCTGCTACTTTGCTATAGCTATTGATGATGTCTAGAAGCTTCTGAGTAGAGTTTTTTGGGTCTTTAAGGTATAGGATCATGTCGTCTGCAAATAGGGATATTTTGACAGTTTCTTTACCTATTTGTATTCCTTTTATTCCTTCTTCTTGCCTAATTGCTCTGGCTAGGAATTCCAGTACTATGTTGAATAGGAGTGGAGATAGTGGGCATCCTTGTCTGGTTCCTGATTTTAGAGGGAATGGTTTTAATTTTTCTCCGTTAAGTATAATGCTGGCTGTAGGTTTGTCATATATAGCTTTTATAAAGTTGAGGAACTTTCCTTCTATTCCTAGTTTTCTTAGAGCTTTTATCATGAAATGATGTTGGATCTTATCAAAGGCTTTTTCTGCATCTATTGAGATGATCAAGTGGTTTTTGTCTTTGCTTCTGTTAATGTGGTTTATTACGTTTATTGATTTTCGTATGTTGAACCACCCCTGCATCCCTGGGATGAAGCCTACCTGGTCGTGGTGAATAATCTTTTTGATGTGTTGCTGAATTCGATTTGCCATTATTTTGTTGAGGATTTTTGCATCAATGTTCATTAAGGAGATTGGCCTATAGTTCTCCTTTTTGGAGGTGTCTTTGCCTGGTTTTGGGATAAGTGTAATACTGGCTTCATAAAATGTGTTTGGCAGTTTTCCTTCCCTTTCTATTTCATGGAACAGTTTAAGGAGGGTTGGTATCAGTTCTTCTTTAAAGGTCTGATAGAATTCAGCAGAGAATCCATCAGGTCCTGGACTTTTCTTTTTGGGGAGACTCTTGATTGCTGCTTCAATTTCATTTTGTGTTATAGGTCTATTCAGGTGATTAATTTCCTCTTGGTTCAGTTTTGGATGATCATATGTATCTAGAAATCTGTCCATTTCTTTTAGATTTTCAAATTTATTTGAATATAGGTTCTCAAAGTAGTCTCTGATGATTTCCTGGACTTCCATGGTGTTTGTTGTTATCTCCCCTTTTGCATTCCTGATTCTACTAATTTGGGTTTTTTCTCTCCTCATTTTAGTCAGGTTTGCCAGGGGTCTATCGATCTTGTTTATTTTTTCAAAGAACCAACTTTTTGTTTCATTAATTCTTTGTATGGTTTTTTTGGTTTCTATTTCGTTGATTTCAGCTCTTATTTTTATTATTTCTCTCCTTCTATTTGTTTTGGGATTTGCTTGTTCTTGTTTTTCTAGGAGTTTGAGATGTATCATTAGGTCATTGATTTGGGATCTTTCAATCTTTTTAATATATGCACTCATGGCTATAAACCTTCCTCTCAAGACTGCCTTAGCTGTGTCCCATAGGTTCCGGTAGGTTGTGTTTTCATTTTCATTGACTTCCAGGAACATTTTAATTTCCTCTTTTATTGCATCGATGATCCATTCTTCATTAAGTAATGAGTTATTTAGTTTCCAGCTGTTTGCATGTTTTTTGTCTTTACTTTTGTTGTTGAGTTCTACTTTTACTGCATTGTGGTCAGATAGTATGCATGGTATTATTTCTATTTTCTTATATTTGCTGAGACTTGCTTTGTGCCCTAGGATATGATCTATTTTGGAGAAGGTTCCATGGGCTGCTGAGAAGAATGTATATTGTGTAGAGGTTGGATGAAATGTTCTGTAGACATCTACTAGGTCCACTTGATCTATTGCATATTTTAGATCTTGGATTTCTTTATTGAGTTTTTGTTTGGATGACCTATCTGTTGATGATAATGGAGTGTTAAAGTCTCCCACAACCACTGTGTTGGCGTTTATATATGCTTTTAGGTCTTTCAGGGTATGTTTGATGAAATTGGGTGCGTTGACATTGGGTGTGTACAGATTGATGATTATTATTTCCTTTTGGTCTATTTCCCCTTTTATTAGTATGGAATGTCCTTCTTTATCTCGTTTGATCAATGTAGGTTTGAAGTCTACTTTGTCAGAGATAAGTATTGCTACTCCTGCTTGTTTTCGGGGGCCATTGGCTTGGTAAATCTTCCAGGGGCTGGGCAGTTTTGCGTGTTGTTTTCTCTCACTCATTCATATGGGATAGCCATATTTGCATTGTTTTCAGTGTTTTTTGACATTCCAACATTTTAGGCTCTTTGCTATATAGGGCATGGGGGCGCGCCATTTGTTTTCTGGCTACTTCTGGGTGGCTGGGGAGCAACATTGTGGGGAGGGGGTGTCACCAAGCCTGGAGTGTTTGTAGAAGCATGATGGCCTTGAGTTATTCTCCTAAGGTAGCCTGGGAGATGGTGGCAATGAGATCCTGTAACAATTTTTGAAAAATATTAATAAGGCTCAGTAGGAACATTAGGGCCAGACAAACAAGGATGAAAGGAATCACCAAAGGGATGAGCCATGGATATAATGAGGAAAGAATATTAGTAGGTTGTGTGGATGTCATCTGCTATGCCCTTTCCTTGAGTCTCTTTACCCCATCCCTGACTATGCCACAGTTGTTGGTGAAAAAATCTTCCTCTAGAAAAAAACTATAAACTGCCTTTTGGAACTGTGAGGAGATCTAGTCCTCTCCTGTTTTATAAAATCACTGCAGCTAGGGAGTCATTCTAGTTCTGGATTGTAGAGATTTGTAAAGCAGTATCATTAAGGAGTTCCTTCAGAGCCTCTGACAATTTTTGGAATTGGCTGATTGGCACTTCTAGTCTGGCCAAACCCGTCCCAATTCTGGTGAGAAGGCCTAGTCCCACCACCAAGTGGGTGAGACCAACATCCCTTTTTGTATGTATGAAGTTAACAATGGGGATAAGGATGATTTCTGAGACGGTGGTGTATAAGACTGGGGGAGGATTAAGAAGGCAAGTGTACAAACTCCTATCCAGTTAGTAGGCAAATGTATATATCTGTGACCCACATAGGAAGAAGATTCCTGTGGAGGGGGAGAGGCACCCCATTAATTCAAAGGAGAGGAGGGGTTCTATTCGATCTGCATTCTGCTCTCTCTCATATGAGTGGAAAGAGACTGAGAGGGAGGCCATTAGAAGGGGTTGTAAGACGGGGAAAGAGGCATTGGTTGGCGAGGGAGATTCCGTAATGAGTTGTGTTGGCAGGTAGAGAACGAGCCAGGAGTGAGGTGTGAATAGTAGTTTGCAGTTCCTCTTGGAGAAGGGGTTTGAGTAGAGTTCCAGTATGTTGAAAAGTAGAATGGCACTAGGGTGAAGTCTCCCATTACAAAAGTCTGAAGTGACTGTGGTGAAGGGGAGAATGGTGGTGTGATGAGATGGGTAAGTTGGGGTTCGGGTAGTAGGCCACTTTGAGGTGCCTGTACCTGCTGCCCCTTCAGTTAAAGAGTTTGAATTGCCAATGGTGGGAGGTGGGAGAAGAAGGTTTTGTGCTCACCAGGAGGTATTAAGGGAGCCTATGGGCTGAGAATCCGGAAAGTGGGGTCTTTGTGTACATAAAGGGGCTGTCCCATAGACTTGGCCTGAGTGATGGAGCCCATAACAGGAGGAGGTGCTTTTGAAGGGTGGAATGCTGATGATTTCCCAATAGGGGAAGTTGGAGTTTTAAGTCAAATAAAGCCTGGGAAGTGGATTTGGCATTATTGCTGTGTGAGCGCTGGGTGAAGAACATAGTGCCTAGGCAAACTGTGCTTTGATGCAGAGATCCCCATGTGGTGGTCCAGTTTACTAAGGTGGCAGGGTGTGCAGTCCATCCCTTTTCGGTGGATCGAATGCAGATCCAGCAAAAGGAGATTAGGACTGAGGGCTAAAAGTAGTTGGGTGGAGGCGTTAATCAAGGGAGATTATGTAGTAAGGCAGGGGGCAGTCTCTGCCTGTCAAAGAGGTGGGATGAGGAGTGCCTGTGCAAAGAGAGTGGAGGCAAAGGAGAGTCATTGTGAGAGGAATGGTGAGGCTTGAGTGTAAAGAGGAGGCAAAAGGAGAAGAAGAGAATTTGGTCCGGTGTGAAGTGGGTGAGGTCTCCCATAGCCAAAAGTCCAAGACGATCTCCTGGAGGTCATCTCGTGGCAGATGATAATTCTTAAGTTGATTTTGAAGTATTTGAAGGAAGGTCTGGTAGGGTTGGAGGAGTTGGTTCATCTGCTTTCTGGATGGAGGGCAGACGGGTTATACAGATCTTGGTGGGTACAGTCCTGGGGCACGAGCGTGCAGGAGGGGGTGGTACATCCAGGGGAGACGAGGCTCGCTTTATAGAAGAGACATGTACCCAGGGTTTATATCCCTGCAGTTTAACCACAGTGGGGGTTATTAGAATAACCTGTAGGGGGCCCTTCCAAGGAAGTTGTAAGGGGAGAGGGGGAACCAGTCCCTTGTATTGTAATAAACCCATTCCCTGATCTGAACTGGGTCAGGATTTAAAGGAGAAGGGGTGGCTTTTGGGAGGGGGGGTGTCCAGGTGTACCCAAAGTGTTGTCCTCATATAGGGTGGTAAAGAAAAAAACAGGGGAAGTGGAATGTTAGAGGGTGTTGTAGGAAGACCCAGTGTTGCAAGGTGACTGCCATACATGGTCTCAAAGGGGCTAATTAGCAGAGGCTTTCAAGGGAGAGCTCGGGTTTGGAGGAGCGCTAAAGGTAGTAGTTTGACCCAGTCCATTTGGAGTTCCTGAGTAAGTTTGGTGAGTGTGTTTTTTAGGGTGTGGTTGGCCTTTTCCACTTTTCTAGAGGATTGTGGGTGGTATGGAATATGGAAGTGCCATTTTGAACCAATATAAGAGATTAGTTGTTGAACGACGGTAGAAGTAAATTCTGGGCCATTGTCTGATTGCAGCGATATGGGGAGACCAAAACATACTTTTCACCTGAAAAGTATGGTGACTACCATGGAGGCTCTTTTGTTATTAGTAGGGAAAGCTTGAATACACCCTGTTAGAGTGTCAATGAGAACTAGAAGGTACCTGGTGTGCTTAACAGGGAGCATGTTAGTAAAGCCCACTTGCCAGTCTGACACAGGCAAGTGACCTCTTGCCTGATGAATGAGAAAAGAGGTGGGCCGGATATTTGATAGAGGGTTGGTTTTGGAACAAATGGGACAAGAGGATGAGATTTCCATTAGCATTTTGTGGAAGCTGGGGTTGGGGGCGATATGGGTTTTAATAAAAGAAGTAAGGACACAGAGGGTTAGAATGAAAGACTTGGTGAAGGGTAGTCAGTATGGGTTTAATTTGTTGTTCCAATAGAATGAGGGTATTATTAAGAAACTAGTATCCTTGGTGTTGGCTAGCCCCCTGAGTTTTTAATAGTTCTGTCTCCTTTTCTGTGTAACTGCAGTGAATTGGCAGAATGGCCTGGGGAGGCGTTTGTTGGGCCACCTGTTTAGCGGTGATGTCTGCTAAGTTATGGCTGATAGATATGAAAGTATTATTCTTTTGATGTCCCTTACGGTGGAGGATGGATGTGAGGGAGGGTAGCCGCTTGTAAAAGGGCCATAATGTTCTTCGCATTTGTTATTGGGGATCCCTTGGTTGTTAAAAAACCCTGCTCCTTCCAGATCTTACTATTATGGATGGTGTTATAGGTGTATTTTGAATGTGTATAAATGTTAACCGTCTTGTTTTTTGCCCTTTGTAATGCTGTGTAAGAGCATATAGTTCTGCCTGTTGGGAAGTAGTTGTGGGAGGAAGGCTATCTGTCTCTATGATTATGTGTGTTGTGCTATTTGGACACCCCTCAACTATTGAGTATCCTGCCCTAACCAGTGTGGTAGTAGAGACCTTTGTAGAGATTCTGTCTGTAAACCAGGTTGGGGCATTAGGTATGGGAGTGTCCAGGATGTGATGAAAGGTGTGAGTGAGTCATCAAGTATCAGGCTACAGTCATGGGTTAGAGGTTCTAGGGGGGGTGGGGTGTTTGAAGGTAGGAGGGTAGCAGGGTTTAAGCCTCTGACATCGCTGAAAAGTTAAGTCAGGTTGTAAGAAAAAAGAGTGTAAGATTTGAACATGGTATGGGGAAACAGAGTTAAGGGCTCTGTGGCTGATTAAGTCCTGAATATTGTGAGATGACCAGACTGTCATACGTAAGTTAAAGGTTATTTTTTGGGCTTCTGTATTAAGAGAGCTGCTGTGGCCAGTATTTTCAGACAGGTGGGCCAGCCCCTGTAAATGGGGTCTAATAGTTTTGGGAGGTAAGCTATAGGAGCCACTGAGCCTCCTATACTCTGAGCCACCAGGCCCAAGGCTTGGCCTTTATCCGAGTATTGGTATAGGTGAATGATCTTGTTGGGATTTGTAATGGAAAGTACAGGGGTCCTTGATAGGGCTTGCTTAAACAGGTTAAAAGGGGTTTGGAGGGCCCGGGGGCAAAGTAAAGGTTTACCTAGGTCTCCTTTAGCAGCCTTGTACAGTGGTTTGGCTATTATCGAGTAATTGGGGATCCAAATTCTAAAATACCCAGTTAATCCCAGAAAAGAGACAATGTCCCTTTTTGTTTTTGGAAGAGGAATTTGGAGTGTGGTGGTTTTTCTGTTTTCAGGTTTTGACAATATTCCAGAGTTAATAAAAGTCCCAGGTATGAGACTGAGGTTGAAACAAGTTGGGCCTTACTTCTTGATACCTAATATCCCCAGTGTGCTAGTGAATTAAGAAGGATGGTGTGGGTCTCGAATAAAGATTTAGAGGGCCTGCACAAGAGAAGGTCATTCACATACTAAATGAGCTTGCTTGGGGAAAGATTGAGGGAACTGAGATCCTGCTGTAGAGACTGGCCAAAGAGGTAGGGGGAGTCTCTGAATCCCTGGGGAAAGGACCATCCAAGTTAATTGCTGGGTGTGATGGGTGATGGGATCTGTCCACATGAAGGCATATAAGAGTTGAGAGGAGGGGGGAGGGGGATCATAAAGAAGGCATCCTTGAGATCAGAACTGAAAAGAAAGAAGTCTGGGGAGGAATCTGGGAGAGGAGAGTGTGTGGGTTAGGGACCAGAGGATGAATAGGATTGACAGCAGCATTGAGCTGCCTAAGATCCTGGACTAATCTAAAAGAGCCATTAGGTTTGTTTTTTGTTTTTTTACAGGAAGGATGGGAGTGTTGTAGGGGGATAGGGACTAGGAGGTGAGAGGTTTTCAGTTGATCTATAATTAGTTTAATTTCACGTGTCCCTGTTGACCCAGGGGATATTGTGGAATGACAATGGGGGCAGAGGGGTCTTTTAGAATGATTTTAACACAAGCATGGTGTGAGGTTATGGAGGGGTGGGGATGTGTTCCAAACCTGGGGGTTGACGACCTGTAGAAGGTGGGGGGAGGGTTTGGGCAGTGCAAGGTCCTGTATAAAGAGGATAAATTGTATGGGCTGGCAGGGATTAATAGATGGAATAAAAATGGTGGTCTCAAGTGTATGGAGTGTATCTCTTTCCAGTACTGGAAAAGGGCAAGAGCTGGAATGGCCAGGAAAGGGTAAGTGAAGGATTTAGATCCAAAAAAACCTCTCCAGGGGGTTATGTCAGGCATCTTTGGTACACCATTTATCCCCACAATAGGGAAGGCAGCCTTTTTGAGAGAACCTACATATTCAGTTAGAACTGATTTTTCTGCCTCAGTATCAAGGAAAAAGGAAATATGTTTTCCCAATACTGCCCCATTACCCATGGATCAGCTGACTTGCCAGTGGGAGGGGTTTTATGATCCAGGTCTCATCAGTCATTCAGTGCAAGCATCAGTGATGGATCCTTGGCTGGAGCACTATCAGGAATTTGGGCCGTGTAAGAGGAAAAGACTGTTTTTCCTGCAGACAGTCCATCTTCCAGTGTCCCCATTGTCCACACTATGGACAGGACTTTGTTGGTGGGCGTGGGTAAGGGAAAACTTTTGCCCAATGCACTGAGTTTCTGCATCGAAAGCAGGCTCCGGGGAGCTGTTTTCTGGATTCTTTGGGTGGGTTTTTGGGATGGTATGGGACCTTTGATTTTGAAGGATTGAGGCTAGCATTTGATATTTTGTGTGGGTATTTTTATCCTTTAGTTGTTTAGCCTCCTTGTCCCTGTTGTTGAAGACCTTAAAGACCGTATTAACCAAGATTTGTTGGGGGGTTTGGGGGCCCTCCTCACGTTTTTGCAGTTTTTTTTGGATGTCTGGGGCTGACTGGCTGATGAAGTGGAGCTGTAAGAAAATATGACCCTCTTGGGAGGCTGGGTTTAAATTGGTGTATTTGGTCATTGCCTCCATTAAGCGGTTAAGAAAGAGGGTGGGCAACAACAGGTGTTGGCGAGGATGTGGGGAAAAAGGAACCCTCTTACACTGTTGGTGGGAATGTAGACTGGTACAACCACTCTGGAAAAAAATTTGGAGGCTACTTAAAAAGCTAGACATCGATCTACCATTTGATCCAGTAATACCACTCTTGGGGATATACCCAAAAGACTGTTACTCCAGAGGCACTTGCACACCCGTGTTTATTGCGGCACTATTCACAATAGCCAAGTTATGGAAACAGCAAAGATGCCCCACCACTGACGAATGGATTAAGAAAATGTGGTATCTATACACAATGGAATTCTATGCAGCCATGAAGAAGAACCAAATGTTATCATTCGCTGGTAAATGGATGGAATTGGAGAACATCATTCTGAGTGAGGTTAGCCTGGCCCAAAAGACCAAAAATCGTATGTTCTCCCTCATATGTGGACATTAGATCAAGGGTAAACACAACAAGGGGATTGGACTATGAGCACATGATAAAAGCGAGAGCACAAAAGGGAGGGGTGAGGATAGGTAAGACACCTAAAAAATTAGCTAGCATTTGTTGCCCTCAACGCAGAGAAACTAAAGCAGATACCTTAAAAGCAACTGAGGCCAATAGGAAAAGGGGAACAGGTACTAGAGAAAAGGTTAGATCAAAAAGAATTAACCTAGAAGGTAACACCCACGCACAGGAAATCAATGTGAGTCAACGCCCTGTATAGCTATCCTTATCTCAACCAGCAAAAACCCTTGTTCCTTCCTATTATTGCTTATACTCTCTCTACAACAAAATTAGAAATAAGGGCAGAATAGTTTCTGCTGGGTATTGAGGGGGGTGGAGAGGGAGGGGGCGGAGTGGGTGGTAAGGGAGGGGGTGGGGGCAGGGGGGAGAAATGACCCAAGCCTTGTATGCACTTATGAATAATAAAAGAAAAAGGAAAAAATAAATAAATAAAAAAAAAGAAAGAGGGTGGGATTTTCGTCTAGATCCTGTGTGACCTCTTTAATTTTGTCATAGTTAACCTGTTTATGACCATTTTTGTCCATGTCTGCTAATAGACAGGAAATCATATGATCCTGGGAGTCTGATCCTGGGTCCTCATCTTGGTAGGTCCAATGAGGCTTGGTTCTAGCCTCTGCCTCAGTGGCAGGGAGGTGTCTATTAGGACGTTGTTCGTGGAATTGGTCAACATGCTGTTCCACTGCTTCCATATTCTCTCCTTTTCATCCTCTGTGAGGGTGTCATTTATGATGTTATAAATGTCATCCAACATAAGTGCATAGACCCAAGAAATTCATAGGAATTCCTTATGATACCTTGTTGGATTATCCAAAAAGGAGCCTAATTATTGTTCAGTTTGGGACATGTCTATCATAGAAAAAGGGACATGGACCCTAATCATCCCTTCTTCTCCCACCACCTCTTGTAGGGGAAGAATGAGAATCGGGTGGGAGTGGGCAGGCCTATGCAGATGTGAGTGAATGCATGCGTGGGTGTGGGAGGGGACAGGGAAGGGAAGAGGCTGGGCTTGGGGAGGGATCTTCCAGGTAGGAGAGGGACCTTTTGGAGAGGAAGGGGAGGGGCCTCTGGGGAGGAGGGGGAGTCTGAAGAAGTAGGGCTGGGGAGAGGGGGTGACCAGTAAGGGGGAGGATGGTCAGCAGGGTCTGAGTCAAAGGCTGACAGAAGGGGGTTGGGTGCTGACAGAGAAGGATGAGTCAAGAAGGATTTGAAAGGAGCAGGAGTTAGAACAAAGGGAGGGTTGGCATCTGAGGTAAAAGAAAGCCTGGAGATAAGAAACCCATTGCCATTTGCCGTTTCTTATGATAAAGTTGTCAAGGTCTCTGAGGACATTGAGATCAAAAGTTCCAAATTCAGGCTACTTAGAGAAAGTATCCAATTTGCATTGAGGCCAAATTTCTGTAGAAAAATGCATGAGGTTTTTTGATCTCAGATCACCCTTTAGGCCCAGTTTAGTAAGGTTGAGTAAAAGGCACCCTAGTGGTGAGTCAGAGGGAATCTTTGAGTGGGTATTACCCATGACTGAGGTTAGGAAGTTTTCCCTAAGACATCCCTGGAGAAAACTTGCAAAATCAAAGAATGAACCTGGGGTGGTAGGCAGACGTCTCTGGCCTATGTATCCAGGGGCTAGACTTGCTTAGGCCAAATGGCCCAGATATGGGAGGGAGAGAGAGAGGAATAGGGATACTGAAGGCGAGAATGGTCAGAGGCCAGCACACTGAGGCACCACAGGGTGCCAGACAGAAAGGCCAGGTCTTACCTGTCCCTGTAGAAACTGGAGTATGCGAAGTGGAATTGGTGAAGGGCCAGCAGGAGGTTGCAGAGGAAAGGGAAGTCAGGCAGAAAGGAGGTTTGTTAGGATTATTTTATTTATTTATTTATGTCAGGGTTGTAGGTATGACTAGAAGGTCAGGCTCCAGAGCAGTGTGGCTATTAGATAGCCACGCTACCAATAATGTTTTTTGGGCCCTGAGTCCAATCAGAAGGAGTGGTTGTGCCTAACCCCACACCCAAAACAATTGTCAGTATAATGAGGAGGCTCAGCAGAAAATATAATAGTTTCAGGATCATGAAGAGAACAGTGAGGAGAGAGAGAGAGAAAATGGAAGAGAAAGAGAGAGAGAGATTCGGAGAGAGGTTGGACGGTTTGGGGATGAAGGTGAGCACTGGCCATGTCCCTTGTGGGAACTTAGGCGCCTCTTAACTGTAGTACATCCATATGAAGCCCAGACAAGACACCCCAAAGGGCTGCACCATAGACCATACGAGAATCGCCACAGAATCACAGTAGCCCAAGAAGGGCATTCCCCCCGCTGGAACATCTCTCCCGGTTTCGGCACCAAGTGAAAGGAAAAATGAGGGAAAACTGAGGCATTCAGGAAAGGAAGAAAAGGAGAGACAGCCTGGGAAAGAATCTGCGACCTTCACAAGCAGCAGGCCTTTATTTGGGAAGAAAGACCTGAGAGGGACCCTTGGCTGTCAGAGTAGTGCTCTGAGAGGGATGAGAGCATGTTTTTCTAACAGGCTGGGGTTTTTAAGCATGGCAGGAAAGGGGGAGGTTGGAAGGGGTGGGCATTAGGTAGCATGGCTGGAAGGAAGGATAGGAGGAGGGGCTGGACATTGGTGGGAAGAGTATTGGGGCTCGGCAGTTTTGCGTGTTGTTTTCTCTCACTTATTCATCTGGGGTAGCCATATTTGCATTGTTTTCAGTGTTTTTTGGCATTCCAACAGGCTCAATGTCTGGAAGTGTTCCAGGTCTGATTAGGTGACTTAGGTATTGGAATATACCCTTCCTACTCCAAGAATCAAGGTTTGTGAGATAGACTTCCTCAAGGCTCTCGAGTTAACTATCAACCATTCTTCATGATCTAATTCTGGGATTAGGAAAGATTTCCTTCCCCTCTGCAGAGCTGGTATGTCAGGGCTCTTGGATTCATGTTTTTGACACGGATATATATTAAATACCTATTCTGTACAAAATCCTAGATGAGACAATGGGAATGTAACAGTGAACAAGATACTATAGTCATTGCCTTTATTGAGTTTATAGTTTAGTCATATAAAAATTGGCAAACATGTAAGTAACTAAAATAATTACTTGTTGTGAGAAGTACTGTAAAGGTCACTATTAGAATATTGAAAAGGAAGGCAATTGAGTAAGGAAGGTGACTTCATAGTGAATTTCTAGGATAACTGTTGGTAGGCACTGAAACAGATAAACCCAAATTATCAACACTTAAGACCTAGATATTACTGCTTATATAAAGGTTAGTTAGCAAGGACAAGAGAGAACTCTTTAACATGTGGCTTCCACAGCCTCTTTTGACAGCTGGCAAAGAGGGGAAGAGAGTAAAGACCTCATCTGGGAAGTTTTCATGGGCCAGGCCTGGAGGTTGTATGCATTACTCTGATCACAAGACATAGACCAGAACTTAATGTGATAGATTGATAATGGATCCCAAAGATATATCCATGTCCTAATCCTTGGAATATGTAAATGACACCCTATTTGTTAAAAGGTTCTTTCATACTTATAATTAATTTGAGGATAATGAGATGGTGAGATTACTCTGGATTACCTTGATGGGCCCTAAATGTCACCACAAGTGTTCTTACAAGAAAGATGCTGAGGGAGACAGACAGAAGTGCTTTCTTCTCTATCACACTGCCCTTACATTGGTCTTTAATGGATATATCTGGCCATCTTGATAGAATCTTCACTTGTAAGTCTTTTTTTCCCCTGAATATATATCATAATAGGTGCTGTGCAAGGCCCTGAATAACTACAGGCAATGAGACACAATTTCTGCCCTCAAGAAGTATGCAGTCTAGGACAAGAGATCCATTCTTCCTTCCTTCCTTCCTTTCTTCCTTCCTTCCTTCCCTCCCTCCTTCCTTTCTTTTTTCCCTTCTCTTTCCCTCTCTCCCTTTATTTCTTCTTGTCTTTCTTTTTTGAGGCAGGGTCTTGCTATGTAGTCCAGGATAGCCTGGAACTCACTACGTAGCCCAGGTTGGCCCTGAGCTTAGGATCCTCCTACCTGAGCCTCTTGAGTACTGGGAGTGCCACACGTGGCTTTGATGTGTATTTTTTTATCTTGTATCACAGAAACATTGTTGGATACACGTGTAAAGTGGTAGGTTAATACTCAGTTATTCAGCTCACAGCTGCTATATATCTGACTTAAAAGAATTGAAATAATTCCGATTATGCCAAATTTATCTTTTCAGCTGCTCAGGGAGTTCCACTTGGAGTTTCAAATTATTGGATCAGCCCTACAGGAATTTATGTCATTGGTGGGGAAGGGAGCATGTGTACTCCAGAGGCACCTTGTCAAGGTAAGCTATGGTGGATAGGTTCTTCCTAGAAGGTGGAAAAGTATGACAGAGGCTCAAAGATTATTCTTTGCAGCCTTGCCTCAACTCTGCTTCAGAAGAAGCAGCAGAGGCTTGGGGGTTAGGAAAATGGTTGAGTCCATGACTTTGTTTCCAGATTGAAACCCAGTGGTCAGTCAGCAAATGATTAGACTTGCATTTCAGATTTACTTTTTTTTTTTTTTTTTTAATACAAAGCCTCTCTATAGTGTAGCCCAGGCTGGCCTGGAACTTGCTATGTAGCCCAGGCTGACTCATATCCTCCTGCCTTGTCCTTTCAATTTCTGGAATTACATGCATGCACCATATTTCAGACTTATTTTTTGTTTGTTTGTTTGTTGGCAGTTCTGGGTACAGGGCCTCACACTTGCTAGGCAGGTACTCTACTTCTTGAGCCACTTTGCCAGCCCACAGACTTATTTTTTTTTTTTTTTTCATTTTTCTTTTATTATTCATATGTGCATACAAGGCTTGGTTTATTTCTCCCCCCTGCCCCCACCCCCTCCCTTACCACCCACTCCACCCCCTCCCACTCCCCCCCTCAATACCCAGCAGAAACTATTTTGCCCTTATCTCTAATTTTGTTGTAGAGAGAGTATAAGCAATAATAGGAAGGAACAAGGGGTTTTGCTGGTTGAGATAAGGATAGCTATACAGGGCATTGACTCACATTGATTTGCTGTGCGTGGGTGTTACCTTCTAGGTTAATTCTTTTTAATCTAACCTTTTCTCTAGTTCCTGGTCCCCTTTTCCTATTGGCCTCAGTTGCTTTAAGGTATCTGCTTTAGTTTCTCTGCATTAAGGGCAACAAATGCTAGCTAGTTTTTTAGGTGTCTTACCTATCCTCACCCCTCCCTTTTGTGCTCTCGCTTTTATCATGTGCTCATAGTCCAATCCCCTTGTTGTGTTTGCCCTTGATCTAATGTCCACATATGAGGGAGAACATACGATTTTTGGTCTTTTGAGCCAGGCTAACCTCACTCAGAATGATGTTCTCCAATTCCATCCATTTACCAGCGAATGATAACATTTCGTTCTTCTTCATGGCTGCATAAAATTCCATTGTGTATAGATACCACATTTTCTTAATCCATTCGTCAGTGGTGGGGCATCTTGGCTGTTTCCATAACTTGGCTATTGTGAATAGTGCCGCAATAAACATGGATGTGCAGGTGCCTCTGGAGTAACAGTCTTTTGGGTATATCCCCAAGAGTGGTATTGCTGGATCAAATGGTAGATCGATGTCCAGCTTTTTAAGTAGCCTCCAAATTTTTTTCCAGAGTGGTTGTACTAGTCTACATTCCCACCAACAGTGTAAGAGGGTTCCTTTTTCCCCGCATCCTCGCCAACACCTGTTGTTGGTGGTGTTGCTGATGATGGCTATTCTAACAGGGGTGAGGTGGAATCTTAGTGTGGTTTTAATTTGCATTTCCTTTATTGCTAGAGATGGTGAGCATTTTTTCATGTGTTTTCTGGCCATTTGAATTTCTTCTTTTGAGAAAGTTCTGTTTAGTTCACCTGCCCATTTCTTTATTGGTTCATTAGTTTTGGGAGAATTTAGTTTTTTAAGTTCCCTGTATATTCTGGTTATCAGTCCTTTGTCTGATGTATAGTTGGCAAATATTTTCTCCCACTCTGTGGGTGTTCTCTTCAGTTTAGAGACCATTTCTTTTGATGAACAGAAGCTTTTTAGTTTTATGAGGTCCCATTTATCTATGCTATCTCTTAGTTGCTGTGCTGCTGGGGTTTCATTGAGAAAGTTCTTACCTATACCTACTAACTCCAGAGTATTTCCTACTCTTTCTTGTATCAACTTAAGAGTTTGGGGTCTGATATTAAGATCCTTGATCCATTTTGAGTTAATCTTGGTATAGGGTGATATACATGGATCTAGTTTCAGTTTTTTGCAGACTGCTAACCAGTTTTCCCAGCAGTTTTTGTTGAAGAGGCTGCTATTTCTCCATCGTATATTTTTAGCTCCTTTGTCAAAGATAAGTTGCTTATAGTTGTGTGGCTTCATATCTGGATCCTCTATTCTGTTCCACTGGTCTTCATGTCTGTTTTTGTGCCAGTACCATGCTGTTTTTATTATTATTGCTTTGTAATATAGTTTGAAGTCAGGTATTGTGATACCTCCTGCATTGTTCTTTTGACTGAGTATTGCCTTGGCTATTCGTGGCCTCTTGTGTTTCCATATAAATTTAACAGTAGATTTTTCAATCTCTTTGATGAATGTCATTGGAATTTTGATGGGAATTGCATTAAACATGTAGATTACTTTTGGGAGTATAGACATTTTTACTATGTTGATTCTACCAATCCATGAGCATGGGAGATCTCTCCACTTTCTATAGTCTTCCTCAATCTCTTTCTTCAGAATTGTATAGTTTTCCTTGTAGAGGTCTTTCACATCTTTTGTTAGGTTTACACCTAGGTATTTGATTTTTTTTGAGGCTATTGTAAATGGAATTGTTTTCATACATTCTTTTTCCGTTTGCTCATTGTTAGTGTATAGAAATGCTAATGATTTTTCTATGTTGATTTTATATCCTGCTACCTTGCTATAGCTATTGATGATGTCTAGAAGCTTCTGAGTAGAGTTTTTTGGGTCTTTAAGGTATAGGATCATGTCGCCACAGACTTATTTTTAATGATAATGTACAAACACAAAGTATAGTGATCAACTCCTGCTAGCAAGATGGTCACTTTTACTTAACCTGAGCAGAAAATAGGCTGCCCACTCTCCCCTTCTCGTTTCATACTAGCAGAACCATCATGCCTATGTCATACCCTTCAAGCTTATTGAATTCTCACGCTCTGGGTTTCATGCCCTGTGCCCTGCTGTTGTACCTATCCACTGCTGTTGGGTCTGGTTTCTGGGAGGTAATTAATCAGGTATTCTCAAATGTGGTCCATTACCTACTGATAGGCCACGCAGGGCCTCCTAATGCTGCCAACAGATTCCAGAATGTGGGCCCTCTTTCGCGTTCTCTTTGGAGTATGATGTACATGTCCACGGGCTTTTAATTGTGTGTACACCTAAAGGCTACTTATTTGCAACCATAATTAGCTTGGTTTCTAAAGATTACTAAAACCCAATGTTTACAATCTAAAAGTGAGTATTGTTAGTATTTAAATTTTTATTGAGATAAAATTCACATAACACCTCATTAACCTGAACTTAGACTTTATGTAGATTTTTTTAAAAAATCAAGTTGAGAAAGTTTCCTTCTATTCCAAAGTTGCCATGATTTTTTTTTTTTTTTTTTGGTGGTACTGGGGTTTGAACTCAGGGCCTACACCTTGAGCCACTCCATCAGCCCTTTTTTATGATTTTTTTTTGAGATAGGGTCTCACAAACTATTTTACCCAGGCTGGCTTGGAACTTTGATCTTCCTGATCTCTGCCTCCTGAGTAGCTAGCATTACAGGTGTGAGCCACCAGTGCCTGGCTGAAATATTTGTTTATTATTTTAAAATCAAGACTGAGTATTGGGTTTTGTCAAATGCTTTTTCTATAGTTATCGTCATATGATTTTTATTCTTTAGCCTGTTGATATGATAGGTTGCATTTTCAAATGTTGAACCAGCTTTGCACACCTGGAATAAATCATATTTGTGTGCAATTTTTTAGACATACTTGGATTTTATTTGCTAATATCTTGTTTTGAGGATCTTCACAACTATGTTCGTGAAAGATATTGGCATAAAGTTTTCCTTTTTAATGATGTCTTCATCTGGTTTTGATATTAGAGTGTTTTTGGCCTTAGAGAATGAGTCAGGAAATGTTATTTCTGCTTATATTTTCTGGAAGAGATAATTTGTATATTTTTTTCCACAAATGATTGGTAAAATTCATTAATGAACCAACCCATCTGGGATTGGTGCTTTGATTTTTGGAAGGTTGTAATTGTTGGTTATATTTACTATTGAGAATATTAAATTCTCCTTGTGTGAGTTTTGGTAGTTTGGGTCTTTTAATTGAGCATTTTCCATGATTCCATTTTCTCTTCTCTCTTACAATATCAGTTATACTTCTATAAAAAAATTTTTAGTGGTTGTGGTAGTTCTTGCAATATACATTTACAAATAAGCCAAGTCTAGTTTCAGATAACAATGCTGAACACTGGTGGGGTAACAGAGTGTTTCCAAGTCGTCCTATCCCTTACCATTAACTTCACTTCCCCATATTCTATAATCACCAATACGTTGTTGCTGCTGTTACTCTGAAAAAAATAGTTACGTATCAAATCTATTAAGAATAAGAGAAATAAAATATTTCACTCTAAAAATATTTATTCTTACATTGTAAGAACGTTTGTACATGCTACAATGTACCCCCACCTAGCACAACAATAAAAAAAAAGAAAAAAATTATTCCTCTTCTGATGCTCTTCCTTTACACAGATCCAAGTATTTTTTCTTTTTGTACTACTGGTGATTGAACACAGGAATTGGTGCATAGTAAGCATGTATTCTACCACTGAGCTACATCTCCAGTCCCCAAGTTTCTTACCTATATAATTTTCCTCCTCTCTAAAGAACCTCTATTTACATATATTGCCAGGTAGTTCTGCTGGCAACAAACTCCTCCAGTTTATGTTTGTCTGAGCAAGTATTTATTTTTCAGTTTAAAGCATTATTTTGCTAGATACAAAAATTCTAGTTTTTTATCCTTCCAGTGCTTCAAATTTTTCATTTCATTTTCTTCTCAAATGGTTTCTGGCACAAAGTCCAGAGTAACTTATACCCTTGTTCCTCTATAGGTTAGGTGAGTTCCCCTCCTCTTGGGCTTTTTTTCAAGACTTTGTCTTTGATTTTCTGTGGTTTGAAAATGATATGCTCAGGTATACATATTTCAAACTTTATCTGGTTTGTATTCTCTGAGTTTTAGGTTCCAGGTCATCATTCATTTTGAAAAGTTTTTGGCCATTCATTTTTCAAATATTTCTTTTACCTTTTTTTCTCCCTTTCTTCTCCTTTTGTTAACCCTTTGCATGTATCTTACCTCTTTTACCACAGCCCCATAATTGTCATATATGTTGTTCCATTTTTCATTCATTTTCACTTTTGCTTTTTATATATTTTTTACTGGTGTATCTTAATTGTACAAACTAATGAGTTTCATTGTGGCATTTCCATGTATGCATATAATGTACTTTGATCATATTCACCTTCAGTTTTCCTCTCTTATCCCCTTATTCCCGCTCCCTCAACTCCCTCCTTCTTCTCCAATAGTCCCCTTCTACATTATGTCTCTTTTCAACCTAAATTCCCATAGAGAAATCATGCAACACTTATCTTTCTGAGCCTGGCTTTTTTTGTTTAACATAATCTCCCATTTTATCTATTTTCATATTATAAGTTTATAACATTTCATTATTCTTTATGGACATATATATACACACATATATATGTATATATATATAAAACCAATTTTCTTCAACCAGTTTTTCATGACAAGCATCCAAGCTGATTCTATAAGTTAGCTATGGTGAGTAGTTCCAAGCAAACATGGGTATGAGGGTATGCTGAAGTGGTAGAGTGCTTGCCTAGTAAGCTCAGGGTCCTGAGTTCAAGCCAAAGTATTGCCAAAAAAAAGTTTCAATAATAATTGGGAGGAGGGGAGCAGGGCAGGCTAAGGGAGTATAATGGAGGAGGTGAATTTATTCAAAGTACACTGTATACATCTATGATATTATCATAAGTACACTGTATACATCTATGAAATTATCACAGTGCAACTCCCTTGTACTATTATTGATAAAAATTTTTTAAATGGTTATGCAAGTATATCTATTATATGCTACTTTGGTTTATTTGTACTATACACCCACTAGTGGTATAACTGGTCATATGGTAAGTCTACTTTTGGTTTTTTGAAGAACTTCAATACCAATTTCCTTAGTGACTATACTAATTTACATTCCCACTAGCAAGGCATGAGGGTTCCTTTTCCTCACATCCTTGCCAGCATTTGTTGCTTTTTTGTTTTCTTAATGATCACCATTTTGACTAAGGTGAGATAGACTCTCAGTGTAGTTTTGATTTGCATTCCTTTCATGACAAATGATATTGAACATTTCTTCAAGTATTTTCAGCTTAGGTACTTCTTCTGAGAACTGTCCAACTCATTTACCCATTATTAATAGGGTTATTTGTCCTTTTGGTCCTTAATTTTTTGAACGCTTTATATATTCTAGATATTAATCCTGTATTTATTGATTACCTGGCAAAGATTTTCTACCATTCTGTGAGTTATCTCTTCATTCTAGTAATTACTTCCTTTTAAAACACAGAAGTTTTTTAATTTGCTGCAATCTCATTTGTCAATTCTTGCTCTTATTTCTCGGGCAATCATAATTCTATTAAAAAAAAAACTGCCTATGCCCATGTCTTCAAGTGTTTTCCCGAGTTTCAAAGTTTTATGTTAAGATTATTGATCCTTTTTTTTTTTTATGGTGGTACTGGGGTTTGAACCCAGGTCCTCACACTTGCTAGGCAGGTGCTCTACCACTTGAGCCACTGTGCCATCTCTGTTGATAAGTTTTGAATTGATTTTTATACAGCATGAGATGGGGTCTAGTTTCAGTCTTCTAAATGTGGATATCCAGTTTTCCCAACATCATTTGTTGAAGAAGCTATTTCTTCCTCAGAGTATGTTTCTGGCTCCTTTGTCAAAAATCAGATGTCTGTGCTGTGTGAGTTTATTTCTGGGTCTTCTATTTTATTCTATTGATACACATATTTGTTTTTATGTACCAGTACCATGCTGTTTTTCTTACTCTGCTCTGTTTGAAGTCAGGTACATGTTATCTCTAGTATTGCTTTTTGCTGAGTATTAGATTTGTTAATTCAGGGTCTCTTATGTTTCCATATGAATATTAGGATTGATTTTCCTATTTTTGTCAAGAATAATATTGGGATTTTGATTCAAATTGCATTGAATCTGTATATTGCTTTTGGTAGTATAGCCATTTTCATAATACTAATTTTGAGGGTATATGAATATAGGAGATCTGGTCATCTTCTAGTGTCTTCTTTAATTCTTTGAGGTTTTATACTATTCATTATAGTTTTCACGTCTTTAGTTAATTCCAAGGTATTTTTTTGAGGCTATTGTAAATGGGATTATTTTCCTGATTTCTTTCTCAGCCTGTTCATTTTTGGTTTATAGAAAAGCTACTAACTTTTTTATGTTGATTTTGTATCTTGCTACTTTGCCAAAAATGTTTATCATATCTAAGAGGTTTTTTTTGTGGATTCTTTCGGGTCTTTTAACCTAGGATCATATATCTGCAAGTAGGGATAATTAGACTTTTTCCTTTTCTTTTTGTTACCCTTTCCTATTGCTCTGGCTAGAAATTCAAGCACTATGTTGAGTAAGAGTGAGAGACTCCTGACTTAATAAGAAATAGTTTCAGTTTTTCCCTGTTTAGTATGATATTAGCTATAGGTTTGTCATATCTAGACTTTATCACATTAAGTCATGATCCTTGTATTCCTAGTTTCTTCAGGGTTTTTATAATGAAGGGATGTTGAATTTTGTCAAAGGCTTTTATTGCATCTATTGAGATGATTATGTGGTTTTGGTACTTGATCCTGTTTATGTCATGTTTTATGCATATTGATTTGCATATGTTGAATCATCCTTGCATCCCTGGAATGAAACCAACTTTATAACTTTTTAATGTAAAGTTTAATTAAATTTGCAAGTGTTGAGATTTTTTTCATCTATGTTCATCAATGAAAGTGGTCCATTTTTTTCTGTCTTTCTTGTGTCCTTATAGGGTTTTGCTATTGAGGTAATTGGCTTCATAGAATGAGTTTCATAGTTTTTCTTCCCTTTTTATTTTATGGACTAGTTTGAGAAGCATTGGTGTTAGTTATTTCTTAATGATTTGGTAGAATTTAGCAATGAGACTATCTAGGCTGGTGTTCTTCTTTGTTGGGATACTCTTTATTATGGTTTCAATATCATTACTTACTATAGATTTTTTTAAAGTAGTTTATGTCTTCTTGGTTCAATTTTAGTAGGTCATATTCATCTAAAAATTTATCATTTCTTCTAGATTTTCTAATTTTTTAAATATAAATCTTCAAAGTATTCTTTAGTGATCCTCTGAATTTCATTGATATTTGTTATGATAACCCTTTCTTCATCTCCAATTTTATTAACTTGGATCTTCTCCCTCTTTCTTTTGGTTAGTTTGGTTAAGAGTTTATCAATTTTAATTATCATTTCAAAGAACCAACTTTTTGTTTCGTTGGTTCTTTTGTGTTGCTTTTTAGTCTCTCATTGATTTCTGCCCTAACCTTTGTAATTTCTTTCTGCCTACTAATTTTGGGTTTGGTTTGTTCTTATTTTTGTAAGAACTTGAGGTGAATCATTAGGTTATTTATTTGAGATTTCTTTTTTAATGTAGATGCTGATAGCTATAAAATTTCCTCTTAGCACCCTCTTTATTGTGATCCAAAGGTTCTGGTAAGATGTTTTTATTTTTATTTGATTCTAGGAATTTTTTTATTTCCTCCCTATTTCTTCAGTGACTTACTGATCATTCAAAGGTGTATTATTTAGTCTCCATGTGTTTTAGTACTTCCTGTAGTTTCTTTTGCTGTTAATTTCTAGTATTATTTCACTGTGGTCTGATAGAATACAGGGGGTTATTTCCATTTCCTTGTATTTGTTAAGACTTGCTTCATGTCCTAAAATGTGATCTATTTTGGAGAAAGTTTCATGGGCTGCTGAGAAGAGGGTGTATTTTGTAACTGTTTCGTGGCATATTGTGCAGATGTCTGTTAAGTCCATTAAATGACCATTTGTCATTTAATTCTGAAGTTTCTTTGTTGATTTTTTTTTTTTTTAGTCTGGATGGCCTATATATTGGTGAGAGTGGTATCCTGAACTCACCCACTATTATTGTGATGGGAGCTATCTGTGCTTCTTTGTCCAGAATGTTTGTTTTTTTGAGTGTGCTATTATTTGGTATATATATGATTATAATTGTAATCTTCTTTTATATATATAAAGTATTTATTTGTATGCACATATTTATCTACACAATCTACAGAAAATAAAACAAAGAAGAATATAGAGGATACCCTCTTAAGACTTCTTAGGAGCATTGGGTTTATTGTTGCAGTTCAAAGAATAAAATTTTACACATGTGAAGACTAAGATGAACAAATTTAAAATGGCAGCCTTGTTAAAAAAGTTTTTGAAATTTCAACTTTATGTTGAATTGAATGACATAATTTAAACCTTTTCAAAATTTTCCAAAAAACAAGTAAAAGGCATTGCCAATACTTTAAAATATTTTCAGCAATCCCAATAGTTTAATTTTAAGGGTGGTTATAATACATGAGGCTGTTATGCATACACACTTGTCACTAACACTCTCTAATAATGAGAATTGCAGACTCTAGTTTGTGGTATGACTTCCATGTTATCCAGCGATTGAGTGGGACAGTCAGTTACACCAGGGCTGAACGAGTGTAACAGTGTATCTATCACCATAAAATCCAATTGCCTACAACAGTGACTAGCAAATTCCCATGCAATACATAATTTAAACTTGTACATTCAAAAGACTTTGGGGTGTTCTTAAAATTCTTAAAAAATATATAAAGTATGGTTAGCATTAAATGAAAATAGTGAATTGAATATAACCACAATAGTTTCTGGAGTTTAATATATGGTTTAACAAAAATTGTTTCTCAGAACATTTATAATTTCTTCCAACATTTTGGAGATGAGTTTTCCTCAGTCTAAGCAGAATCCATTGTTTTTCATGCAGTACAATTAAAAGAGGAATTAAGAATGAAAGGCATACATAATAGCAAGCTTTAAAGAGCTGTGGAGATGGCAAGCAGATATTCTTGAAATACTGGTGCAAGAGAATAACTTCCATACAACATTTTCCTCTTTGTTTAACATTGGCATTGATTTGCTATTTATGGTAGTTTGCAAAACTACTGAATGAGGTTCGGTTACTAAGTTTAACTTAGTAACACACATATATACTTCATATGCAAAAATATTTGCAGGAGCTAAAGCACTAAAGTGACACTAATACCAAACAGAGGAATTCAAAGGTACTAAAGCACTGGTAACTTGAGTTATTGTCATCAAGATAATCTGGGTAAATAAATACTGCACACTTCTTGTTAGTTGTTGCTATAACCTTCACATATCCAACTGCAAAAGGAATCCTTTAAGGCTTTTTGCTGTATCACTTATTTGAAGAGAGATTGTTTTAGGTCCCACAACAATGGCTGCAGATTGCCATTGAATGTGAGGCCTAGGTATCATCACAAGACATATTGTACTCTGCTAATACTGTTTAACATCAAGCAGCTATAATTGATAATGCAACTACTCTCTTATGTATTCCAGCAAAGAGCAGTCTATTAGAGTGACGTAGCTAATAGTGAAAAATTGGTGATCCCATAGTGATGTGAAGGACAGCTTTTGTATCTCAGGATCTGTTAACCAATTCCAGGCACCAGTGGCTATAAAAAGCATTCTCCAATGTCCTATGGCAGGTTGCAAGCAATGAATATATTCAGTAAGTCGTCTATGGAAAGTCTTACGATCTTCTGCCTACTCCAGTAACTTCAGGTCAGGCGGCATCTCCAGTCATTGCCTGCATCTCAACCCATGGCCCCTGCCTGGCCTGCAGTACCAACTCCCACCTACTCCCTTCTGCCCCTCTGTTGTCTTCTTTTGACAGATTGTTTCCTTTATTAATGTGAAATGACCTTCTTTGTCTCCTCTGACTTATTTTGGTTTGACTTCTGTTTTGTTAGATACTAGTGTAGCTATTCCTGCCTGCTTTCATGGTCCTTGCTTGGAAAATCTTTTTCCATCCTTTCACTCTAAGCTAGTATTTGTTTTTGTCAGTGTGATGAGTTTCTTGTAGGTTACAAATGGTCAGGTCTTGTTTTTTTTTATTCAGCCCACCAGTTCATGTCTTTTGTTTAGAGAATTTGAGATCATTAACACTCAGAGTTATTATTGAAAGAATGTGATATTTCCTGTCATTTTGTTGTTTTTGTGGTATTCCATTATTTCCTAATCTTCACTTGCCTATCTACTCATCTAGTGGAATTTATTCTTTCTGGTTGCATTTATCTTCCTCTTTTGCATATCAGATGCTTTAAGTATCTTATGCAGTGCCAGTTTAGTGTCATGAATTTCTTTAGTTTTTGTTTCTCTTTCACTTATGAAGGATAACTGTTGGATTCAGTAATCTAGGTTGGCAGTTATTTTCTTTCAGGGCCTGGAACATTTCATTCCATGCTCTTGTTTCTTTTGAGTTTCTGTTAAGAAATATGTTATTATTCTGATGGATTTGCCTTTATATGTAACTTGTTACTTCTCTCTTGAAGCTTTAAATATTAGTTTTTTCTGTATATTTAGTGTTTTAATTATAATGTATCTTGGGAAAGTTCTTTTTTGATCTTATCTCTTTGGTGTCGTGAAAGTCTCCTGTGCCTAGATAACCTTCCCTTTCTCAAGATTGGGGAAATTTTCTGCTATAATTTTTAAAAAATATGTTAGCTATGCCTTTAGCTTTCACCTCTTCTCCTTCTATACCCATGATTCATAGGTTTGGTCTTTTGTATCCCAGAGGTCTTGCATGTTCCACTTGTACTTTCTTAATATTTTTCATTGTGTTTACCTGAGTGTTCTAATTTGTCTACTTTATCTTCAGGCCCTAATGTTCTATTTCCAGTTTGTTCCATCTCAGTAGTGAGGCTTTCAACTGAGTTTTTGTTTTGTTTTGTTTTGTACTACTGGTATTTAAACTCAGGACCTCACACTTGTTAGGCAAACTCTTTACTGCTTGATCCATACCCTCTGCTCTTTTTGCTTTGATTGTTTTTGAAATAGGGTCTTGTGTTTTTGCCCAGGCTGGCCTGGACTGTGATCTTCCTACTTAAATTTTCTGCACAGCTGGAAGGATAGGCAAGTGTCACTATGTCCAGCTCTTTTTGTTGAGAATAGGATCTCATTAACTTTTTGCCCAGGCAGGCTTCAAACTGTGATTGTCTTGATCTCTGCTTCCCAGATAGCTAGGATTACAGGTGTAAGGTACCATTACTGGCCCTCAACTAAGTTTTTATTTAGGTTATTGAACTTTTCATTTCCAGAATTTCAACTTGATTTTTTTCAGGATTTCTGTATTTTGCATTATCTTCCTTATTTAATTCAGTTGTTTGTTTGAATTCTTTTAAATTCATTTAGGCATTTATAAATGTCTTTCTAAGTTTCATTAATCATTCTTCTTATCATTCTTTTGAGTTCATTATTTGAGGTTTCATCCACTTCAAGTAGAGACATGTTGCTTTTCTTTTTCATATTACTTATTTTTCCACATTGGGATTCACACATCTGAAAGTTAAAGCTTTTCATTGGAGTTTTTTTTTTTTTTTTTTTTTTTTTTTTAATTTACTGGCCTTGTGCTTGCTAGGCAGATACTCTACTACTTGAGTCACTCCATCAGCCTTTTTTTGTGATGCATTTTTTCAAGATAAGGTCTCTTGAACTATTTCCCTGGGGCTGGCTTCAAACCACAGTCCTCCTGATCTCAGTCTCCTGAGTAGCTAGGATTACAGATGTGAGCCACTGATGCCTGGCTCATTGGAGGTTTTAATTTCCTGTTTCCCTTCAGTTGAAGTATTCACAATATTTAGACAAGACTGGATGATGGTGTATTTTCTCATCACTCGGACTGGAGGTGTGGCTCAGTAGTCAGACATTCATCCACTGTGTCAAGATGTTGGGTTTGGACCTTTATTTCACTCAGGGAGAAGAAAATTAACTGTAGAAGCAATCACAATTGATAGACATGCCCTCTATAGAATACAGTAATCTCCAATTAAGAACAATCACTGCCACTACTCCAAAATCTTTAGTGGAATATAGCAGAGAAGATAATATTTCTTGAACTAGGCAGACATTCGTTAATAAGGTTAGTAATGGATATAAGATAGGAGGGATAATACTAATAAGTAGTATAAGATGTATGGTGTAATAAATATGGAAGGGGAAGTAGTTAAATTTAATAAAGGGGATTAATGAGAAAGAGGAAAGAGACAGCTAGGAAAGATTCAGCTAAAGGTATAGTGAGAAGGAAAGGAAAATGAGAAAAAAAGAAGAAAAAATGATCTGGCAATCTAACCACCTACTAAAAATAAAGATAATAAAGAAGGATTGTTGATGGGGAAATAGACTGAGAAGAAAAATAAGAGAGAGAATAAACCCTAATTGTAGACAGACAGAAAATAGAAATGGAAGAGGGTGAAAAGAGAGGGAAGGAGAAGATATAGTTAAAAACTGAATATTAGCTGAGTGCAGGTGGCTCACGGCTGTAATCCAAGCTATCCAGAAGGCAAAGATCAGCCCTCGCAAATAGAGACCCTATCTTGGGAAAAAAACAAACAAAAAACAAAAAAACCGCTGGTAATGTGGCTCAAGGTGTAGGCCCCAAGTTCAAGCCCCAATATCACAAAAACTAAAAACAGACAAACATTGAATATTAAAAAGTAGGGTGTTGTGATTCACATATAATGACTGCAAAAAAAGAAAGGGCAAAAAAGAAAAACAAGAAAGAGAGAACCAAAATACCCAAAACAAACAAAAACTCAAAAAGACATCACACCTGTAATCCTAGCTTCTCAGGAGGCAAAGATCGGGGGATTGTGGTTGGAAGCCAGCCTGGGAAAATAGTTTGCGAGACCCTATCTTGAGATAACCTTTCACAAAAAAGGGCTGGTGGAGTGGGTCAAGTTGTAGGCCCTGAGTTCAAAACTCAAGTACTACAAAAAACCAAAAAATCAAAAAGACAAAGACAGAAACAGTCAATATTTTCTTTCTTACTGTCCAGAGCAGCTGCTTTATTTCTTCCCCCAAGTCTGAACTGGTTAGGCCAGTAGGGGCTTTCTGGTTTAGAGATTTAGCTCAGCAGTAGAGTGGCTGTTCAGGGTTCTGAGCTAGGGTTCCAGCATAGAAGAATAGACTTAAAGTTCCTGTTACAAGTTCCCATGCTGGCTCCCTGGGGCTGAGCTCCTAACCTCACAGACAACAAACACTCCCCACTTGACCTGTGATGTCCTCCATTCTCCCAGGCCCCTGCCAACTCACAGGCTGTTCTCTAGATCAGTGCATTTGGTTCCCAGGTCAGAGACTGCAGTGCTGTGGTTTGGATTTTCTGATTCTCTCCACAGTCACACCACTTAGATCCACACTGAGATTTCCAAGATGCAGCCATGCCTAGTAGAGGGGCTGGGCTGATCCTGAGGACTCTATCTTTTGTTTCCCTGGGGTTTCTGTAATGCAGTTGGTATGGTCTCATTGGTTGGAAGGTCCCTGCCACAGCTCACCAAGCTGGACCAGGGATCTCAGCTGCTGTGGTTTCCCTTTTGAGCATTTTTGAACTATGCTCTGTCCATGCCTGCTGGTGTCTGCAGATCCACATGCATTGGCACTTACCAGCATGTTTATGAGATGCTAGTTCAATCAAATCTACTGTGCTGTGCTGGGGGCCTGGCTCAAGTGGAACAGCAACTGCCTAGTAAGTATGAAGCCCTGAGTTCAACTTCCAGTATAAAAAAAAACAAAAACAAAAACAAACAAACAAACCCAAAACTATTGTGCTGCCAAACCCTGACTTACTTTGCAGTCTGGAGTTAGTTTGGTCTGAGAATAGCTGTTCAATAAGGTGTGTCTGTGAGGAGAGATGTTGGGGGATGTCACTTAGCTGCCATGTTTCATCTAATCTTTTTGTGGTTTTAAATGCCTTCTGTACCTGGAGGTCCATATCTTTGCCTACATTTGAGAAATTTTTTGCTATTATTTCATTGGATGGTTTTCTCTGTCTTTATTCTGTATCTTGGCATCCTCTTCTATACTATAAATTCTGAATCATGTTCCAAAGGTTTTGAAAATTATGGTCATAATTTCTCCTCTTCCTCCTCCCTCTCCGCCCTCCTCCTCCTTCTCCTCCATATATGTGTATATATATATATATATGTAGTACTGGGGTTTAATCTCAGGGTCTTATGCTTTCTAAACTGGCATTCTACCATTTGAGCCCCAGCCTTTTTTTGATTTAGGTTATTTTTCAGGTAGGGTTTTGTGTTTTTGCCTGGGGCTGGCCTTGGATCACTATCCTCCTACCTATACCTCCCAGGTAGTTGGGATTATAGACATGAAGTACCAAGCCTGGCTTATTTGTGATATGGGGTCTCATTAACGTTTTGCTGCACTGGCCTCAATTCATGATCTTCTCAATCTCCACCTCCTGAGTAGCTGGAATTATAGGCATAAGCTATTGCAGGTGGCTTTATTTTTCCTTATTATTATCTAAGTGTAAAAATTCATCAACCTTGTCTTCAAACCCTAATATTCCTTCTTCTGCTTGATCTAGTCTATTGGTATTACTTCCCATTAGGTTTTTTGCTTGATTTATTTAGCTTTTAATTTCCAAGATTTCCACTTTTTTTCAGAATCTCTATCCCTTGCTGAATTTCTCATTCATATCCTATATTATCTTCCTCACTTCATTCAGCTGTTTATTTGTATCCTTTTTAAATTCACTGATTATTTTAAAAATTCACCTATTGAATTCTTTATGTGGCATTTCACCCACTTTGATGTCTTTGGATTCAGTTATTGAAGAGTTATGAACTTTTCGAGTAGTCATGTTGACTTTTTAAAATATTTCTTGTGTTTCTATGTTGAGATATGCACATCTGTTGGGATGGATAGCTCTTCCACTTTTATGTGAGGGTCTTCTTAGTGAATAGCCTATTTTTTGAGGACTCAATCCCTACTACCACTCAGAGGAGAAAACAAATTGCCATAACAGCAGCAACACCAAAACATACCAAATATAGAAATACAATAAAAACTGATTAAAGACAACTATTATACCACTGGTAACCAAAGAAAAGAATGGGCAAAAATAATATGGAATCAACTATGAAGTTAAAAATCATAAAGGTAAAAGTAATAATAATAAAATAATGAAATAAAGGGGGATTGAGGAGGGGAAGAAGAAGCAAGGTTAAAGAAAAGGAAAAGAATATGAGAGAGGAAAAGAACAATGATAAAAATCCAATTATAAAATAAAGACATGTAAATCGGATTAGATAAAAGTAAGAAGAGGAATAAAAATTAAAAGATTAAAAACAAAACAATTAAATAAAATAAGGAAAAATTAAATTTAAGAAGGAAAAAAAGGAATACAAAAAAATTGAAGAAGCTTCTTTCTGGATTCTCTAAGGTTGGAATTCACCAGGTCTAGGGGCAGGTAGTGGGTCATACTGTACTTCCTGCTATACTGGTGGTGCTATATGTGGGCTGAGGGCCGGACCCAGTTAGAGTTTATCAGCATCAGTTCACTCTGGCTTTCCTTCTTTGCCAGGAGCTGCTGCCAGCACCAATAAGCTTGTGGCCTGTGAACCAAATAGGTTTCCACTCACTCCAGAGGACTTTCGGTCTGTGCACACAGGGGTTGCAAACATCCAAGCCAAGGGGTATCCCTGAGTGTGACCGACAGAGGAGTAAGCAAACAGAGAACTGCGTTCTGCACTATAGGGTGAAATCCAATGGAACTGAACAATCTGCCTATCTCTGTTTCAGTGCTTTCATACCCTGCCCCTCAGTAAACCACCCTGCTACAGGGAGGAAGTGCAGAAACAAAGTGATCTGTTAGAGTTTTAGCCCCGGCCTGCAGTAAACTATGCACAGCTGGGAGGAAGTTCCAGAAACTGAGTAATGTGTCTGGCTCAGGCTTGGAGCTCTCAGCCCCTATAGTAATACCCAAGGAATGGGTGTCACTCCTTGTCACAGAGGGCATAGCCACTGACTACTGTGCCCTTAATAGCCCAAGCTGTTAAATTTCTCAGCAGATCTATGCCAAATCTCCCCCTCTCCAGGAAAGATGACTGTTTCTTATGGCCATCTCCCACCCAGCATTGTTTTCCCAGGATATCCCCAGGAACTCTGACTTGTGATAGTTCCATGTTTCATGTTGTCTCAAACAACAGACACCCTCCCAAGATGGCTCCTGTCTGTTGTACTCTGAGTTATGGGGAGTGATACAATGGATCTTCTCTCCCAGTGTCAGCTTTCCATGCAGGAGGAGTCACTTTTAGATCAAATCCCTGCACTGGATTTAAGACTTTCAAGAACCATGAAATTCTCTTGTGACAACTGTTGTCTTTAGGGCTACTCTCTAAGATTACCTTGTGGTTGTAGCTTTGTCTCCCTCTCCCTGTGAGCCAGGGGTGGATTTGCTGACTGCATTCTGTTTTTCCTGCATTGCCTTTCTGTTTCTCCATACTTGTTTGCTTTTCTCCTTTATGATTCTCAATGTTCTTCCTTTCTTACTCTCCTTGAAATATAGTTTCTCCTATGATAGAAAGTGAATAATATCAAAGTACATTGTGTTACTGGAAAAATAGCACTGACAAATACCTCAGTTCTTGCATCCAGCAGATGAATTCAAGCAAGATGCAAAGATTATAGTAAAAGTAATAGCATAGTTTATTAGGAAAGGAATACACTTTCAACAGACTGAAAGCCGGTCACCTCTACTGACCGGCTCTCTCTCTAGGGAGAGAATGATGGGTCAGGTTTTAGAGTTGGTATATTTATTGAAGAAGTTTTAGCTTTGGGATTATTTAACCCTTGGGATTATTTCCTGGGTTTGGGTCATTGTCTTGTTAAATTAGAGACAGATTGCCTGTGTAAACTACCAGTTCCTGCTCAAACTGACAGAGAGTTTCTGTTTAAAATTCCTATCTTTTGCTCTATCCAGCTCCTTGGTCTGGGTCTTTATTTTGTTAAATTTACGTGTGTAAACTCCCAGCATCAGGCCTGCCTGATGTTTAAAATGTGGATTACCCTTGAGTAAAGAATGGATTGATTAAGCTTTAGGTAAGTGGCTAACTTCAAAGAATTGATATCCCCTGGGCTCTGGCTACTTGATCTTAATGAAAATTAATAGAGTTGGGAAGTTAAATTATAATGGCTTTTTCCTTTCTTCCTTGTGGCCACTGCTTATGTCTAGCTGCTACCTATTACATTGTATCTGTGTAGAAGATGGTATAAGGAAATGCACTGAAAGCTGATGAATAATAGGGAGCAGAATGACAGAGAGTAAGTAATAGAGGGGATTACTCTGATTAATGTACAATATATACATGTGTGAAATACCATGGCAAAACCCCACTTAACAGTCAATATACATTTTAAAAAATGGAGGACAGGAAGGTAAAACAAGTTCTGTCCATGAGTGGTACCAATAGGAGGGGGGATACTATACAGAAAGGGTGAAGGAGGACAGATAAGATCCATGCACTTTGTATAATTGTATGAAAATAGAACAATGAAACCTATTAAAATTGTTCTAAGAAGCAGGGAGGGGGATGAGGGAAAATGATGGAGGGAGTGAATCTAATTAAGGTACATTTTAAGCACATATGTAAATGTTACAGTGAAACCCTCCTGTACAACTAATATATGCTAATAACAATAAAAAATACATAGTTTCTCTTTTGTTACTATTACTCTTTTCACTTGCAAAGTTGCCATGGAGGAAAATTCTAATCTACAGTTTTACTCTGGAAGGCCTTTTTCCCATTCTTTCTGCAATTCAGTTCAAGAAGTTTTTATTGACACTTCAAGCTCACTTATTTTTCTTTACCTATGTTCAGTCTATTTATGAGCCTTTCTGTCTTAGCCTGTCAGGTTGATAAAACAAAAACTTTAGAATGGATAATTTATAAACAATAGAAATTTATCGCTTATAGGCTGGAGGCTGGGACATCTAAGATCAAGGTGCCAGCAGATTCAGTATCTGTTGAGGGTGCATTTCTCATAGATAGAAACATCTCACTTCATCCTTATGTGGTGGAAGGGGTGAACCCCCATCAGACTTCTTTTATAAAGTTTCTGATCCCATTCATGAAGGACAGGCCCTCATGATCTAATCACCTCTCTAAATCCCCATTACTTAATACAACCAAATTAGGAATTAAGTTTCAATGTGATTTTTTTTTTTGAGGAGGAGTGACACAAACATTCACATCATTGTACTATCAAAGGAATTCTTTATTTTTTTTCAGACAGAGTATCATTCCGGAGCCCAGGCTGGCCTGGAGCTCATAATCCTCCTGTGTTAGCCTCCTGAGTGCTGTGATTATAGGCATGTACCACCATTCTTTATTTCTGTCTGTGTTACGTTTCTCTTAATTTTTTTTTTTACATAAATCCATTCAAGTAACTTTTGATTCTTTTTTTATTAAGAGAAATGTCAGGCTGGAGGCATTACTGAAGTCGTAGCAGGAAGCCCTGCTACCCTAGTAGAGAGAGAGAGAGAGAGAGAGAGAAAAGTGTACTTTATTAAAATTGCAGATTAATAAAAATATCTAAGAACACACATGATATCAGTAAGAGTTTTCCCATCTTCTTAAGGTTGCTATAGCTTAGTCTTGTTACTTCTCAGTTTTCAGGAAGCTGCAGTTGCTCTATTTGTTTCATTACATAACCCACCTCCATTTCTCATTGGAGAGAAAATAAGGCATAAGATGGGGAAAAATGACAATGTGGGCATTTCCTTAACTTCATTAATCTTGTTGGATAGAGAAGGAAAATATTTAAGCATGGGAGTATAAAGACACAATTATATATATTTGAATTGGCTTAGGTAGTAGTCTGGATAAATTGGAGAAGTAAACCATTTGGCCTGTCTTGGGTGGATAAATAAAGGCTGTGATGAAGATTTGGCTTGCTAAACAATGTATGTATTGGTGATGTTTTTGAGATAAATGTTAGTGAAGTCTTAAAAATAATCTTCAGTCCTGAAACCCAAGTTTGGATACCACAATCATTTATAGGGTACAAAAATATATACATAAACTGCCACAGATTGGTTAGAGGGCATCTATGTCCCAGAAACACCAAATACCAATCAGAAATGGTCAGTTATTTAGGTTGACTTGAAACCAAGTCAGACAACTGTGTACCTGAAGGGCTTTGAGTGCCCTGTACCCAGACCAAGTCACAACAACAAGATGGTGAATTAAAGCTAACTTCAAGGAGCCTACAGCTTCAACACGCAGAAAATAAAATCTTGATTCATTTTTACAGTTTTCATGTCCCTGTGTGTTAGTTTTTTGTCACTATAATGAAATACCTGAGATAATTAACTTACAAAGAGAAAAGGTGGGATTTTTCGGGGGTGGGGGGGAAGTGGTTATAGTTTTACAGTTCCAGTCCATGATTGATTGACTCCATTATTTTGGGACAGTGACAAGGCAGCACCCCATGGAGGGAACACATGGTGTAGCACAACCACTTACTTCATGAAGCAAAGAGCAGAAGAGGCTGAGGTCTCACAGTCTTCTTTGGGGTACCTGCCAATGACCAAAGGACCTTCCACAGGACCTTTCCTCCTAAAGGGCCATAGCACTTCCAAACAGCGTAACCCTGGGACTAAGCCTTTAACACATGGAACTTTGGGGGATGTTGAAGATTCTATCCATGTATTCTTGTGCTAAGTTACCTACTTTTCCCTTTGGAGTCCTTGTGAGATCGATGATAGTTATTTTAAGTTTTCAATCTGATAATTACAAGATCTGTGTCATCTGAGTCTAGTTTTGATGCTTGCTTTGTCTCTTCAGGTTGTATTTTTTTCTTGCCTTTTATCATACCTTGTGGAGTTTTGTTGTTGAAAGCTGGACATGATATATTGAGTTACAGAAATAGGTATTTAGGTTTTTTATGTGAGGTTTTATATTAATTTGCCTAGGAGTTAAATTGTGTTTAATGTTTGCTGTGGTTGTAGGTACCAGATCTTCCATGTCCTCCAGTTCCATCCCCTACCTCCTCTGTTGTCTTTGGTTCTGCCTAAGAACTCCTTCTTGAATAAAGTTTGTCATGTTTTGCATTTCTCTTGGTTGTAATCTGTTGATAATTACCATACCAAAGTCTAGTTGCAGGCTCCTGCTTCAACTAAGGTGACCTCTGTCGTGATTCTCTGTATTCATATTTCACGGATATAGAAAAAGTTATCTTTTTGTTTTTGTTGTTATTTTGGCGTGAGGATGGGAGTGATGGCTTCCAAGTTCTTAACATGTCCTACTCTGGGCATTTGAAATTAGGGATAATCCTACTTTTATACCATTCTGTGCATCTGGCTTGTGAATTTAAGAGGCAGTTGTGAAAGGGTTTTGCACCGGGGACACTTTATTTAGGCATCATTCTATTTGGAGGTATGTGCTTTGACCCTCAAAGTCTTCACTGAAATTGTTAGCTGAGTCCTTTGATTTACAATACTTCAAGGATTTGTTTTTTAAAGACTGTAAAAGCAAACCAAATACATTAGTTAAGAAGAGCTGCATTCATAATGCAGAATGAATCAAATACTGTTCATTTGCCATCTGCATAATATTCTAACCAGTTATCTTAAGCAAAATAACATTGCAGTTATCTATTCACCTGGACCCTGTTAAATCACTGTGGGATGTAGCCCTAGGAAATGACGCTCATGTTATTGCATTATTAATTGGAGACTGGAAGCAACATGCTCTCCACCAACAGGAAAACTACATAGCTACTATCCATATGAAGAAATATTACCCAGCTTTTAATGCACTAAGTAAATTAATAATGTAAAGAAATTTCTTGTAACACTAGCAGAAAAGAGCTAGGTGAAATTGTAGAGTCAGTATGACCATGACTGTATAAAAGATATACATAGAGTCTACAAAGAAGTCTTTTACTGTGTGTCTTTGGTTGATAGAACTATAGACGACTTTTTTCTTTATTCATCTTTCCCCCTCTATTTTCCAAAGAATATTCCTTACTGTACTGATCTAACTATAGTATTGTTTTCATGTTAATTTTGATCTCTCCACAACAGGAAACGATAAAGCCTTCAACTGGCGATGGCTAAAGGAAAGTTTATAGCATTATTCTGCCTGAACTTTCTTCCTGTGTTAGTTTGCTTCAGCGTTTTTCTTTTGGCGGCACTGGGGTTTGAGCTCAGAGCCTCATGCTTGCTAAGCAGGTGCTCTACCACGTGAGCCACTCTGCCAGCCCCATCATCATCATCATTATTAGTATTTTGCGGTACTGTGGCTTGAACCCAGGGCCTACACCTTGAGCCGCTCCACTAGCCTTTTTTGTGAAGGTTTTTTTTTTTTTTTTTTCCAAGATAGGGTCACGCGGAACTATTTACCCAGTCTGTCTTTGAACCACGATCCTCCTGATCTCTGCATCCTGAGTAGCTAGGATTACAGATGTGAGCCACCAGCGCCGGCTCCCATCATTATTTTTACAATCGCCTTCCTTCTTACCTATTCTTTTGCTGTAGGAAAACTCAATTTTTCCCCCCTTCTCTCTAGCATTCCCAGTTATTGTCTATGGAGCACTCCCTGCGGGATATGGAGTACCATCTAGGGGATACGGAACACCAGCTCCCGGATACGGGGTTCCACCTCCCGGATACGGAGCCCCACCGCCGGGATACGGAACGCCCCCTCCAGGGTACGGAGCGCCCCCTCCAGGATACCGAGCGTCCCCTGCAATATATGGAGCCCCACCTCCCGCATATGGAGCCCCGCCTCCTGGATACGGAGTCCCGCCTCCAATGTATGGAACCCCACCTCCCAGATACGAAGCCCCATCTCCCGGATATGAAGACTCACCTGCAGGAATTGAAGCCAGGCCTGTGGGATATGGAGCGGGGCATTCCAATCCTGGGACAGCCCAGACTCCTGGATATGAGGCTACTCGTCCCTCTACCTCATCTTCTCAGACCCATTCTCCCCCTTCTAAGATGTAAACCTTGAGGATTCTCCAAGCAAAATGGCACCGACATTGAAGTCAAGGAGGAGTACTCAGGTATATGATCATAGACCTATGCCAGGTAGTTGCCTCACACCTTAAAAGGGTAATTTTAGGGGAAAGCTAAGCTTTACTGCCGTGCCTTGATTTTAGAAGCAGAGTCAATTTTACATTAGCTGGGCTAAATGAGGAGTAGCATTGTGGGCTAACTCCCTAATAATTTGATTGACATTAGCTGCATTTTAAAACATAGACGCTGAATATGAATTTGGAAAAAGTTTCCTGGCTTTCTCCTCATCCCTATTCAAGAAACATTTGAGTCAGGTGCCAGTAGTGCACACCTGTAATCCTAGCTGTTTGGGGAGGCTGAGATTGGGAGAACCACGACTCCATGCCAGCATGGGCAAAAATTTTGAGAGACTGATCTCAACCAATAGCTGGGAGCAGTAGTGTACACTTGTCACCTCAAGCTGCACAGGAGGTTGAGAGCAAAAGGATCACAGCTCCAAGCCAGCTGGGGCAAAAAGTATGAGTGATCCTATCTTAATGGAAAGAAGCTTGGTAGCATGGGCCTGTCATCCCAGCTGAGGCAGAAAGAGATCTTGGTCAGGTTGGCCTGGGACTCCATCTCCAAAATAACTAGAGCAAAAAGGGCTGTAGACATGGTTTAAATAGTAGAGTGCTTGTAGCAGGTGCAAAAGCCTGAGTTCAAACTCCAGTATGATCGAGAGAGAGAGAGAAACATTTGTTATGCTCCATTTACTAGGCCCTAGAATATGTGCTTTAAAAATATCACATTGAATACAGTTGTTTTTCACATTCTTTACATTAGTGAAAGAATGGAATAACCAGAATTTCCACTGTACTTCTGAGTACCTCCCAGTTCTATTAAAATTCTTGATAAAGGCTGGGGATGTAGCTTAGTGATGGAGTCTTTGTCTAGCACTCATGAAGCTCTGGGTTTGATCCCCAGTACTACACAGAAAAAAAAAATCTAAATAAAGCACTTTCACTTCTAAATGTCTACCCCTGAGAAATAACTTGCCCATGTGCACAAAGATGCATATGGGAAAATTTCATTACATTCATTATTTCTAATAGTACAAAATTACAAATAACATATCCACTAATATGAAATACATAAACTGGCATATCCATTCTACACATGCAGAAATTTCTAAGATTTGTTGTTAAATGAGAAAAGTAAGTTGTAGGAGGTATATACTACAATAATTTTTAATCCCATCAGACTGAACCCCTTTTCTTACATGTATATTTGTACAAATATACAAATATATATATGTGTGTGTATATATATTTTTTCTGTTGTGGGGATTGAACCCACTGATTTACATATGCTAGACAGCATTCCACCACTTGAACCACACCCCTAGCCATTTTGTTTGTTCGAGCTAGGGCATTGCTAATTTTGCTGGGACTCTCCTCAAAGTCAAGATCCTTCTGCCTCTGCTTTCTAAGTAGCTGGGATCATAGGCACGAGCACCACACCTGGCTACAAATATTTTGTAACAAATATATTGTTTATATGTTTATAACAAATATTTTGTAATATGTTTTTCACTTCAATGAAATTTGTAGGAAGTTGCCCATGATTCCATACTATTTCAAGCAAAATTGATATGATACCATAAATGTGTGTAAATATAAAACTAGTTTAGAGTAAAAACTTAAGTATTTATATATTAAATGCTCAGATTCTACCACACTAGAAGACATAATGAAGTAATCAAGTGCTCACTCCTCTATTTATATAGATTCACGATAGGTATTAGAAATACTGACTGGTATGAATGCTGACTTGAATACCACACCATTGATGATGCTATTTTCCAAAGTGGTGAACAATCCTTGAAAAATTTCTAAATAAAGCAAAGTTGAGTTCTCCCTTTCACACTGGTTGAATTCCTGAAAAATTCTGTATACATTAAAATCATGTAAAATAAGTCTAGGTTCCAGGGTCAAATGATTATGAACATGTGCTTCACCTACAGCAATCACCAGAGATCCATTTGGAAATCATGAGGGGGTGTAGGGCAATTTTTTTGTCATGCAGGACTGTCCTGTGATTTTCAGAATGTCTAGCTTCTTTGTAGTCAACTTCCAATTGTGATAGCCCAGAACTACCTCCCACTTATTTCCTAACTGGGGGCAGTACCATTCTAGAACTACCATTCTAGACTATTACTGTTTTCAGCTCCTTCAGAGTTCATCATTGTTCCACTGTGGCCAAGTTCCTAATTTCATTGGCCTTTATTTTCTTGTAGGCTCATCAATCATGAGGCCTTAAAAATACTATATCAGGTATTTTTAGATGTTACATGCTAGGAGATTTTTCAGGAGCTCTAAGTCCACAATATTACTGGACCCATAAGATATTTAAATCAATACTTTTCTATGCATATTTTGTATGTAGTTGAAAATATATTAAATATATTGTGTTTCACCTGATGTTACATTTTCATAGGTTTTTAAGAAAGTCCTAAGAAATTTCACTAGTGAGTACATAATATTCTATGATAGTTATATTTTCTCAATCCCTATTTTAAGGCATTTGAATTTCTCCCAGGTTTTTGCTATTACAAACAACTTTGTGATTAACTTATTTGTGTGTACAGCTTTTTAAAAATTGTAGATGGTTTTCTTAAAATAGGTTGGGTTTATTTTCAATGTAACATGTAGGAAACCAGATGCTGTTATATTGTCAAGGATGACCTTTTCCAAGAAGTCAGGTAGATACTAATGGGTGGATGTGAAAAGGGCGTTACTGGGTCAAATCTATTTGAAAAAGCCAGGCAAATTGGTTTCCTAACTTCACAATTTCTCATAGCCTTGAATATGCTAGGGAATATCATAAATCTCCAAGAGAGAGATTTTGAAAATTAACGTTTTTTCAAAATTATTTGGCCTTAGACTATTTCATTCATTAAACATTTTGGAAAACTATGATTTAGACAGGTGCCCGTGGCTCATGTCTATAATCCTAGCTACTTGGGAGGCTGACATCGAGAGGATAGGGGTTTAAAGCAAGCCCAGGCAAATAGTTCTTGAGACCCCCATCTCCAAAAAATAACCAGAGCAAAATGTACTGGAGGTGTGGCTCAAGCAGTACAGTGGCCTGCTTAGTGAGCACCTGCTTTGCAAGCGTGAATCCCCAGTTCAAACCCTAGTCTCACCAAAAACCAAAACAATAAAACCAAAATTATTATTCAGTGGAATAACCTTTGGGAAACACTTTCTGCATGAGATACTAGAATTAAAATAGACTTCAGGCTCTGGAGTTGTTAAGCTTTAAAGCTCTTTCCAACAATGAAGACAAGTCAAAGATCACTCTTCCTCCATTATAAGGAAAAAGAACTTCATGTCTACTTTACTGAGAATGGGGGATAGTCTTGAAGAATATTTACAATAAAAAGAAAGTAGCTGCTTCTTCCTCTTAGGCATGGAGTCATGGGTCTAGTTGCCTGGGCAACTAGCGTGAAGGGAAGAAGTAAAAAGGGAAAATGTAGGTATAACCCTTTTCTAAAAGTTCCAGACAGGCAATCCAGACCATACTTGCTCTTAATCATGGATCACAGGAGCTCTTTTTTCCCTAAAGTTTTTTAGAGGAAAGTTAGGATTTTTTTCTTCTAAGAGTTTCTTCTCAGGTTGAGGATATAGCTCAGCAATAGACTGCTTATCTAGCATGCACAAGGCCCTAGGTTAAATCCCCAGTGCTGCAAGAAAACAAAACAAAAAGTATTTTTTTCTCTCTTGCTTCTAAACCACAGTAAGTGAACAAGTGACAAGAGAGGAAAAAAGGAGAGATTCTCTAAACTAGAGTAGGGGTAAGTTTCCCCTCATTTCAGCTTTTTGGTGTCTACTGGAATAAGACAGTAAATTGGGAAAAGATCAATGTTGTAGCCTCTTTTATAGTGGAATAGTTCTCTAAATAACTGATATTTAGCAAACATTCTGGGATTCAAGTTCTAAAAGGGTAAAAACTAGATTTTCTCTTCTGTTCATTCTTATACTTGTACCAGGTAGATTTGAGATGAGATCCAGTTACCTAAAAAGTGGTAGAGCACTCGCCTGGCGAGCACAAGGCCTGAGTTCAAATCTCAGTACCACCACCAAAAAAAAAAAAAAAAAAAAAAAGAAAGAAAAGAAAAAGGAGGAAGACTGGAATCCTGCAGTCCATCAGCATAAAAAGGAAATACCCAACTGTCAGTGGGCAGCTCAGGACTCTGTGTCTCCTGAGTCTCCTGAAGGTGGGGTTCTATCATGTTCTTCCCTGCAAAGAGTGCCTGTTTGCCTGGTCTAAGAGCTGCCAATGCAACCAAAGCCTGTGACTGGGATTAAACAGAATCACGGTTTGAACCCACATGGTGCCATGTGATACACCTAATGTTACTTTCTATTGTCTGGTGTGATTGTTCCTGAAAGAGTCAGTTTTTCTGTAAGAGCACTTCCTTTGAGAAGTGCTTTGAGCCCTTGTATTCAAAGGAACTGTTTGCTCTACCTAGGACAAATCCAGGGAGAATTTAGCTGGTCCTGCTGCATGCTCAAAGCACTCACACTGGGTCTCTGAGCTGCCCACTGACAGTTGGGTACTTCCTTCTTATGCTGATGAACTCCAGGATTCCAATCTTCTTTTTTTTTTTTTTTCTTTTTTTTGATGGTAGTACTGAGGTTTGAACTCAGGGCTCTGTGTTTACCAGGCAAGTGCTCTACCACTTGAGCCAAACCTCCAGCTCTTCTTCCTATCTTTTTTCCTAGCTATAGTACAGAAATTGTAATATGTTTTCACTGTTTCCCGATTTTATATTAGAAATATAAAGGGTAGCCCCAGTATTGGACTCACGAAGGACCCTTTTCATGGGTGAGGGCATGCCAAACCACAGCCTTCCTTGTTCAACTGCCCTGAGAAATTGGGGAAAATGTACAGTTGGTGTGATTTTCTTAATCCACAGGTGCCCTGGCCTGCGTGGGTTTGCTGCATGACCCTGACTAAGAGCGACGGGGGAATGAGAAATAAAATACACATAGACACACATAGAACATAAAACAGAATGCTGGTGTCGGGAGGGCTACATGTTCTTGGTGGGAAAACGTGAGCGCCTACCTGAGCCAGAATGTTTATTAGGTCAGTACAAGGAAAAGACTCAGTAAAATTCAAGCTTTAACAATTCTTGATGCAAAGTGAAAGGAATGAGGTTTGGTGGGCTAATTTTCCTAAGGCTACTGAAGCTTAATTACAACACATCAGTCTGGAATCAACAAGGCATGGAGGACATCTTATCTAAGGTATTGGTTAATCTGGCATCAGGGAGTCTCCTAACAGTTCTGGTACTTTATCTAGTTTTGCATCAGGGGGCTGATATGTGGACACAGCAGGTTGTATTCTTCAAGGGGATGTGAGAACAAAGGTCAAGACACCAGGTACTGGGAAAAATATGGTAGGAGAGACTGTGCAAACTTCTACATGGAGAAGCTGTGCAAACTCCATTATTCCCAGTCCAGGGTCCTGCCTGGTCCCCAGCACATAGGTTAATATGTGTAGTAAATATTGCATGTCTTTGTTTTCCTTAAGTTTGATTCTGTTATTTAGACTCCCACCATCATCTATCTAGTTGGTAAGCTCCCACAAATTCCAAGATTATGCAAAGGTATCCCAATTTTATTTGGTATGAAGATGCTGAGAAAGTTCTTCCAGTAATCAGACTGCCTCTGAAACTGTCCAGTCCTGGCAGTCCATTGAGGCCAAGAGCTTGGTTATTCCCTTGTGACTCCAGAATCTTGGGTGGAGCTTGAAACCTGGGTGTCTGAGATCCAACCCTGTGTACCATGTTGCCACTGAGGACTGCAGAGCAGTATCCCAATGTCTGGTCCTTGAGAGACTCACAATTTCTTCCCTACTCTCCCCAGTTTTGCTCTCCCAGCTGTGCTGTCAGTCTGCATCCCCTTGTACCTCCTGAGCATGCATCCTAGTTATAATCTCAGGATTTGAGTTTCCACAAAATATAATAGAGAGCCTTTGCCCTCATACTGATTTGGCTTCTTTGCCCAGTGCCTAGCCATTTGCTTGAAAAACGTGTGAACAACTGTAAAGCGTAGAGATCAGATCCAAGTTAAAACTGCAAAAAATTATTCTGCTGCAAAGGTTACCTAGTCACTGGGTAGGAAGTAAAATCTGTAGCATCGTCCTGACCTTTCCTTTGAGCATCTTCTGGAGAGTGGAGTTTGAGGTCAGAATCCCCCATGCCCTGTTGGAGAATAAACTCTCCCTTGAAGGTACCTGAATGTATCATGAAGAAAGGATGCTGATTAAGGGAAAAGGTCTGGAGACATGATCAGTAGTTTGATTAGGCTAGAAGTGTATTTAACAGCCAACATAAAAACCTTGTGTAATTGTTAGTAATTAAAAATTAAGTTAAAAAGTAGGATATTTAATTATTAATGAGTAGCTATTAATATTGAACATGGTTGGTGCATTGATTTTTTATCTTTGGGGAGCCAGGACCGGGGTTTGAACTCAAGGCTTCACACTTGCAAAGTAGGTGCTCTACTGCTTGAGCCACACCTCCAGTTCATTTTGCTCTGGTTATTTTGGAGATGAGGTTTCTCAAGCTATTTGCCTGGACTGGTCTTAAACCTTGATCCTCCCAATCTCAGCCTCCAAGTAGCCAGGATTGCAGACGTGAGCCACCAGCACCCAGTTTTTATGTTTAAATTATTTTTTACATACAAAATTGTCTATATTTAAAGTATGCATCTTATTTTTATATACATTGTGAAATAACCATCATATTCCAACTAATTAATGTATTTATCACTTTCTACATTGTTACCATTTTGGTAGTACTAGGGATTGAACTCTGGGCCTCACCTTGCCACTCAAGTGCTCTATCACTTGAACCACACCTCCAGCCATAGTTACCATTTTTATACCCTTTGACCAATGTCACCCCATTCTCTCTCCCTGCCCCTGGCAGCTACCATCCTACTCTGTGCTTCTAGAATGTGACTATTGTAGATTCTTCATATAAATGATATTGTTAAATATTTATTTTTCAGTATTTTGCTTATTTCACTAACATAATGCCTTCCAGCTCTGTCTATGTTGTCACAAATAGCAGAATTTTCTCTTTTTTGAGATGGAGTCTCACCATGTTACCTAGGGTAGACTCAGACTCAAAGTGCTGCTCAGGCTGGTCTCAAACCTCCTGCCTCATCTTCTGAGTAGCTGAGATTATAGGCACTTGACTCTGTACCTGGCAATTTTCTTCTTTTTTAAGATTGAATAATATTCTTCTGTGTGTGTATGTAGGCATGTAAGTGCACACATGTGTGCACGTATGTGTTTATTTCTTTAACCATTCATTCATCAAAGAATATTTAGGTTGCTTCCACATCTTGGCTATTGTGCAAAATGCTGCAGTGAGCAATGGGAGTGCAAGTACCTCTTGCTAATCCTGTTTTTAGTTCCTTTGAATATTTTTTAATTTTTGGGGGACCTTCATACTGTTTTCTATAATGGCTATACTAATTTACATCCCACCAACATTGTACAAGGCCCCCTTTTCACCATATCCTTGCCAACACTTAATTCTCATCTTTTTGATAGTAGCTGTCAACATAAAATAACAACTCTGAAATAAGAAAGCAATTTATTCTGAGCCAAATACAAGTAACCATGATCTAGGGACACAACTCAAGTTACCTAAAACACATGGTTCCCTGAATGACATGGCCCATATAGAAGAGGTTACATGAGTTTTATTGTCACAGAACAAAAGAAAGGAGGTGAGGTCCTCAAGTAGTCAGGCTGCAGGAAGGCAGGAAATCTCTTCTACAGGATTCACGTTATGTTGATCACATTCTTAGCTTTAGAGTTGGTGAGGCAGAATGTCTACCAGGTTTAGCATACATTCCAGATACAGAGGTTGATAGTAAATGGCTATTAAAAAGTACTAAAGATAGCCCAAGGTAACTCTGGCTTCTTATCTACAGTATTCCATCTCTCCCTAAACATGATGTAATGATTAATAGTCAGCCAAGATCACATAGGCTACAGATTCTTCTTTTTTTTTTTTTCCTTTGGCAGTACTGGGATTTGAATTCAGAGTCTCATGCTTGCTAGGAAAGCTTGCTATCACTTGAACCATGTCACTAGCAGTCTGCAGACTTGAATGCAAATGTGACTTCTTCAGAAGAACTTCGGTTCATATAGCCTTCCTGACATATATGAAGTTATCTCATTGTGGTTTTGATGTGCATTTACCTGATAATTAACAGATGTCAAGTACCTTTTCATATGCCTCATGACCATCTGAATTTCTTCCATCAAGAACTGTCTATTTAGTTGGGGGTATATCCCAAGTGGTAAAACACTTGCCTAGCAAGCACAAGGGCCTGAGTTCAAACCCCAGTGCCACCACCACCAAAAAAAAAAGAGAAAGTTTCTATTTAGGTCCTTTGCCCAGTTTTGAATAGGATTATTTGTAATTTTAATATTGAGTTGTATGAGATACTTATATTTTTTGGATATTAACTCCTTATTAGATTCATGGTTTGCAAACATTTTTCCTATTCCATGAGTCACCTTCTTATTTCTTTTTTTATGCAGAAGTGTTTTAGTTTGATATAATCTCACTTGTTTGATTTTAGTGAATGTGACATCTCATAATTTTAATTTTAATTCCTTGATTATTAATAAATCCATGCTTTGCTGTAGGTATTTGTTGGTCCATATGCTTCCTCTTTTGTGAATTGCCTGTCTTCTGTTGGTTTTCTGTTTTCCTGTTTTTCATTCCTACACTCGCTTCTTACTGACTTCCAGAGTCCTCACCTCTCCATAGCCACCCATCCTTGTCTCTTTACTTTCCCTCTTTTCATTGCCACTTATGCCCCAGCTCCAGTCTGGCTTCCCTCTGTTCTCCAGGCCCAGGAGGTACCTTCTGAAATGCTTCTAAAACAGTCTAAGTTCATTGGAATATTGGAGGGCCACTAAAGAGGACACAGCAACTAAGCTGGGTGAAGTGGTTCACGCCTGTAATCGCAGCACTCAGGAGGCCTAGACAGGTGGATCATGAGTTTGAGGCCGGCCTGGCCTACACAGTGAGAATGCAGTAACTGACAATGTTCTAATAGAGAATAATCTCCAAAATATAATAAATGAAAAAAGTAAGGCTCAGTTCATCCCACCATTCACTATGCCACCATTCTCCCATATGCCATGACTGAGCAGGTCTCTGGAGGGATCCATAGGGGTTACTTCAGACTTGGGTAGCTGCATAAGTGGAAGAAAGGACTGGGGAGAGACTTAATGTTTTCACTCTAAACCCTTTTGAATTTTGTTCTACATTCATGCAAAACCTATTTTTTATAAATTAATAATTTAAAAAATAAATAACTTGCCAGTTTCCACCTTGCTTATAAATTGTACAGTGGCTCCCCACAGCTGTCAGGGTAAAGGCCAGACTCCTAGTTCTCAGGTATCCAAGGATCTCATTATACTACTTATATTCTGAGCACTATCTGCCCCTATAGTGACCTCTCCAGCTGTGTGATCCAGCTGTGCTGAACCACACAGACACTGAAGTTTGCAGTGGGCATGGCCTTTGCTTCTGTGCCTTCCTCCCTACCACATTCCACTCATCTTTCAAAATGCCTAGAAGTTCTTTTTTCTGAGAAGCTTTTTCTGAGCTCTGCTCCTGGGATAATTGCCCTTCTGCTGAGCTTGAATCGTACCCTTTGTGTGCTTCTGGCAAAGCACTGTGCCAGTCCTGTAGGTATTGTTTGGGTGCTTCTCTCTTATAACCTGTGAGTTCTTGGAGAAGAGAAGTTATATCCCATTGCAGAGGCTTTCAGAAGCTCAGCACAGGGTGGGAGTCTACTAAGTATTTGTTGTATGAAAAAAGACAAATTACCTTTCATTTATTGCACACCCAGAGGGAGCACATACATACTACTGACTTCTAGCCACCACAGTTCATAGAGTCCCCATTGGCCAAAGCTGGCAAGGCTATCACATAGAACTCATCTGGTGTTTAAAGCCCTGTGAAAATGATCATTACCATAGTTGAGCGCCAGGCAATGTGCTAACACATTATCTCACTTCATCTATAGCAATCCATTGAGGTAGGCAGTTACTATCATTATACAGCTAAGCATACTGAAGTGTGGGAAACTTAGGAACTAAAGAATTCACAACTATTAAGTGACAGAGGCAAAACATGAATCTAGGCTCCAGAGCCTAGAATCTACTCCAGGCATCCTCTTCATCCCACAGGTGCCAAGCAGTAGAAGCAGTTTCCTGTATGTGTGTTGGCCTGATCATCTCTTCATCTGTGAGGTCCTGGTGAGTTTCTTCCCTTGATGTGGGCCTGATCTCTGTAGTCAGAGAACTGAGTATCTGACTTTGTGCAATATGGTATAGAAGGTCAAAGGAGAGGTCAGATTTCCCTGGGGACCTGAAGATTCTGCATGTAACTTGGCTGTGGGGATTGCTGCGAGCCAGAGGCCAGCTGCCCTTGACTAGGCTCAGCTGGTGTAGAATGTGATAATCCTGAAATCTTCAGGTTCTTTACAGCTTCATGCCTCATCCCCTCATTGTGAGCCCAGACCTGAAGTCTTAGTGATGACCCCTAAGTACAATGTGCTTACCACAGATGAAGGATGAAGGGGCAATGATTATGTCAACTGGCTGAACCATTTAACTGTCTGCTTTTGCTAAGCACCCTCACAGGTGCTTCACATATATAGCCCAGCAAGAAAGGTGCTTGGATCCTAGCCTCATAGCTGGTGAAACTGGGGCCAAAGGAGTTGGGCATGGTGGTACACACCTGCAATCTCAGCACTGAAGAGGTGGAGGAAGGAAGATTACAAGTTTGAACTAGCTCTGGCTCAAAAATGGAATTGGGGCCAAGATAGTAGCACATTGCCCAAGCTAGTAAGCTGGTTAGCTGGTTAGCTGTACAGCTGGCTAGACAGTGAGCAGGACAGGCCTGAACCTAGTTTCTCCCTTCTTTCACACACTCAAAATTATTTAGTCAGTGCCTTTTATGTGCCATTTCTGAGTGCTTAGTGTATCAGTGGCTAAAACAGACAAAAATCTCTGTTCTTTCATTCTAATAGTACTAAGAGGCAGACAATAATGACAAATAAGTTATATGCTATGACCAGTTATGTGATACTCAAACTGCAGAAAAAGCAAAGACAGAGGGAAGGTGATAAGGGCTATGAAAAAATAGAGCAGATGACTGGTAGAGTGGCCCAAGCAGTAGAACACCTGCCTAGCTAGTGTGAGGTCTTGAGAGTTCAAATCCCAGTACTGCCAAACAACAACAACAACAAAACAGAGAGCTGGCATGATGTTAATATACCTGTAATCCCAGCACTCAGGATGTGGAGGCAGGAGGATCTTGAGTTCCAGGACAGCCTGGGCTACATAGTGAGGCCTTATCTCAAAAACCAAAAAATTAAAGAAGGAAGGAAGGAAGGGTTAGGGGATTGGGATGCTAGGGGTGGACATAGGGGCAGATTGCAATAGGATAGCCTGTTGAGAAGGTGACATTTCAGTGAAGACTTTTTTTTGTTGTTCTTTTGATGGTACGAGGGTGTGAACTCAGAGCCTTGCACTCTAGCATTTGAGCCATGCCTCCGGCACTCAGTAAAGACATGAAAGATAAAGGTGAGGGAGATAACCATGCAGACATCTGAAGTATTCTAGTCAGAGGATCAGTCAGTGTAAAGGCAACTTAATTCCAAGATCCCTCCCTCCCCAACTAGACCCATTGTCTCAAAATATTGATGTATGATAAAATCCCTGTTCTCAAGGAAGGAAACTACTTGAAAACTGGTTCCAGGCTAACCAGAGCAAAACATGTGAACCAGTCCATGTAAAATAGCTTGGGGGTATATGGGCACTGATTTCTGGGTTCTCATTTTGGAAGCAGGCCTCCTTCCTGAATATGTCCAGTGGAGAAAAGAGAAGACAATGTAACTGAAGAGGCTTGGGTCACTCTGGTTTTACATCTTGATTAAAGTTTGCTGTCATACACTTCTGCCTTGGCCTGGGTTTCTCTGTGTCTGAGAGCTATGCTCTGTCTTGCCTCCTACTGGTCCCTGTGGGACCACCCAGTAGGGCAGCTAGGTGTAACCAAGCTCTCAGTTTCCTGACTGCTTTTCCTGCTTCATGGTTTCTCTTGGTTCCAAAAATAGGTGAATCTTGTTGATGCTGATGTCTCTAAATCTTTATGGAGTACTTGCCTAAGCAGGAAAAAGTTTTCTGAGTCTCCATGGAGAGGAAGGCCAGAATTAATTGATGTGAGACTTGGCAGGCTGACCACTTTTTTTATGTGATCCCCAATGTGGTGCTCTAGGCTTCCTAAAGATCAGTTCAGACGAGATCAAGTGCATTCCAGGTGATATGTTCATAGACCTAAGGATCAGTTCAAGTCAAGCATTTATGGAGGCCAGGAAATCAGCACTGAGGATTCATACAGCCTGCTCTTGAAAGCACACAGACTGCCCCAGAAATAGACAATTTCCTTCCTCTCCTCTCCTGTCTCTGTAACCCAAGTGGTTTCAACCTGACAATTCTCTTGCCTTAGCCTCCTGAATGCTGGGATTACAATTGTGTACCACTGCACCTGGCTTCTTTTTTATTATAAGCATTTGCAGCTATAAATTTCCATCTGATCACTGCTTTAGCTCCATCCATATGTTTTTGGTGTGTTGTATTTTTTAGCATGTTCTAGTATGTTGTATACTCATTTTCATTCATTTCAAAGTATTTTCTAATTTCTCTTAATGATTTCTGCTTTGATTCATTGGTTAGTTACAAATGTTGTTTAATTTCTACATATTTGTGAATATCCAAAATTTCCCCTTTTTTGTGGCACTGGGGTTTGAACTCATGTCCTCACTCTTGCTAGGCAGATGCTCTTACTGCTTGAGCCACTTCACCAGCCCTTCCTTCTCTTATTAATGCTGTAGTTAAAGATAATTTGTTAAATCTTATGATGAACTTTTGTCTAGTTTGATTCTTTATTGAAAGTTAAATGTCTCTTAAACAGTCACTGGATTTTGGAAGTATTTATGATTAAAACATTCAAAATCCTTCTAATTTTTTGATATATACACTGTCACTATGTATACTTATCCTACTGTGCAACAGTACTAGAACTTACTCCTAATTTAGTACCCATTGAGTGACCTCTCCCCATCCCTTCCCTACTCTCCCTAGCTTCTAGTAACCACCATCCTACTTCAGTTTCTTCAATATCACTCTTATATTTTAAATACGAATGAGATCATCTTACTGTGCCTGGCTTATTTCACTTAAATAATGACCTCCAGTTTCATCTAGGTTGTTGCAAATGACAGAATTCTTTTTCTTTTTCCTTCCTTCCTTCCCTTTTCTCTCTCTCCCACCCTCCCTCCTTCCTTCCTTCTTTTTCTTTTCTTCTCTTTCTTTTGAGACAAGATCTCATTATGTTGCCCATATTGGCCTTAAACTCAGCATCTTGAGTTCTGGCATTAACAGGAATGCATCACCATACCCATCTCATTCTTTTTTATGGTTGAGTAATATTCCATTATGTATATGTATATTGTGTATGTCCATCCATCTGTTGATAATTAGGTTAGTTTTTTTCTTGGCTACTGTGAATAGTGCTACAATAAACATTAGAGTGCCAATGTCTTTTCAACATAGCAATCTCATTTCCTTGGGATACCTAACCAGTCATGGGGTTTCTGATCAGATGGTAGTTCTGTTTTTAATTGAGGACCTTCCATACTGATTTCCTTAATAGCTGTACTAATTTATATTCCTATCAACAGTGTACAAGTGTTCCCTTTTTTCTACATCCTTGGCAGCACTTGTTTTTGTTTTTCTTTTTTTTTTGTGGCAGTACTAGGTTTTGAATTCAAGCACTCTACAACTTGAGCCATGCCTCCAGCTCTTTCGTCTTTTTGATATTAGCCATTCTTACTGGAGTGAGATTATATCTTGCAGTTTTGATTTGCGTTTCTCTGATGATTAATGATTTTGAGTATTTTTTATATACCTGTTAGCCATTTGTAGATCTTCTTTTGAGAAATGTCTTGTTACAACTAATGCCCATTTTCAAATTGGATTATTTGGGTTTTTTTGCTATTTTTTTTGTCCCTTATATATTCTAATGTTAACTCCTTGATAGGTGTACAGTTTGCAAATGTTTCTTCCATTCTATGTTCTCTTTATTGTTTCCTTTGCTGAGCAGAAGCTTAGTTTTATATAATCCTATTCATCTGTTTTTGCTTTTTTTTGTTTTTTGGCGTCCTGTCCAAAAAATCTTTGCCCATCCCAATATCCTGAAGCATTTCCCGTTTTTTTTCTGATAAGTTCATTGTTCTGGTTTAATCCATTTTGAGATTTGTAACTGGTGAGAATTAGGGGTCTAGTTTTTCTTCTGCATATGGATATACAATTTTCCAGGACCAATTATTGGGGGGAAAAAGCTGTCCTTTTTTTTTTACTGTGTGTTCTTAGTCCTTTTATTGAAATTCAGTTGAGTGTAGGTATATGGGTTTACTTCTAAGCTCCCTGTTCTGTTCTACAACAGTTATTCTTCAGTTGTCTTATTTCTTCATTTCTGTCAGGTTTCCTGTATCTTAAAGTTCTTTCATTAGGTGCATTCATGTTTACTCTTTGGGGATTCACTCTTTTAATGTTATAAAATCTCTTTCATCTCTAATAGCATTTTGTCTCAAAATCTTTTTTTTATACTAATGTAACCTTTCCAGCTGTCTTTGACTGCTGTTTGTACAGTGTGTATATATATATATATATATATATATATATATATATTTTTTTTTTTTTTTTTTTTTTTTTGCAGTGCTTGGGTCTGAACTCAGGTCCTACATCTTGAGCCACTCCACCAGTCCTTTTTGTGTGTGTGTGTGTGTGTGTGTGGTGGGTTTTTTTTTTTTTTTTTCTCGAGATAGGGTTTTGCAAACTATTTGCCTGGGCTGGTTTCGAATAGTGATTCTCCTGATCTCTGCTTCCTGAGTGGCTAGGATTACCTGCATGAGCCACTGACATCTAGCAAGTCATATATGTATACACACACACACACACACACACACACACACACACGTGTATATATGTGTATATATATTTTACTTTTTTTGGTGGTAGAGGGTTTGAACTCAGGACCTCACACTTACTAGGCATGTGATATACCACTGAGCCACTTCACCTGCTTTTTGCCATCCTTTTAAGTTTCTTTGATTGTAAAGTGTGTCTCTTTTGTGTGTGGGGTGGGGGGATGGGGAGAATCTTTTAAATAGATTCCGTCAGTGTGTTTAGTCTATTTACATGTAATCATTGACAAGGTAGGATTTACCCACACCCTTTCTTTTTTGTAGCACTGGGGATTGAACTCAGGACCTAGACTTGCTAGACAAGGCACTCTACCACTTGAGCCACCCATGGCATTTTACTATTTGCTTTATATATATATTCTTTTTTGCTCATTTCCTCCATTACTGCCTTTTGTGTTATTTTGTGTTCTCTCATTTCTGACATTGCTTCTAATTTTCTTGTGTAGAGTTGCTTCAGAGATTACCACCATTAACATGTTAGTTTATAACAATCTAATTGGATCAATACCAATTTTTTTTGTGGTACTGGAGTTTGAACTCAGGACCTTGCCCTTACTAGGCAAGTACTCTACCACTTGGACCCCACCCCCAGATGGATTAATACCAATTTATGTCAATTGCATACAAAAACTTTGCTTTTTCCAACTGTGGTGATATATGCCAACCCATTGCCTCTAGGCTTCCATGGTTTTTGATGAGAAGTCATCTGTAGATCTTATTGAGGTGCCCTTGAATGTGATGAGTCACTTTTGTCTTGCTGCTTTTAAAACTCATTTTTGGCTTTTGAGAGTTTATGAAGTGCCTAAGCATAAGACCTCTTCGAGTGCAGCCCTATGTGGTGTCTGTTGAACTTCCTGGACATGAAGATTAATATTTTTCATCAAGTGTGGGAGTTTTCAACCATTATTTCCTGACATATTCCACTCCTTTCCTCTTGTGTTATCTGTATACTTGATATACTTGATGGTATCCCACAGGTCTCTGAGGCTTTATTCTTCATATTTCTGTTCTCCAGGTTAATTTCAACATACCTTTTGTCAGGTTGGCTTCTTTTCCTGCCTAGTCAAGTCTGCTGTTGAACCCCTCTGGTGAATATTTCATCTCAGATATTGTACTTTCCAATTCCAGAATTTCTCTTTGGTTCCCTCCTATAATTTCTATTTTTCCTTCTTTTTGCAGTACTGAGGATTGACATAGGGCTTCATGCTTGCTAGGCAAGTTCTCTACCACTTGAGTCCTGCCACCAGTCCTTTTGCTTTTAGGTTTTCAGACAGGGTCTCTTGATAACTTTGCCCAGGCTGGCCTTGAACCTCTATCTTCCTGTCTCTGCCTCCCAAGTAGTTGGGATTATATAACTTCAACTTCCTCTTTGTTACTATTTGTTGAGTATTGTTTTATTCTTTAATTCTTTACAGATATGGCTTTCTTTAGCTCTATGATTGTAAACTATTAAACTTGCTACTAAGGAAAGTTACAATGTCATGAAACTTACTATATTTACTGAAACTTTTTTTTCAAACTGCATGCCCTCTGGGTTGCTGCAAGCCTTTGGTTAATTTCCAGAATCCTATTAAAGTTGATTTTGATGCATGGCAAGGTGTTCATTGCTTTTATGGAGGGAGCAAACTTCAGGGTTCTGAATTGACCATTTTTGCTGAACCATGGATTCAAAGTATAGAAACATATCTTTGAGGGAATGAACCAAACTTGGGTACGTTATGTGCATATGTGAAAATATCACAGTGGAAACTCCATTTATTAGTGGAGTTTATATTAAAAGAAAGATTTTTTTAGACAGCAAAAACTGGACACAGATTGTTATTTTGAAATTGTTTTGTTGGATAGGAAAATTGTTTTGTTGTAATATTTTTTTCAGAGACCATTAGAGGTACATAGTAGTATTTTGGGTTTTTGAAACTTGCTTTCAAATACACAAAAGAAAAGGGGAGAGACGAAACAATGGCATAAATTGATGGTTATTGGGGCCATATGATAGGTACATGGGATGATTCATTGTACTTATTTTTGTGTTTGAAAATTGCCATGATAAAAATTTTTAAAAGGATTATCCATTGGAGGCATGGCTCGAGTGCCTGTCTAGCAAGCCCAAAGCTCTGAATTCAAACCCCAGTACTGTAATAAAAAGAGGATTGCCCCTGGTAGGTGCAGTGGCTCACCCCTATAATCCCAGCTACTTGGAAGGATCTGTTTGAGGCCAGCCCTGGCAAAAAGTTTGCAAGGCCCCCATCTCAACCAGTAAAGCTGGGTGTAGTGGTACATACCTGTCATGTCATCCCAGCTAAGTGGAAAGTGTAAATAGAAGGATCATGGTCCAAAGCTGATCCAGCCACAAATGTGAGATCATATATCAAATATAACCAAAACAAAAGAGCTGGCTCAAGTAGTAGAACACCTGCCTAGCAAGGGCAAATCTCTGAATTCAAACACCAGTTCCCCCTCCCTAAACCCCCCACCCCTGCAAAAAAATGGGTACCCCTGGATACAAACAAGGCTACCTTGAAAAAGTAATTGAGTTCCTAAGTGGTTTTATGTAGAAGGGAGTAACACAGTATCCTGGAAGATAGGTAGCATGTGTGTTGAATGAAGGGTGAAGATATAGAATCCATCAGGTATTCAGGTATCCATCAGGACAAGGCAAGACATGCAACCATCTCTGGATTTGAAAGGTAAGGGAATTGGTCAAGTCCAACTCACCCCTGGTCCTGACTCCCAAATCATGCTTTAAATCCCTATACTCCATGAAATCCCATCTCCAGCTTCCTTCCTGGAGATGGCAAGAGAATTGTTCCCACCCAGTATCGTTTCATTTTACTTGAACAGCACTATGACCAAGACACAAGTCTGGAGCTATGCACAGAGTAACAGGCCTTCAACTGTCTTCCTGAATGACTTAACAGCCTCAAGACATCAACTGGGTAAAGGGAGCTTTCTGTAGTGACTCAGTTACCAGACTGATCCGATATGGTGGCTTAATCAGCAAAGCTCCAGTCATCTTAAATGGCATCCTGAAATGTACACTTCTTTATGTACTACTCTAGATATAAGAACCTTACACCTTGAAGGAACGAGTATGGGAAGTCTACCCAGAAGAGACGCCACAGGACAGGATGGTGCAAAGCCTGCAGCACTGCATGTTCCCACATTCAATGAATGAAGACCTGGCTAACCTGCTCTGCCATCAGCTTTCCAAAGAGGGCCATCAGGGAAAACAGGTGTCCTATATCCTGAGCTAGAGGATGATGGCTTGGGGACTGGGAACCAACAGGGGTCAGCTAAAAACCTGCTATTCTTTTAGGAAGAGGAGTGGGAAATAGATTTAAAGATAGGAAGAACCCCCAGACTTGTCTGTGGACACAGCTGAGGAATCTTAACCACCTTCTCAGCCAAGTTGGGAGAGATAAAGAAGTGGAAGTGGGGTGGGGCCATCAAAGAGGAGAGCAAGCTGAGGTGCTGAGACCAGGGGACAATGCTAACAGAGCACAAACTGCAGGGCCTGGGAACACTACTGTGCCTCACTGTATGGCCACTATGCCCACCACAGTGCCAGGCAGAGCAGGGATGTCTATCATTTCTAGGAAAAGTGTAATCTGCAGGAGACGGAAATCATCTCTACAGGTCACTTTGGAAAATGTGGGGTCAGAAGATGCCCCTCCCATTTTCCATGTGAGGCCAGCAACCTGGGTAGTGCCACCTAGAGTCCCTAACTGAAGATGCCCATGGCCCCAGGTCCATATTACAACTACTTGAATAAAGAATAGCTTTATTGGTGACCTCAGGGAGCCAAGGCCTTTCTGACCTTCACTCTCAAGAGCTATCAACCTACAAGGCCTTCTCCAGGTAGGAAAGCCAATCACATGATTCACGAGAGTCTCAGGCAAAGGGTCAGATCTCTATTCCTAATTAGAAAAGTTCCAAATCCTGATTTCAGAGTCAGCAACAGGGTCAGAGGCTAGAGTCTGATGGGCATCAGTGCCCCTGCCTGTGGGGGCTCAGGAGGCTGGCCAAGTGGTTCAGCAACATCTGTAGAGTTGTGGAAGTAAGAAGAGGCCAGGAAGGCCACAGGAAATTTCCTCAAGAAAAGTTTCCAAGAACGTCCACACTTGAGCAGGGCATGGAACCTGGTCCTTCAATTACACTTTGGGTATGATGGGATCAGGTCGCTGAGCAGACCTAGGAGGGAGAAAACCCTGCCCACTCGTCAGCATGCCAAGGCTCCATGGCCTCCATGGCTCGGTGGGGCCACCATAGCCTGTCATACATCTCAGCTCCTCACTACTGGAACATCTCAGACATCTCCAGGTTCTTGATAGGATACAGGTACCACATCACCACCCCCGAAGGGTTGATGGTCACTGTGAAGTTGGTATCATCCCGGAGGCCACTGATGACATCACCCGAGAAGACATTCTGAGCCTGCAGTAGGGAGGGATATCACCGATACCAGCATAAGAAGAGATGTGTAGCGAACCCCTCAGAGGTCAGAGAAGACTGGACTTTGGCCTGTTTGTGCTAGACCTCCAATGTGCCCTGAGAAGTCATTTTTCCACTAACAAAATTTGACAGATGTCTAAGCACAGCCAGTACTAAATGCCTCACCCTGTGGAAAACCATGAGGACCAATGGCAGCAAAGCCTGACCAATGAGCAAGGACCAGCCCGCAAGGTTAAGGGAACCCATTTATACACAGTAGGTCCATCTGCATTACTCAGAAACACAAGTGCAAGGAACAACACCAGCCACAGGCCTGCATAAGCCCCTTAGCAACCTGCAAGAGGCCCAAAGCCACAGCACAGGGGAAGCTACATGTGAATGAGGACCACTCCCAGCAGTGCCCTCCCAAGGAAACCAGATGCCAGAAGTTCTGAGCCAGGGGCACTCACCTCATACACTTTGGTATGAGAGAAGTTCAGCTGTGCAAGTGAGGCATGGTAGTGGTAAGGCATGTCAGTCCTGCGGCTGAAGAATACCAGAGCAATGGCCTCATCAGAAAGGGGCCGCTTGAACACTTCAATGTGGGATTTTTCCTAGGCATAAGAAAAGATGGCCACTGGTTGGTCTCCCTGCTCAGGCAGGCCCTGAAGTCCTCTGCCTGGCCCTCCCTTGAGATATGTCCCAACCCTCCCTCCTCAGCCCACAGCTCTGTGTCACATAGAGGGTTGAGGATGATGCTACAGCCCGCTAGCATTCCAGTTATCTAACTGTACTTTCCTTCCTTTACTCAGCAGATCTAACAACTGTTCTGTGCCAGGCCCCAGAGGAGGGGACGAGACAAATGCTGTATGAGGCTCTGCCTCACAGGATGGTAGGATGATAGGAGGGATGAAGGCAGAAATAATAAAGTAGCAAGAGCACAAGTGCTGCCCAAGACAGCTGCGAGTGCTTTGGTGGAGGGCCCGGTCCAGTGACAACAACGAGGAGCATGGCTCTGTGAAGGCACACAGTGGAGCTGGCCTTGAGGGTGAGTCTCATCCTCCGGAAGGTTCCCCAGGCCCAGCTCCATCATTGGCACCTTTGGCAGAGACTGACTACCTCCTCTCGTTATCACTAGTGGTATGGTGCCTTCTACAGTTTTGTAGATTTCCTTTTACCAAGGTCAAAATTTGTGCAAAGACCAAAGGTTTTGTGAGTTCATGTCACCCAATTGTGTAGCCTTGGGATAAAATGGAGAGTGTCTACCTTGCTGAGAAAATGTATTTAGAGAGCACATCACACAGTAGGCACTAAGTAAGCTGCAGATACAGTTGTGGTAATAGTATAGTAGTAGTCGTTGACTAAAGTAATTCCTTAATCTCTGGAGGGAACCCTTTATTCTCTGCAGGACATCCCCTGTGTGTAGTAGCTTCATGCCTCACTGTTCTCTGTGTACTTGTGTGGTGACTCATCCCCACCTGCCTCTCAGGATCTGTCCTTCTCTGGCTGTGCTCTCATGCAGACAAGGAGGAGGAAGTTGGAGCATCACCTATCAGTATTTAACTGCATGCAACCAGAAGGGATCCAAGAGGGCATTTCAGAGACCCAGCCCCACTCCCAGTGTCACCTAGTATTGCAGCTTTGCTCTCGGGGCAGACCAGTTCCTTAGCCCTCTCTGTTCTCCCAACCCCTGTGCTCCAGTACCTTGAGAATCCTGCGTCCTTGAATGCCCAAGGGGTCCTGGTTGATTTTTATCATGAGTGGATTCTGCAGAATGTCCATGTTCTGGGGGGAGATCGTACGCAGGTCTGTGGACATGAAGAGGGGGGCTGCCAGTATGGTCCACAGAGCCATCTGGGCCCGGGCTTGCTCAAAGCTGAGGCCAAAGTTCCCAACAAGCAGCTGGAGGCAGAGGAAAGGAACAGTCAGTGCTTCTCTCTTCTGAGAGATGGGCATCAGGACCATTGTCAAACGTGTCCAAGGCAAAAGCAAGACACTTTCCATCTGAGCATTAGCACAAGGTGATGAGTCTGTGGTTGCATTGCAGGTTGACCAGATAATCAGATGGGATCTTGTTGCCAAAAAGTTTGTAAATGGGGACAGAAAATGGACATCCACCTGCTCTAGCCATAGCTGAAAGGACCAAGAAGGACTTCTGACCACAGGGCAACGAACCAATTCAGTCAGGATGCAATTATGGCTAATGACACATGGTACTCGTGGATTATATGCCAGGCACTTTAGAGTTACTTCATTTAACCCTCAAAACAGCCCTATATAAAGTAGCTACCATTATTCTCACTTTTCAATGACCAAACAGAAGCACAGAAAACATTAAGTAATTTGCCCAAGGCAAGTGGCAAGCTGGAGCAGGGACTGCAAAGCAGGAAAGTTTTGCTCTTCCAGAATGGCCCCACCTGGTTTAGTATTGACAATTACTATAATCACCATTGGCAGCAAATGCTTGTTGATTAAATGAACAGATAAGCATAAGACTAATTTTCTTTCTTTGGCCGCTTTGGGGTTTGAACTCAGGGCCTCACGCCTGCTAGCAGGTGCTCTTATAGCTTGAGCTACTGCACCACTCCCCACTTTCTTTTGTGATGGGTTTTTCAAGATAGGGTCTCAAGAACCATTTACCCAGGCCCGGAGAGCTACTTGTTCACGGCTAGCTTCAAACTACAATCCTCAAGATCTCTGCCTCCTGAGTAGCTAGGATTATAGGCGTGAGCCACCAGCACCCGAACCCATAAAACTATTTTAAAGACTGGGGCATGGCTCTACTGGTAGAGCACCTGCCAAACAAGCGTGAGGCCCTAAATTCAATCCCTTTTCCAACAATAACAACAACATTTAAGAGTCACCAGGGGCTCCCTCCTTCTCTCCATAAATGCAGAGAGTCTATGTGAGGATACAGTGCAAGAAAGTGGCTGACCTTCTGTGAGGAAGAAAGCCCTCACCAGAGGAGCTGTGAGAAAAACCAGTGTCTGCTGTTTAAGCCCCGCCCCTCCAGTTCTCAGGGTGAGGGGGTGGGGGTGGGGTGGTAGGGCAGCCCATATTGACTACACATTGCCTAAACAAGATCACTGATCCAAGGACAGGATGAATTGATGTTTTAAAACCCAAAAGTCTCATTATTTTGGTTTAAAATAGGACTGCAGGAATAGAATTCATTGTACAGCTCTTGGGCTGCCCATGGCAGCAAGTGCTCCCTACTTGATGACATTTGGGAGATGAACAGAGTTAAATTGCTTGTTAATTCTCAAAGTTGTTGGGTTTTTTTTTGGTACTAGAGATTGAACCCAGGGCCTCACACTTGCTAGGTAAGCACTCTGTCACTCAAACTATGCCCCTAGTCTTGCTAACTTTTCTAGACCCTTCTTGAATTTGAGATCCTTTTGCCTCAGCCTCCAGAGTAGCTGGGATTATAGGCCTGAACAACCACATCCATACCCACCACACCTGGCTTTCTTGCATAACTTGTTTAGATTCTCCAGTGCATTTGGGGTTTTCAAATGGATGTAACTAAGTCCTAACAAAAGGTCCAGAAGCAATGAAGCCAAAGGACCCTGGACTAAAACCCCTGAAACTCAAGAGTCTGGGATAAGATGTTGTGGAAGTTCTCTGGAGATAAGATCACTAATGATTCCATCTAGAATGGTCAGTGATATGATAAATAAGAAGGGACTTCCAAGGGGGAACAGGATATCTTTCCAGGAAGCATTAAGCAGCAACAACACTGATAAGAAGCAAAAAGAGAAACAATGCAAATAAGGGAGGAAAAAAACATTGCCAGGGCTACTATGACTAAGCTAGGATGGAAGGACCAGAAGCAGGTTGAGGGTCAGTTGTGCTTGTGGAAAGTGGGGCAGGACTGGGTGGGTTTTTCAGGACAACAGGGTATAAGGCATTAAAACAGGAATTTCCCAACCCCTCCCCCCCAAAAAAAGGTGCCAGTGGCAAATGGGGAAAGGGTACTGGGTTGGCAAGACAGCATGGAACAGTATGATTTTCATCCTGATCTTCACCACCTAGAGGAGTAGCGTCTCACTGGATGGTTGATTGCTATGGTCAGAGTTCTCAGAAGAAACATCAGAATTAACAATGGGCATTCCCAGGTCCTTCCCCACATTCTGATGCAAAAAGCAGGTGGGAGGGCAGGGCCCTGAACCTTAACTATAAGCAAGCTTCGGCAAGCTTAGTAGGCAAGTCTGATAAACCCTGACATACCCAGTTAAGGGACACGTTTCTGAAATGATTGACCTAGCACCTGGAAGGAAGAGAGCACAAGACAGTGGGGAGCAGGGCTGGCATGGATGGTGAGCCCAGGGCCATTCCCTTCCATGCTGGTACCATGTCTGGGTCATTCCAGTGCCCAGGGCCGGCCACTGGCTGCAGTTCGTCCTGGTGGTTCACAAACCAGTCTAGGATGGAAAGCACACTTGTCCAGGAGTCCTGGATGTCATCATAGTTGCGCCAGAGGTTGCAGATGTCAGCCAGCAGACTGTAGTTCACCTGGATGTTAGGGAAGGCAGAGTCCAACACCAGTCACCCTGGTTCTGGGGCCACCCAGGGGCTAGGGAGGCTCAGTAGACAGGTTGGGAAGGAGGAAGAGAATACGATCTCAAGTTTGTGCTAACAAGAACCCTCTGAGATATCTTACCAGGAAGCATTAAACAGCAACAACACTGATAAGAAGCAAAAAGAGAAACAATGCAAATAAGGTTGGCCTTGTTATGGGGCTGCCCAGGCCTTCCCTCCCTATAGGCTGGTGAATCCACAGTGCTCCTCACCATGTACATGCACACCCCATTTCCCCTCAATGACAGCACCCCCTCCTAGTAGCAGATGTGGAGGGGGTAGGTAAGAAGGGCTGGAGTGGGAGCTAGTGAGAGGCCTTTCTGTGGCTTGGCCTAGGTCTGGCCTCACCAGCTGTCTGGATCTCTTTAGTCCACTTGGTACCACCCAGGAATCTGCCCACTTGCTGGACACTGTGCTGGCACCCCACTCTCCTGCCTTGGATGCCAACCCTGTCAGCCCCCCAGATAAAGGGGCTGGCTGAGTCCCTCTTTAGGACATTATGACTTTGTCTCTAGACACCTACAAATAAGTATGTTGGCAACTGTTGTGAGAGTAGCCCTGGCTGTGGTGATCACCTCCTTGAGGCCTGGCATATGGGGGGCAAGGAAGCCTTGGTGTGGGGAACCCTTGTATACAGGCCCTAGTAGGCAGGCACACAGAATGGCTTACCCTCGGGGGGAGGCCCCCTTCATAGGCTGGCCAGCTGCAGGAGAAGGCAATGGGGCGGCCTGTAGCGTTCAGGGCAGCAGCCATCTTGGGGTACCCTGGAGAAAGCCCAATTTGAGAACTGAGCAGATACAGGAGATAGTCTGGGATCTTTTTGTACCAAATAGAAGGCTCCAAAGAGGAAGTGGCTCTCCTGCACCCAGAGCCTCAAGTATTTCCTGGGTGCCAGGCCTCAGGGAGGCAGCTATGGTACCACCTCACTTTATGGAGCCTGGAGCCATAATCCCTTCAGCTCCTGGGTAAGGGTAGTTGGGAAATAAATAGCTGGGGGCTACACAGACAGACCAAGCTCCCATGGCTATCCTCCCTATCTATCTGATAGACCCCTGCCAGCTGTGGAACTCACCCTCAGCCCGTTCCTTAGAGGTCGAGTAGCAGCCATCCAGCTTCAGCATATCCACCTTCCACTCAGCGAAGGTTTGAGCATCTTGCTCCACCTTGTCTAGTGTGGTGCCAGGGTAGCCCATGCAGGTAAAGCTGCCCATGTCCGCATAGATGCCCAGCTTCAGGCCCAGGGAATGAGCCTGTTGGGAGGTTGAGGATACAGTGGGCTCAAGTGGAACCTTCAGAGAGCCTCTCCTCACAGGATACCTGACCGGGGACCATTAAAACCTTCAGTGGTTCCCACTGACCAAAGGAGAGATGTCTCAGCTGCTGGCTGGCTTCTGCTAGCTGTGACCCACCCTCCCTGCAACACACATACACGTTCCAGCTGTCTCTTGCCTCAAGGCCTTTATTTCTTCCTTAAAGGCCCTCTCTCTGGAATCACCTCTAGAACTAGCTGCCACCTCCAGGGCATTTTCCTGGAGTCTCAGGCAGAATAAGGTGTCCTTTGCAACTCACTTCCATGAGCCAAAAGTAGGTGCACATTTGTCAGTTTCCACCACCAAACAGTTCTCAAGCAGGAACTGTGTATATGAACTCCAAGCAGGTGAAGGGAAAGGAGTGGGGTGGCCCTCAGGCTAAGAGGCAGGGCTGGGACTCACGTAGTCAGCCAGGAAGGCAATGCCATGGGGGAAGCGCTTGGAATCAGGCACCAGACGGCCTTTGGAATCACGCCCGCCAATCCAGCAATCATCAATGTTGAGGTATACGTAGCCCAGGTCCCGCCATCCATCCTGGGCCAGGCGGTCAGCCATATCCATGAATAGTTGCTCACTAGCAGGGGGCAGGAGGAAGGTGCTGGTCATTGGCCCAGCCTGGCTCTTGCCCCGTCCTTTCCTCAGCTCTGAGTGTGAGCACAGACTATAAAAACCATGTCCCTACTATCAGCTGAGGACTAAGCCAGGTAATAAGTGTAAATGACCTCCCAGGAATGTGTCAGGAGCCATAAGCAAGGTGGGGTAAAAGAAGTGGTCTGGTCCCCAGGCCAAGGGGCAGGACTGGGGAAGCTTGTGGGGCCTGCCTGGCCTTTTATCTCCTTTCGCTTCAAGGTCCCTGCCCCACAGAGGCCCCAGGTAGGTCATGAGGCTGGGTGTCAGATATCTCTGAAGTCTCTTCTGCCTGCAGTGTCTCTGGGACTGGGAGTTAGTGGTTCAGACCTTGCCCCCTTGCTAGCTGCCCCTCTACTCCCCTGCCCCCACTCTGCAGGCCCTGGGAAAGGCTTTGTCAGGTGCATTTGCTCACCTGATGCAGTTCTTTGGGTCCTCAACACAGTCAATGTTACAGCGGAAGCGTTCCCAGGCCAGCCAGCCCATGGGTGGTTTCCGCATGAGCCCATTCTCCAGCATCAGTACCTGGGCCACCTGGGCCAGCAACAGCACTGGGGAGGAGGACGTGATGGTGACTGTGAATGACTCCCACAGCCCTGGCCCTCATCTCACCCAGCCACAGCCCTGCAGAGACTGCCTATACATTAGGGTGAACCAGATTCCTGCAAGGACTGGCAAGTGCAGTGTAGTAATGGGGCAAGGCCATGGATTCAAAGCCTGGCTCCCCACTTCTTGTTACCATAGCAAGGTGGGAATCAGCAAAACTGACACCTGAAGTCTTGTCCTTCCTATACCCCTGACCAGCTCCTCTTCCCCTGCAGGCCAGCCTCCAGGTTTTCTAGGTCCCAGGGCTCTCTGTTTACTACTACAGAACCTCAAAGCCTCCAAAGGACCTAAGAGGTCCTCCAGAATAGACTTAGACCCAGCTGCTCACCTTTCCTTCTTGGGCTTCAGTTTCCTTATGGAGAAGATACTGTACCCACTTTACAGGGATGTAACACAAGTTGGTATCACCTAAGATAGGGCCTTTGCATTTGGGGAAATGGGGATGAGACAGGAAGTGAAAGAAGGAACGGATTCCTGGGTAGGGAGCCTGCTTGCCTTTCCTGGCCCAGCTCCAATAAAAGTGAGGAACAAGTCTCCTCGCATGCCCACATCAGGGAAGAAGGACTGACATTACAGGGTCAGAACTTCTTCCTGGCAGTCGTCCACTCCCTCCCAAAACCGTCACCTTCCCCTGGTAGGTGTAGGTACCTGTCTTCAGCACCATTGCTTTGGACCCAGCGTCTCAGGACCTGACCAGATCTGCTCTTATCACCTTTATATGTTGGACTCTGAAAGATAAGAGATGCTAGAAAAGCACTGAGGTCACGGCAGCCTGGCACCCCTGCCGCCCTTAACCTTGGGTATGGATCTCACTCTCGGTCCACAAGTTTCCCTCACTACTGTCACCCCACCCCCAGCCATAACTTCCCGAGTCTGGGCTCTCCCTTCAGAAATACTAGGGGAGGTGTCCAGGACATTAGCCCTCGCCCCTTTCGCGATGCTGGGAGCCCTGGGCGCCTAAGGGCGGCCATCGGCCAGACCAGAGTCAGAAAGGGCGCAGCGACTAGCCCGAGGAAGAGCCGGGGCGCTGGGCCCAACCAGGATCCCAACTCCCATCCGGTCCGGGTTCTCCCCTTCGGCCCCCGAGAATCTCAAGCCCATCGTCCCCGCGCCGCGAGTTCCCAGCCGTCAAACTGACCCTTCCGCTAGCTCAGGCCAAGCCGCACCTCCGCGTCCCCTGGCAGCTCGGGGTCCTCTGATTCATCTGTCTCGTTCCAGTGGGGGCGGGGCCTGACGGCTTCCAGCACAACCTATCAGAATCCCCCTAGCAACAAAATGCCCCACCCTCTATGAGCCAGATCCTCCCAACGTCCCGCCCCTTTGAACTTCAGCTCCGCGCGCTCCCGAGGCAGGCACGAGCGGGAGCGTGCAGACGGTGGCGGGCGCTGTGGGCGTTCTGTGAGGAGCCGTGCGGTGAATATGCTGAGGGCTTCAAGAGGAAAGAGCGTGTCCTGAAACACCGCCCTTAGTAGACCGCTCAGAAATGGTGCTGGAAATGAATATGCACTGCAGGGAAGATGGGTGAGAGCAAAACAGCGGGAGGCTGGCTTCCCCCAACCTACACTCACGGGGCTGTTGGTCCAGACATTGCAAATGTCCCTCAGTCACTCAAGTGCCACACGCTAATGTGTTCGCCTCCACTTGGATGGCTACTGGATTTCCACCATAACTGGCCCCAAACCCAACACCTGCTACCTTCCTTGTCTCAGGTAGTGGTAGCCCCTCTTCTGGGTGCTCCAGTCAAAACCTTGGAATGCTCCCTGGTTCCTCTTTTCCTCACCCTTCACGTCCAGTGCTCTGCAAACCCTCCCCCTCTACCTTTAAAATCCATCCCAAACCTGGCTGCCCCGGACCGCTCGGGGGGCCCCCTCACATCTCGCGTGGACTATTACAGCAGCCTTCTCGTTACTGGATTATTGATCCCGAGTTTGTGTGCGGGCAGGGTCGATGACTGAAGGCAGGGGACCAGGAGTGACGAGAAAAGCAAGCACAAAGTTTATCCAGAGGGCGGGACTTAGCGCCGGAGTTAAGCGCAACGATGGCTCAAGTCTAGGAATGCTAGAGCGCACTAACTGGCTTAGGTCCAACCTGTCTACCTTGGAACTGTATTTGTGATTGGTTGGCGCCAAGTCAGCTTCCCGCAGAACTTGACCACCTGTCCGTCCTTCTTCTTATCAAGCTGAACATTCCAAGAAGGCCTGGTCAGCTCGTCCTGGCCTTGAAATCTGCCCAACTTGTCCTGGCCTTGGGGCCCACTACCCATACTGTGCAGCTGCATCTGGTATTTTGGTGAGAGGTTTGTTGTTTCTCAGAGAAGCCTGTTGTTTCCCATGCCCTTTTATGTGTCTGCTTCTAAAGTGCCTCTCTCATCCTCTCCAATGACATTGTGGAGTCACCAATGTCATTGCCCCTCTACATCCTCACCTACATTTATTCGTTCCATGGTAACCAGAGTACCCTTGAAAACCCAGCTCTAGTCACTACTGTCTGAAAACCCTGCCATGGCTGCTCCCTCAGTCTGGAGTTTACTTAGTTTTATTAAGTCTTGCAATGGATCCCATCTCCTGCCTCCCTCCAGACCTCCTCCCAGCTTGCTGACTTCCTTTGCAGGCCTCAGGGCCTTTGCACTGGCTGTAACCTCTGCCTGGAATGCTCTTCTAGCTATACACAGCTCCTTCAAATATTTGTCAAATGCCACCTTCTCAGTGAGGTCTACCCTTATCATTCTATTTAAAATAGTAACAGTCCCACCCCCAGAACTCCCAATCTCCCTTACTCTGCTCTGTTTTTTCCACACAATTATTACCTTCTAACACATTTATTATAATTTATACTATTAATAAGAGTTAATGAAAGAGACACGATGAACAAGAAATAAAAGCATGACTTAATGAAGTTTACTATAGTGGTTAGTATATTGAAAATACAACCCAGGGATGTAATGGAAGCCTAAGGGTAGGCTGCTCAACTTTGACAGGTTAAGGAGGGCACATCTGAGCAGAGATCTAAAGGATATGAAGCAACCCTGAGGCTAGGGTGTGGAGTTGGGGTGTGGGGGTGAGAAAGAAGGGCTGTCTTGGCTGCAGGAACTGCAAAAGCAAGGGCTCTGAGGTGGCACCCACAAGTTTTAGGGCAGTCTGTTAAGCTCATGTTGACCCAGGGCCTCTGGGAACCTGCCTTTGAGCCGTCTTGCAATATTTCACGGGGGCCTATGTGTGGACCTACTCCCAGAAGGGCTTGGGGGCCATGATGGGGCTGCAGATGGCTGGTGGAAGCAGAAATGGATAAGCTCCAGAGGCAGAGATCTGGCAAATCCAGAGATCTGGTAAATCCAGAGATCTGGTTGAATAACTCAGCGGGGCTTTGCAGGCTATGTAGGAGCTGCCCTTAGGAGGCGCCCAAGCCGAGGCCTTGCGTGGCTTGGCTCTGCTAGAGGGCTGGGCGGGGAGAGGGGGACTGTAGGGGATAGAGGAGGATTCCGAATTATCCCAGCGGTGGGCTGTGTGGGAGGCCCGTGGACATTCAGCTTGATGTGGGGCCCTGGGTTCGAGGCCTCCCTTCATTGACTAGCTCTGTGGGTCAGGCAGACAGTTCTCACCCTCCCGGGCCTCAGTTTCCCTCGGATGTAGATCAGGAGGCGGCCTTGCGGATCCCAAGGCCTGGTGAGTACTAGGCGGGGAGGGGCCGGGGCGGTAACTCCAGCCGCCCGGGCGAGGTCTCCCGGCTCCCGCGGCCGAGTTCACGGGCCGGGTGGAGGCACGGAGTCCCGAGGCCGGATCGCCGGGGGCGCTGCCGCCCATCCCGCGGGCCATGCTCCGGGGCTGGCGCGGGCTCGGAGGCGGGAGGTGAGCGCGGCCAGGCGGGCTGCGGGAGGAGGCGGGCCTGGGAAGGCGTGGCCGCGGAGACGTGGCGGGAACCGCCGCGCCGCGCTGCGCTGATCGGGAACCCGGGGTCGGGGGTGCGGGTGGGGAGAGCAGCCAGTTCCATCGGCCTGCGGCTCGCGGGGAGGTCCGGACCGCGGCGACCCCTTTCAGGGGCCGAGGCCACTGGCCGGACCGCTCGACGCCGCCAGCTCGTGGCTCGGCCAACAAAAGAATCCGGAAAGCCGCTGTGCGCCGGCGAGAGGCCGGGCCTCGCAGCCGCAGCAGTGGAGAGCAGGGCGCCCGGAGGGGAGGAGGGGACAGCGCCGCGGGCTGTGACCCCACCGCGCGCCCAGCACGCGCGCCCAGGTCGCCCCTCCGCAAACAGACGGGCTGCCCTTCTTCCCTGCCCGGCTACCCCATCCGGGGCCTGCCCTTTCTCTCCTAGCCGGCCCTTATGTTATTTATTATAGTTCATTACTTGTTACGTCGATAACTTTATTGCCATTTAATTCTGCGTCCTTACAGCGTGTCTCCCCGCGCTGGGAGTAGGCTCTCCTTTGTTTTGTCCACTGATGCAGTCCCAAGAATTCAACAAACACTTCCTGAGAGCCTCCCCGAGCCCCCATGGTGCCGATTATTGGGGGCTACTGAGGAGTCCCGCCCTAGACATTCTTCGAATGGGAACAGCGCTGTAGTGACAAATGTGATTATTGTGGGAGGAAGGAGACAAAACCAGAAATGAGGGGACTGCTGGTCAGATGACCTCAGATCAGGCCACCTTGCTGATCAGAGCCACCTTGGGTATGGTGATCAAGCAAGGCTTTGATTAGGTGACCTAAAGCCCACAGAACACTACAAAATGGGACAAAGGCTAGAAGGGAAAGCAAGAATATATGAGCACTTGACTCTGACCTGGCCTCAGGGCAGGGAGCTGAGGTCTGACAAGGGAAAATCAAGGTAATGGGACCTTGAATTGTTCCTAGGTGCCCAGAGCAGGTGATGGGTGGGGGACTATCAGGGGTCAAGAAGGTGGTGGTTTCACTAGGCCCCAAAGGCAGAATTCTCATTCTTTGAGAATTGTCTTGCAGGCTTCCTGGGAGCCATGTGGCTGAACTGTGAGGCCAGACAAGAGGCCTCTGCCCTTGTGCTGTGAGCTTTGCTGGTAAGTTCCTCATGGCAGCCAAGACTTCCCCCTAGAAGGAAAGGAACTAGGAGACCAAGTGCTGGTGCTCCCTGGCCACTGACTTAGGGCCTTTCCCCTTCAGTGCTCTAGTCTTGTTTTCCATGAGTGCAGAGGATAGAGGTCATATATGATCCTCGAGACAACAGCAGTCAGCACCTGTGGTTGGTCCTTCTCAGCCATATATTGGTTTGTCCCACATTTTGTGTACAGAGTAGGTCCCCATCTGACTTGCCCTGTCTGCACTCATCTAGATCTGAAATCTGCAGATTCTTAGTAAAGGACAATTCAGGCTAACAGATGCCCAGGAAGGTCATGGACTCCCTGGAACTTTGTCCTCAGAATTGGAGTTGAGAAGGCCCCAAGTTAGAGGATGGTTGAAGCGCCATGGTTTTGTTACCAGATCTGGGTCACCAAGTCCAGAAAGTTCTTGGCCTTGTCAGAGAAAGAATTCAAGGATGGACGCAGAGCATTTATGCAGGAGCAGGTTTATTAATGCAGAGCAAAGTGAAAGCAAAGCAAGCGTGCACCCTCCATGGGCCATGTCTATGGACATGGTCAGTCCTGGAAAACTGGGTTAATGTGCCATTAACTTCCACAGACTGGGTTATGTGTCCTCAACTTCTCCCATCTGTCCAATTGGCCTTGGATGGTCAGACAGGGGTTGTCATTTTCCACAACATGGGAAAATGACAGCAGTGGGAGCTGCTGGTCAGCAAGATGCTTCACTAACAACTTGTTAATGTCACAAGTTGTTCTCTTAACATCACCAGTTCAGGCCACCATTCTCAGCTGTTTGTTTTTTTACTTTGTTTTGCTTTTTTTAGTTTTTGTGTTTTGAGTCTTACTTTTTAGTTTTTGTGTTTTGGGTCTTACTATGTAGCCTAGGCTGGCCTCGAATTTGCATTCCTCCTGTTTTAGCTTCCCAGTGCTAGCCTAGGATTACAGGCATATACTACACTACCATGCCTGGCTTTGTTTTTGTTTTTGGCAGCACTAGAGTTTGAACTCAGGGCCTCACACTTGCTAGGCAGGTGCTCTACCACTTGAGCCATTCTGCCAGCCCTTTTTTTGTGTGTATATCTTGCTTCTGTTTTGCCCAGGCTGACCTTGAACCACATTCCTCCTGATCTCTGCCTCCTGAGAAGCTAAGATTACAGGTGTGAGCCCCTGGCGCCTGGCTTTCTTTGAGTTTTAAAAAGCCATTTCTAGGTCCTCCCATGCCTCCTTTTCTGATACAGTCATTATCTCTTCCTTTGAGTCTTCTGATGTCTAGTTTTTTGCATGACCCTATGAAAGAGAGAAAAGGCAGGGAAAACTTTCCTAATTCACAGATGAAAACAGAAGAGCCCATGGACACAGCAAGCAAATACAGGCCCCAGAGCAGCCCAGGTCTCCTCCAGAGCCAGCCCCCTTCTCCAGTGGAGCCACCTCCCTGTCTAATCCACGGCCACTTCTCTCCACCTTACAGTTCTTGTGAGAATCATGAAGCTGAACAAGAGGAGTGTGGTCCACTACGCCCTGAGTGACTCCCCTGCAGACCACACAGGCTTCCTGCGCACTTGGGGGGGCCCAGGAACCCCACCTACCCCCAGTGGCACTGGCCGAAGATGCTGGTTTGTCCTCAAGGGCAACCTGCTGTTCTCCTTTGAAAGTCAGGAGGGTCGGGCCCCGCTGAGCCTGGTGGTGCTGGAGGGCTGTACAGTGGAGCTGGCAGAGGCCCCCGTGCCAGAGGAGTTTGCCTTCGCCATCCGCTTTGATGCCCCCGGAGTGCGCCCACACCTACTGGCCGCAGATGGGCAGGCGGCCCAGGAGGCCTGGGTGAAGGCGCTGTCTCGAGCCAGCTTTGGCTACATGCGTCTGGTGGTGCGAGAGCTGGAGAGCCAGTTGCAGGATGCCCGCCAGAGCCTGGCCTTGCATCGCTGTGCATCCTGGAAGACCGTTGCCAGCTGCCACAAGCTGCAGGCCCCTGGTCACTGGTCTCCAAGCAGGGAGAATGGTCATTTTCTCCCCAGGGATTGCAGCCGTGTGGGCTCCACCGAAGAAGTGGGCAGCAGGCTAGCAGGGCGGGATTTGGCTGAGTGGGAGTTGCAGAGCCCTGCCAGCCTCCTCCTAAGCAGGGGGCAGAGCCCTGTGTCCCCTGAGACCTCCTGCTTTTCTACCCTGCACAACTGGTATGGCCAGGAGATCATGGAGCTGAGGCGGGGATGGCAGCAGAGGGCTCGGGGGAGTCAGCCAGAATACAAGCAACAGGACAGGCCCTGAGCCTGCATCCTTCTAGTTGTGGCCCTGTCCTGCTGGTTAGGACACTAGGGCCAGTGCAGAGTTAAATGTTTACTCATTTCCAAAGTGGTTGCCGGTGGGCGGGTGGGGTTTCTCTTCCTCTTGCTCTTTAGGACTTCTCCAAGTTCCATATCCTCCCTTGTGCCTGGAGAGGACTAAGGAGTCATGACTTCCAAACTTTTTTATTTTCTGAGACCCAGAGAAGAAAGCTGGCTTGCACAACACCTAGAGCAGCCCCAAGTCTCCTGACTCTGTGCTGGGCTGCCCCCCCCTCAGGGAAAGTTAGTGAAATGAAGGACATGGGGCTACCCTACATTCGACCTGCACACTAGATTCTATAGCCATAATTTCCAACACAGGAAATCTTGTGTGCATCTGAATCCCAGAGTCTGTCAGCAGTATTGGCTTGAAGGGCTGCTGACATTGTCAGAGAAAATGGATTTTTTTGTGTCAGAGGGCCTCTGGGTCCAGCTCTTCCTGAGAGGGAGGGGAAGATTGGGCATGTGACCCCCCATTCTGTGTTTTGGGTAGGGCTCTTTGGAGAAGAGGGCTTTCAGCCAATAAAAAGGGATTTCTTTTGCTCTCACTGCACTATCAACAGATGGTGCTGGACCTTGCCCCGGGCAGAGCTGGTAGCTTTTCTAAGTCAACAGTAACACTTCCTGGGCTCTGTCTTCATCAGCTAGCTCTTAGAGCCAAGTGGAAAGTTACAGAGGTGGGGAGGTGATTGGGGGGAAAGGCAGTTTGTTTCTTTGGTTCTCAGTCCTGGGCATTCTAGTCAAGCACCCTACCACTTGAGCCACACCTCCAGTCCTTGTCCTGGGCATTCTAGAAGTTTAGACACAGGATTCCTGGTACCTTGGGATAAAACCTCTCCTGGCTGGATTCCCATACAAAGTGTTCCTGCTCCTGGAACTTTTGAGTGAAACTACCTGGGAACTCTGTCACACTCCTGCTTGTCCTGTAGGTTTTACCGGCCAAGTACTCTCATTGTTACTCTCTCTAGCATCATGCTAAATGTTTTCTTTTTTTTATTGTTGTTGGGGGTGGGGGGGAGAATGGCTGAGTCCAGAGTCAGAGGTCAGACTCACCTGTCTCTGTTAGGGATATGATAGTAGAGTGGTTGGCGGGAAGACGTAGGGTCTGGCCAGACATCTCCCTTTCCAAACACAAAATCTACCCTTTCCCAGCCTTCCTCTGCTTTATTAGGGTCTTGGGCTGCCCGACCAAGACCCAACTAGGCCTCAGGCTGAGCTCAGAGCCTCTTATCTCCAGGTGGCCGAGATGTCACTCAGGCCCCATTTCGGTTCCGCTCAGCTTGTTTCCCAGCCCTATTATGGGAAGCCCGCAGCCCACTGCACCTGTTATATAGGTACACAGTTATACTACAGGCTTTGGTGACTTTTTTAAGTGTTGCAGTTTTTTTTATAGAGTCAAACACTAAGTAAAGTTTTTTCATTATTACTCATTTTGGCTCCTTAAGCTTATTTCAACAGTCTCCTGGCGGTCGGGTGCAGGAACAACGACAGCAGGCTGCACACTCGGGGTCCCCTGAGCTGATGGCCCCGCCCACCAGAGGCCGGGGGGAGGAGGAGGAGGAGGAAATGGAGCGTCGGCGTCGTGCTCGTGACGCCACCGCGCCGGGCGGGTGACGAATGCCTTTTTCCCGCCTCCACCGCAATGGGGGAGACTGCGCAAGCGCGGGGGCTGGGTTCTGGCGTGCACCCGCTAGTCTCGCGAGGCTTGGGGCGGCGTTCTTAGGGCGTCACCCGGTCCTGACGGAGGAGCGAGGGTTCTGGGTGAGGGGCGGGGCTGGGAGATGGCGTTCGGAGCGGCTCGCTGGCTGGCTTTGACGTCTGTCCGATCCTGGCCTCTCCGGAGCAGGCCAAGCTTGAGGAAAGGTGACCATGTCTCCGCCGTACAGGGTAGCTCAGGTCGGAGCTTGGTACCGTCGAGGTCAGTCATCGTTACCCGCAGCGGCGCCATTTTGCCCAAACCGGTGAAAGTGAGTGTCTTCCTGGAGACGGGGCGAAGGGGCCGAGGCCAATCCTTGTGGGGCGTGCCACAGGCTGATGCTGATTGACAGGACCAGAGACCAATCATAGGATCGGCATAGACTAGAAGGCGGACCAAGGACAAATTTTTGCGCTAATGGTTGCTAATTTTGATCCGTGGGAGAAGATGATGGGTTAAAATCCGGTGTTGAGCTGGGTGCTTGGAGACAGAAATCGATGGGCAGAACTTGTATTTTGCACTAGTTTATCGTGAGTTGTGTGGTGCCCCATTCCTCTGGGGCCAGAAGACGGCTTGTGTGTGGAGTTTAGACAAGTCACGCAGTCTGTCTGCCCAGTTTACAGTCAGATTTTTACAAATGAAGAATCGGGCCTTAGTGGTGAAGCCGGTGTCCGAGGCTCGCAGCTGAGTTAGGTCTTGGCATCCAGGCTTCTTACTGGAATAGCCCCGACTAGGTCCTGTTTTTTCCATCACTGAATACTGTCACTTGCCCTCAGTACCCTTAGGTCTAAGGAAAATGGAAATGGTCTCTTATATCAATCAAAGGTGTGCTTTTTAACTGCAGGGCTGTGTGGGAGTTAAAAACAAAAAAATTCCTTTATGCTAACTCACACAGTTGATCATAGGCTGTATTCACGGTAAGCAGCAGGAAAGTGCAGCCTGCCTTTTAAAAAGGCACAGGTGAGAAAAAAAATGTAACTCCCGGAATAGACAGAGGAAAAATGGTGAGATTTTACTAACACTCCTCCAGTCCATCTATATTGTCTGTTTCTAAGATTTAATGTGGTGAAATCACATTTGTCAGGCATCAGGGAACTTGAAGAACTGTAGAGAATATCCCTCCACTGAACATGTTTTTGTAATTTACTTTTATGTGTGTAGTATTTTCAAGTAGAGCTGACCATAGTCCGGTCCTTAGTGCTTTCTTTCCTGATTGTGGGTAACTGCAGGTTGTGTCTTGTTAAGTTTTAGATGTCTAGAGTGCCTTGTACTGTCCAGTCACTTTATCTTGTCTTCTGATTGTTTTTCTTGCTCTGAATTTTTCCAAGGACTTTTAAAACCAAGTGGCTTATTATGGGTCTGGGGTCCACTGGAGGAAATGCCCAAGAGGGCCAAGCCTTCTATGGCCCTGCCAAAGTGGGCTCTGGAGCTCACAGCCATCATTCTGACTCTCTGCAGATGTCCTTTGGCCTTCTTCGTGTGTTCTCCATTGTGATCCCCTTTCTCTATGTTGGGACACTCATTAGCAAGAACTTTGCTGCTTTACTTGAGGAGCATGACATTTTTGTCCCAGAGGATGATGATGACGATGACTAACAGGTAAGACTTGCTTTTCCCTTGAATGGACAGGAGCAGGAAGTAGGATGGAGCAGGTGATCTGTGATAGAGTCTGGCCTACTGGCAGCATTTGGACCCTCTGGATAGAAGCTTCAGTGAATTGACCCAATGGATGATCAGTGTTTGCCTTTCCCCTGTATTGATGAAAGTAACTTAAGTAATTTATACATACACTGGTATCTCTTCTTACTAGATCAGGAACCTTGGCCTTGATGTACCTTCATTTAATCAACCCACATTTTCTTGACAATTTAATATGTCTTATACATACCTACCACCAACAGCTGTATTTCAGCAGCTCCATACCAAAATTTAGGGACTGGCAAAGTCCTCACCACTTTCAGCTGTACAGCCTGTACATGGACACAAACCCTTTTCCCAGGAGTCCCATTATGTTCCCATTTAGCTTTCTTGTGTTGATTTCTTGTGCTGTAATGTGTGCAGCATGGCACCATTACAGTCATAGGTAAGGACACTCCTGACTCCTTAGTTTAGTGTTCTTGCTGTCATCTGGACACACCTCTTGTCTCAGTTCCATCTTCTGTATTCCCAACACAGGAGGAAATAGCCCTGAGAAGGCAGGACTGTGGACCCACCAGAGTGGGCTGTCCCCAGGACTCATCATTTCTTGAATTACCCTCACTTTTACCCATCTCCCAAATAATGACTCATTGTTCGTCTCACTGCTCTTTGTCCTATGCCCACCCATTCTTTAGTGGCTTTGATGATACCTTCCTTTATCCCTCCATTCGAAATTGACTGCTGATAAAGCTAGGAATGGTGGGACACACCTGTAATCCCTGTACTTGTGGTGGAGGCAGGACGATTGAGTTCAAGACCAGCCTGGGCTATTTGTTTAAATATGTACACCCACACCAGAGAATTCTACCAGATGGAGTTTTTTGCTGGCAGGAAATGTCATTTATACCTTTGGGCCAGTAAATGTATGAATAGTCAAAGGTACTCAACATTGCCTTTCTCTTACATGTTTGGTAGGATCAGTCTGTGGGATTCTCTTTCAGGATGTGGATGAAGTATCATTGCCCACTTCACTGCTGCTTTTCCTTTCTTCTAGGGTGTGGAGAAAGTAGAGGAAGGAGAAAGCACTAGCTAAAGAAATGGTGTCAGCTCTCCTCCTTCCGTATCAACAAAAAATACTCAGGGAAAGACCTCAGCCTTGCCTCCTGCATGGACTATGACCACAACCCAGACCCCCAGGCTCTGGGAGGTTCCCTGAGATGTGCTGTCCATTGAGCACTGGAAATTATGAATAACGTAATAAACATCAGCTGTGTATGACTGAAAGGTGGCTGAAGTTTCTTGATCCAAGCAGCCTCAGGTTGTTGCAGTTTCTTGTCTCTGCTGTCCCTTCTCTGTTAGGGAAATATACACGCCTTTGGTTTATAGCCCAGGATACCCAGATCCCTGTGGATCCACAAAGGTAATTAAGGAGGCCTGGGACATTTTTTTTAATTTACAAAGCCCAATAGAAACTGTTTCTTTTCAAAGCTGCACAGGCTAACTAAAGCCTCAAGTTTTTTGTGTGTTCAGTTATGTGCCATCAGAGGAGCTCTGTTGGTTTATAACTCCTTAAATGATCTTTCAAAACTTGGGTTCCTTAGGTGAAAAAGATTTCCATAAGGAGACCCTTTGTACTGAAAATTGTGGGAATTCTCAGGTGATTGTACCCATAGATACTGAACCCTTTTTCCAGCATTTGGACTGTTCAGAGAAGGAACAGAGACCACCACCCAAAGCAAACAGATAGCAGTTCTTTAACCTGGGTCAACATTTATTCTCTTGACAGACACTGAAGAGCTATACCAGTTTGCAAAAACAGTGGGAATATTTTTGTTCTGTGTGTATGCACCGAACAGCTGTGCCCTAGGGGCCTGCCTAGTGAGTAGGAAGTTAATTTCACTTTAAGGACAGGTGCTTGTTGCAAGTAGAGGGGTTAGGTCTCTGAGCATCATTTTATTTAGAACCCAAGGAAAAGCAAACAGTGCTACTATGATCCCTCAGACAGCAAGAACTGGCTAATTTTGGATCATCTGTGCTCTGATACCAAGATGTCCAATTGTGAAGATTTTATTAATACAACTAAGCAGCAGGGTACATGTCTGCAATTCCAGCACTCGGGAGGCAAAGGCAGGAGAATTGATAGTTAGAGGCCATCGTGGGCCATGAGACCCTGTCGCAAGACAACAACAAGAAAACTTAACTAACCTAACAAAGTCATCCAGACTCAATCCAGTGTGACAGTTTCTAAACAGATGGCTTCATCCCTTCCTGTTTACTGACATGCAAGGATCTGAAAAAGAATCCAATCTAATTTACAGTAAACATCACACTTCAAGAAAAAGATATGAACAGGTATATATCAAGACCCCACTTGTTCATGCAAGAAGTGAGACCACAGAAAGCTGGTTTACCAACAGAATTTTACCATGAAGCAACCATCAAATAATGAGTTTATTTGTATCTGAAACAATTAAATTCAACATGAACCTTTCCACCGAGTGACTTTATGGGTCATGGCCAACATAGAACTTGGACAGGAAATCCTTTGGTCTTGGTGATTCTGTTTCATGGAAGAACCGCATGAGGTGTGTCCGCTGCTTCCACACATTAATTGTTTCCTCCAGCTCCATCTTTCCCTGCACAAATGAGGGGACAGGTGGTCAGTCAAAGTGGACAAATTGAAGCTCAGGACTCTGTTCTCTGCTCAGCACTGACCTTGGGCAATTAACTGTTCTTTCTAGGCAAATTACTGCATCTGGAAAATGTGGGATTAAATGATCCCTGAGGCCTCTCAAATACTCTTAACTATGGTTTAACTGTTCCCAAGAGGAGACTTTCAGGTTAACATGTTGCATGTTAACATGTTGCATGAGTACATAACTTAACTGCTTTAACTTAAGTTCCTGCTTAACATTTCTTCTGTGTTATTTACTGATCTACACTGAAGCTCCCACTGATGCAATGTGACTGGCTGGGGAACAGGCCCACAATCTGACCCCTTTTGTACAGGACTCAAAGGACCTTTCTGCCTCTTCTAGCTATAAGCTGGCATCCAGATAAAGCAGTAACTTCCAGGAGCAATGTTCAAAAGAGTGTTCAAGCTTTCCTCTTTACACTGTTTTTTAGTTATAAAATGCAAGCCCCAGTGCATTTTTCTCTTCAATAGGTGATGAACCTCAAAGTTCAACTATTTTGCAGCACAGAGCACAGCTGCTGAAGCAGCAGTTGCTTTTAAACTTGAGACAAAATGATCATCTGGGAAGACTAAGAATGAGAAGCACAGGACAAGCTGGCTGATCTTTCAAGTTGGTCACAAGGGTTAGTTACCTTGATGACCAGAAGATCAACCACCCTGGGGTCTGTGACGTGGGCATTCTTCAAAAACATCTCTCGGACTTTATCCCGTCCCTGTTTCACAGTGATGTCTAGCTGGAATGAGTGCACTAAAAAGAAAACATGATTATAGGTAAAAATTACATGGTTTAAACATGTTTTTAGAAACTTAACGGATATTCACTGAACATGTACAGCTTGCCCATTTATTCCATACCAAAGAGCCTCACCCTGAGCTCAGTACTTGAGGATGTGAAGGCATGGCTCAATGACCTTACATTTTGTTTGGGGAAAATAAGATCACTACATTTGAAAGATAGTACAGTTCAAAATACGAACAACCTGGGTTCAACTCTCAGCTATATCCTGGGTAAGTTAGTAATTTTATGTTTGAGTCTGTTTATCTGTGACATGAAGGTAAGAACACCCCTAATTCCAGAGCTGTTGTAAGAATTTCACAAGATAATGCAAAATGTTTATAATAGTGTCTGGCATTGAATAAGCTCTTCACAAATGTTAACATTTATTTAACTCAGTAAGCTGCCCAGACTGGAACTTGCAATCCTCCTACCTCAGCCTCCCAAGTAGCTGGGAGTGTAGACACATACCACTGTGCTGGCTATTTTTTTCTTTTTTTTTGTGGTTTTGGGATGGAACCCAGAGTCTTGCACGTACTGGACTCTACCACTGAACTATATTCCTCGTGTTAGCATTATTTTTTATATGCAACAATCAGCAAAATAAGATTAAAGGGTTGATACTTATATAAAATAATGTGGCATAGGCTACAAGTACCTCATGAACTTGGAAGCTGAGGGAATGCTAAGGGTTTGTACAGGGGGGAAGGCTTCAATCCCACAAGCAGGTTATCTAGGAAGGAGAAAGAAGTTAGAGATGTAGCTCCACTTCTCTAGGCCTAAAGTTCTGACTGGAGGGACAGTCATCCATGACTGAAAACATAAAATCATAATAGTCACCAATATTTAGGCAATTAAGTCAGTGCCTAAAACAGTGGCACAACTCAGCAACCTTGAACCTCATATGGCATTGAGGCATATATGAGTGGCCTTTGAAATTTGTGTTTTAGTTACTTGTTTTCTCATCCTCAGCCTTCAGTGTATTTGCTGATGACAAGGGGATGACGGGTCCTGTGTACCAGGTGGAACAGTGATGGAGTGAGAGGCATACCGGGCTGAGAGGACAGCATAGCAAGGCTTGAAGGCTAAAATGAGCATTATGGCTAAGGACCAGCATACTTATTTGATGAGGACAACTTGTGCTATGACTGTTCTTATGATATGTCTAGTCTGTAGACCTATCACATCCAGCTGGGCGTGGGAGCTCACGCCAGTACTCCTAGCACTGGGGAAGTTGAGGCTGAAGGACTGTGAGTTCCAGGCCAGCCTGGGCTATTTAGAGTCCCTATTAAAAACAACAAAAAAACCCCCCAAAAAACTATCACAAACAGCTCTGAAAACCATGAGAGCCATTTAGTGACAGAATTAATAGTAAGTCTGAATCTTTTGTTATACTCACAGCTTAGTGACAACAATGGAAAAATAAAGCTGCAGAGGGAAATACCATGTCGTGTTGCAAAGGAAACAAGGTTTCTGATCTGACCAGGGAATAACTAGCAGAAATCTAGCAAGAACTGTCATCCCAGCTAAATGGGTAAGACAGATGAGACTATTCACACTAGAAATAACTTTTATAATTTATATATTTTTTAATTTGTTTATTATAATAATTTATAATAAGTATATAAGTGGTTCTCATGGAAAGCTACTTACATACATCTCAACTCTGCCTTTACTTTTGTAGCTTATAATCAACTATGGTGGTTGAGTAACATGGGAAATGGTAAGCACTATAAACTTAGGTCTCCCACCTACCCAAAGAGAGCAGGTCAATATTACAGTAGGAATTTTAGAAAAAACACACAGAAAGACAGTAAGATGACAATGAAAAACCAAAACAAACAAAATAATATGGAACCTGGAATTTAGAATCTTTTTTTGGTAGTACTGGGGCTTGAGCTCAAGGTCTTGCGCTTGCCAAGCAGGCACTCTTCCACTCGAGTCATGCCCAGAGCCCTTTTTGCTTTAACTATTTTTCAAATAAGGTCTCGAATTTATGCTTGGGCTGGCCTGGACCACAATCCTATTTATGCTTCCTACATTGATGGGATGACAGGTATACACACTGCACCCATCTTTTATTGGTTGAGATGGGATGGTGTCTTGCTAACTTTTTGCCTGGGCCACTCTGAACCATGATCCTCTCAATCTCCACCTCCTAAGTAGTTAGGATTACAAGCTTCAGCCACCCCTCACGGCCTTGGAATTTAGGATCTTACCACTTGGGAGGAGTCAGACCTAGAGCCTGAATTGCTCAAAGTCATACAACTGCACCCTAGCAGTTACCAAGAAGCAACATTTCTTTTCATTTAGAATCTGGTGCTCTTTTAAGGAAAAAAATATGCTATTAATGCAAGCCTTCCCTGTACTTTTATATCAGATCCCTGCCCAACCTGGACAGCAAAGATGAGATGCTTCTAGGCATTCCTCATGATCTCCTGGACCTTACACTGGATGTATGAATTTTTTCACTTCAGCAAAATGTTCACAATGTGGGCAAGTGCTCAGTGGTGGAGCACTTGCCTAGCATGCATGAGGCCTTGGGGTCCATCCCTAGCACTGTAAAAAGAAAGAAAAAAAGTTTGTATGCACAAGTGCAAAGCTCTTGAAATTTCAGTACATTACAGATCCTGAAGTGTCCATCCTCCCAGGTGAAGAACCCGTCTCTAGTGAGACAAATTCCATAGCTTTGTCCCAGGCATGATATAACAGGGCTTTTTGTTTCAGCACCTTTCCCTATACTTCCTTAACCTCTGGGTTTAATTACCTGGGTATATGCCTATCTCCCTCTCTTGACCATAATTCCCTTGATGACAAGGCTGTGTTTTATTTACTTTTGCATAGCTCTAGACATCTAGTAACTGACCCTGTAGTAAAAGAGGTGCCCAGTGAAATGGAGACTAAGTCAATTAACTTTTTATAGAAACTCCCTTGTAATCTTATGGCCAGCAAACAATATGTATTTTTTTTCCAAAGGAGGGATTCAAAGGCAGTTCTGTCCTTGTGTTTCCATTCCAAACCGGACTTTCAGAGAAACTACAATGGGATAAGTTAGAGTCAGTTTTGGCTTTTTCTCTTTTTGGTGCTAGGGATTGAACTCAGGGTGTCACACATGCAAAGCATCTGAGGTAAGCTGAGCGACATCCCAAGGCCTAAGAACTAGGTAGTAAGAGTTGAACAGTCAGGGTCTGGGTCTTCTATTTATTTTCTGGTGTGACTCTAAATTAGTTTATGTTTCAGTTTGCTCATCTGTAACGTAAGGCAGAGAAACAGAGCCTACCTTAAAATAAGGTGCTATAAAGCATTTAGCATAGTGCTGGACCATTAAGCGCTTAAGTGTTAATTTAGTTATTATCAATACTATTACTTATTTCCAATTCTTGGTTTGGTTCTTCAGCTGGAGTCCCAGTGACAGACAGCATGACACAGTGTAGCACAGGTTTGAGTAACTGACCAGCTACAGATCACTCCTTTTCCCTCTCTCTAATGTCCTGCAACCCCCTACAACTTCTTTCCTCTTCTCAAGACCCTTCTGACTCTAGGAGTTCTGTAGGGGGTTTGTTTCTTATTTTTGAGCCAGGGTCTTGCTATATAGCCTAGGCAGGCCTGGGACTCTTGACCTTCCTGTCTCAGCTTCCCAAGTACTGGGATTATAGGAGTGCATACAGCTAACTCTAGAATGCCTTCCTAGACAGTATTTAAGGGAAGGTTCTGGGAGGGGATGTTTTACAAAGAGGGGATGTTTTACAAAGAGCTGACTTCTGAGAGTCAGGACACGTGGATTTTATCTTTTAACTCAGCCACTGAATAGTACATTCCTCAAACACCCTTCCTAAATCTGGACTTCTTTATCATTCATCTTCCTCCTGCAACAAGAAAGAGTTCTAAGGCTGGCTGAATGGCTCAAGTGGTAGTGGGCTTGCCTAGCATGAGTAAGGCCCTGAGTTCAAACCCCAGTACCACCACTAATATTCTGCTAGACAAATATTCTGTTTTAAATGCACCCCTCCCACTTCCTATGATCACCTGTCCCCAGAAGGCATCTAAATTTGCAGTCTCTGCACAAGCACATCACTTCCTCCTGGGATCCTACTTGTATAGTGTCAGATAGGTTTAAATTCTGGTGACTAGCAACTCTCAAAGTTAATTTGAGAGCCACCATGGTGGTGCATGAGGAAGCTGAGGCAGGAGGATAACAAATTGGAAGTCAGCTTGAGATAGCATGACCCCTATCTTTAAAAAAAAAAAAAAAAAAAAAAAAAAAATCACTGCCTGGCACAGGTGGCTCATGCCTGTAATCCTAGCTACTCAGGAGGCACAGATCAGAAGGATCACGGTTTGAAGCCAGCTGGGACAAATAGTTTGCGAGACCCTATCTCAAAAAAACCTATCACATGCAAAAACAAAGGGCTGGTGGAGTAGCTCATGGTGTAGGCCTTGAGTTCAACTCCCAGCACCACACACACACACAGAACGTCAGCTTGAGGACAGGGACTCTAGAGCACAGTTCTTATACTTCCAAGAACTAGGAAAGCCCTGTAGGCAGCAATAATAACAAAAACAATAGGAGCACCCAATATTTAATGAGTATTAACAAAGTGCCAGGCCCTGCTTTACAGATGAGGAAACAGAGGCACAGTTGGCATAACCTGCCCGAAGTCTCAGTTATTAAAGGGCAGAGGAAAGTGCAGGCTCTGCTGCCTCACACAAGCAAGAAAGTGGTAGTTCTGAAGGGTGCTATGCTATGCTCTCACTCACTCCAAACTGCCTTCCCCACACTAGCAATGATGGTTCAGGTTAAAACACACTAAGTCAAAACCTCTAACAGAATACAATCCCTGACATTTGTACTGCCCTTGACTGCTTAGTGGGATTTCCCCCAGCTTACTCAGTACAGTCTCAGCTCTCAGAGAGTCCATACACTAATCCTTCAGATGAACAGAGTAGGTTCTGCAAGAGAGGGTTCTGCTGCAGTAGGGCCGATCGCCAGAGGGGCAGGAAGACCTAAGGAATACTAGGGCGGGTGGAGCTGGGAGCAAGGCCACCTTGCCTGCGAAGACTTGAAAATGCACGGATTTACCGGACGACCTGGTCCAGTTTTTCTGTAGCGGGGGGACTGGATAATTGCTTACATTCTGCAGCATTTTGGTGACAAAACCTAGTAGCGTCTGGAAATATTTTATGAAACTGTAAGTTGACTGGTTTCCAGGTCCATCAGAGGCTAGCCTGGAGCTGTCTCATCCACAAAACGAGTATGTCACTAACAGTCCCTGCGTCCCCCTCCCCTCCAGAGGCGGAAAAGGTGCTTGGTCACGGACACCGAAGCGCCTAGGGCGCTTAGCTCCGTCCGGATGCTAGCCACCGCAGGTCTGACCTCGGCGCCGCCGTCAGGTCGGGGCCATCACAGGCTGGGGTAACCCGGAGTCGCCTCTGCCCAAGTTGGTGACCTCCGCTAGATCCGTGACACCTTGGGCAGCTGCCTGCGGGCCCCCCCGTGCGCCGCTGCCTCTCACCAGTATTCGGCACCTCCCGATACCAGGCGCGGTAGAGTTCGCGCACCCTCCGTTTGGCCTCGTTCATATCCCGACTGAAAATGGGTTTCACTGAGGTGCCGGCTGCGGCAGCAGCCTGCCTCAGACCGCTCGCAGCCATCTTGCTAAGGAAACCACCTTCCTACCCACCCTCTTCTCGACGTACATGTGCGTCCCGAACGAAAGTCTTTTCTTATTGGCTAAAATGAAGTGCTACGCCCCTGCTCCACGGGCGGACGGAGGACGGCGCTGGGGCTCTCCGATTGGCTGGAGCCCTTCGGTGGGCTGGGAGAAACTGCGAGCTGCGCATGCTCAGTGCAGAAACAGCGCAGCCGTTGTCGGTGCAGCAGTCGCTGTGAGGGCCGAAGGCAGTGCAAGGGGACGTAGCTTCTAGGTCTCCGCCAGCGGCCCGCTGCGCGGTACCTGCGCTCTTTCGTAGTGCGGATGGCGCGCGGCCTGCGGCTCCAGGCCCCCAAAATGACACTAAGGTAGATAATGGCGCCGGCTGCCGTGGCGCTGACCCGGCTCGTTGGCGACATTTTGGCAGCAGCATAGTCTGGTTTTTTTTCTTCTTAAACCCGATACATGTCAAAGCGTCCTTCAGCCTTTAGCTTTTCGGCATTCCTCAGCGCTGGGAGGCAGGTTAGAGCAATAGCTCTTCTTCTTATTACTATTACTATTACTGTTACTATTATTACTTTGTATTTGAGCGGTCTCACATGTAGGCCAGGCTGGCCGCGAGCTGTCCATGGGATTACAGGCGTGTACCGCCACGCCCGGGTTCATCAGCCACATTATACACTCAAGGATTTTTGCATCTCAAACCCTGGCCCCCCAGTGCATCCCCAGTACAACAATAAAAGCCACCGCGGCTCCCTCTGAGAAACAACCCAGAGTCTTGAAGCTGAGAGCAACGTTAGATTGTCCCTCTGGTAGCTGTCTTGGCCGGACTTTTCTCACTGAAGTTATCGCTGGACATCGAGGGGAGCTAAGGAAAAGGAAAAGTAACAGCTAACCACGCGACAGGCTGTGATGTGGTTTCATCTCGGCCAGCCAGGTGGGGACTGGTAGCGTCCCATGTTGCAGGTGAGGGCGGTGCAGAATCACGGTTCCTTGCCACATCAGCCTGACTAGGGGCTCACTGACTTTTTCTGAAAGTGCAGTTGACAGGCAAGGGACAGGCTGAGCTTGCTGTGGGGCCCCAGCCAACACAGATATGGCCCTGCATCACCCAGGATACCTCCTTTTTAAGGGTTAAGGGTGTCTTTTTCCTCCTTTATTTGAAGTATATTTGGATATTTAAATGGATAATACAAAAGAAAATATGTGTAGTAATGTACCACATATACAACTATAATCCCATAAGATACTATAAGATACTGAGCTGAAAAACTTTTATTGCCTAATGACATCATCCTAATGAGGTTACACTGTATTACTACTCTTTTTGGGCCTCCATACATGCATATAATATACTTTGATCAAGTTCATCCCCCTCTATTACTTTCTTATCCCCTCCCCCTTCATTGTCCTATTTTCTTTTTTTTTTATTTTCTTTTTTTTCTTTTATTATTCATATGTGCATACAAGGCTTGGGTCATATCTCCCCCCTGCCCCCACCCCCTCCCTTACCACCCACTCCGCCCCCTCCCTCTCCCCCCAACCCCCTCAATACCCAGCAGAAACTCTTTTGCCCTTATCTCTAATTTTGTTGAAGAGAGAGTATAAGCAATAATAAGAAGGAACAAGGGTTTTTGCTGGTTGAGATAAGGATAGCTATACAGGGCATTGACTCACATTGATTTCCTGTGCGTGGGTGTTACCTTCTAGGTTAAATCTTTTTGATCTCACCTTTTCTCTAGTTCCTGTTCCCCTTTTCCTATTGGCCTCAGTTGCTTTAAGGTATCTGCTTTAGTTTCTCTGCGTTAAGGGCAACAAATGCTAGCTAGTTTTTTAGGTGTCTTACCTATCCTCACCCCTCCCTTGTGTGCTCTCGCTTTTATCATGTGCTCAAAGTCCAGTCCCCTTGTTGTGTTTGCCCTTGATCTAATGTCCACATATGAGGGAGAACATACGATTTTTGGTCTTTTGGGCCAGGCTAACCTCACTCAGAATGATGTTCTCCAATTCCATCCATTTACCAGCGAATGGTAGCATTTCGTTCTTCTTCATGGCTGCATAAAATTCCATTGTGTATAGATACCACATTTTCTTAATCCATTCGTCAGTGCTGGGGCATCTTGGCTGTTTCCATAACTTGGCTATTGTGAATAGTGCCGCAATAAACATGGGTGTGCAGGTGCCTCTGGAGTAACCCGTGTCACAGTCTTTTGGGTATATCATTGCCCTATTTTCATGTCCCAGTTTTTGTTTTTGTTTTGGTTTTTTTTGGTGGTCCTGGGGTTTGAACTCAGGGCAACATCCTTTCTAGTCTGGGTGCTCTACCACTTGAGCCACACCCTTTTTGCTTTGGTTATTTTTGAGGTTAGGTCTCAAGGTTTTGTTCCTGACTGCCTGGATCAGGATCCTCCTACTTTCACTTCCATGAAGCTGGGATGACAGGTGTGTGCCACCATGCCCAGCTTTTTTTGTTGTTGAGATGGGGTTTTATTTACTATTTTGCCCAGGATGACCTTGAACTTACTGATTTGCATTTTTTAAGCAGGTACTCTACTGCTTGAGCCATTCCCCAGCCCTACATTTAAATTTTTAAATATAATTTTTGCTGATTTTTTTTTTGAGACAGGGTCTTGCTATATAACCCAGGCTGGCCTTGAATTTGTGATCCTTTTGTGTCAGACCGCCCCCCTTCCCCTGTGCTGGGATTACAGTCATGTACCACCATATCTGGTCTGAGTGTGTCCTCTTAATGTCCAGTTTATATATTATTATTCTTTTAATGTTTGTTTTAGAGTATATTCCTACTTATTAAAATAAAAGTTAGGGCTGAGACTGAAGCTACTAGTAAGAGTGCTTGTCTTACATGCACAAGGCAGGTCCTTCAGAAGTTATTCCAGAAGAAGGTATTGTTATCACAGGAGTTGACAGCTCCATGTGTTTTATTGTCCACAAGGACCTTCCAGGGGAGCAAAATGTAGAGGTGGAAGATAGTAATCTTGATGATTCTGACCCTGTGGCCAGAAACACAAAGTGTGTTTTGTTTTTTTCTTTTCTTTTTTCTTTTTTTTTTTTTGTAGTACTAGGGTTTGAACTCATGACTTACAAACTTGCTAGGTAGATGCTCTACTGCTTGAGCCACACCGTCAGTCCTTTTTTCCTGTATGTTATTTTATTGTTTTTGGTGGCACTGGGTTTGAACTGAGGACCTCACACTTGCTAGCACTTGCTAGGTAGGCGCTTTACTACTTGAGCCACTCCACCAGCTCCTGTTGTTATTTTTGAGATAGAGTCTCACTTTTTTGGCCTTGAAACCTCAATCCTGATCTCAGCCTCCCAAGTAGCTAGTATTATAGACATGGCCACTGGCACCCCCCGCCCCACTTCCATCTTAGTTTTTAACAAAGTTTAAAAAGTAAAAAAAAAAATTAATAGGAAAAAGCTTAATAGAATCAGTGGTAGAGGTGGAATGCGGCATATTTTCCAATTGACAAGTGATCAGACTAATGTGCTAATGTTTCTTCCACATCCTTTTTTTTATTTTATATATTTTTCTGGTGGTACTGGGGTTTGAACTCAGGGCCTCAGGCTTGCTAGGCAGATGCTCTTACCACTTGAGTCACTCCATAAACCCTCTTCCATATCCATATCCTGAGTCAGATGTTAACTATTTTATCCTCCACAATTGCATAACTTATGTTGGAGGGGAGTTTTAAGCATTGAACAAGAAATTAGCCCTTATTTTAGAAACTATATCCCTAACACTTAACAGAAAACATAAAGGCTAGGTGGGAATGATAAAGAGAAATGTATTTATTTTGGTGAAAAATATTTTTGTACACCTGCCTTATGTTTGTTTTTTTGTTTTCAGTACTGGGACTTGAACTCAAGGCCTTCACCTTGAGCCACTCCACCAGCCCTATTTTTGTGAAGTTTTTTTTGAGATAAGGTCTCGCAGAATATTTGCCCAGGCTCTTTGAACTGCAATCCTCCTGATCTCTGCCTCCTGAGTAGCTAGGATTATAGGTGTGAGCCACCTGCGCCCGGCTTGTGTTTGTGTTTTAAGTTAAGTGTTAGAACAAAAGAGAAAGATAAAAGATAGGTTTATAAAGTAAAAAATTTACAGTAACCTAAAGTTAATTAATTAAACTTCTTTTGCAGTGTTGGCATTGGAACACAGGGTCTTGCACATGCTAGGCAAGCATTCTACCACTGAGTCACATCCCAGCCCCAAAGTTAATTACTGAAGAAGGAAAAAATTAAATAAATTTGGTGTAACCTAAATGTGTAGTGTTTATAAAGTCTACACTAGTATATGGAAATGTCCTAGACCTTCCCATTCACTCACCACTTACTGACTCACCCAAAGCAACTTCCAGTCCTGCAAGAAGCTCCATTCATGGTAAGTACACCATTTAAAAAAATCTTTTTTACCATATTTTTACTGTACATTTTCTATGTTGAGATATATTTAGATATTTAAGTACTTAACATGGTATTACAGTTGTCTGCAGTATGTAGTACAGTAACATGCTGCACATGTTTGTAGCCTAGGAGTAATAGTATGCCATGGACCCCAGGTGTGTAGTAGACTGTCACATTGAAGGTTGTTTGCTAAACAATAAAATTACCCAAAGATGCATTTCTCAGAACATATCCTTGTCATTAAGGGACACAACTGTGTGTATGAATTATAAAGCATAATAATTAGAAACCTTTGAACCTCCTGACAACGTAAGAAGTTATAATACAGTTAAGGCTTATATAAAACGTACAATGATGCTGATAGCTACCGTTTTAAGTACTTTAAGCACATTAGCTAGTTATGACTGTGCACATGTGAGATAAGTGTTATTACACCTATTTTACAGATTATAGAACTGAGACACAGAAAGACTTAAGTTACTTGACAGTTTGGGATTGAAACCAGGCATCTGGCTCCAGTGTTTGTGCTCTGCCTTTGATAGCATCTATGCAGTAACATCTGTCTGTGTAGTTCTAACCTGATCCGTTCCCCTGCCCCCTTTAGAAGTAATTGCTTCATGAATTCAGTGTTTAAAATTCTTTTCATGGAAATAAATGGCCTCTAAAACAACCTATAAGCTGAGATAAAAAAGTTATAAGTCACATATTCTGTAAGATCCTTATATCTAGAATATATAAGGCTCTTACAACTCATGAATTTTAAAGAGGGCAAAGGTGCTGGGTGGCACATGCCTGTAATCCCAGAACTTGGGAAACTGAGGCAGCAGGATTTTCGAGTTCAAGGCCAGCCTAAGCTATATAATGAGACCTGTCTCAAAAAAGAAAGAAAGACCAAAAAACCCACAATTAGTTAATTGTACTATTGTATATTTAACATACAGCAGTAAATTTTTAAACTTAGGACTGAATTCAAGTGGTAAAGCATCTGCTTAGCAAGTGTGAGACCCTGAGTTCACACCCCAGTATCACATGCAGAAAAATTAACTTAAAATGGACAGAGGTGACAGCCGAAATGCTGGTGAGCATACTGACAACAGAGACTTTTGTTACAAAATAGAATGGCTCCTTTGGAAGACAGTTGGATGGCTTCTTATAAAACATGTACTTCCACCAATCGTACTTCTTGGTATTTCCCAAAGGAGCTGAAATCTTTAATGCATATTGCTATGTGAAAGAATAGAATATGAGAAGTTTATATACTGTATGATTCCAACTGTCACAGACTAGGAAAGGCAAAACTGTAAAGACAATAAAAAGATCAGTGGTTGTCAGGGACCTTGGGGTGGGAGGGATGAAAAGGAGGAGCACAGAGGATTTTTAGGGCAGTGAAACTATTTTGTATGCTATGTAATGGTACATACATTCTATTATAAATTTATCAAAACCCATAGCACATACAACACCAACAGCAAATCTTAATGAAAACTATGCACTTTGGGTGATTATGATGTATCAATGTAGATTCATTGTTACAGGTATCATTGTGGTGTGGGAAGTTGATGGTTGAGGGAGGCTGAGTATGTGGGGAATAGGGGTGTACAAGAACCCTGTTCTTTCTGATCAGTTTTGCTGTGAACCTAAAACTTTTCTTCAAAATTTTTAAATGTGCAAAGGATTTGAATAATTATTTCTCCAAAGAAGATACACAAATAACCAACTAAAAGGTGCAACATAATTGCTAGAGAAATGTATACCAAACCCATGATATGGTACCATTTCTCACCTGCTAGAATGACTAGAATAAAAAAGACAGCAGTCAGTATTGACAAGGATGAAGAGGAATTGAGACCCTCATACTTTCCTGATGGGAATGTAAAATGGTATAGTTTTGGAAAACAGTCTGGAAATTTCTTCAGAAGTTATACAAATTATTATATGATCCAGCAGTTCCAATCCTAGGAAGAAAACAGTAAATTTGTCCACACAAAGACTTGTTTGTGGGTGTTTTTAGCAACAATATTCACAATAGTAGAACCAGACAAGAGGCTGGGCATATAGTGGGGCATATGTGAGGCCCTGGGTTTGATCAGCACTCAGGGTGGGTGAGGGGGTGTAGAAACAGTACATGGCCATCACTGAGTAGTGGACAGTGATGTATCTTCTGATGGCATACTGTAGTTACTATGCGTTCTGAAAACATCATGCAAGTGTAAGAAGCTAGATATACCAAATTATTCCCGTATAAGAAAAGTTCAGAAGAGGCAAATCTGTAGAGACAAAAAGTAGATATGTGGTTGTCAGAGTGAGAGTAGAAATAAGTGACCACAAGAGGCATGAGGTTTCTTTTCCTCTCTCTCTCTCATGGCACTGGGGTTTGAACTCAGAGTCTCATGCCTGCCACTTGAGCCACTCTGCCAGCCCGGCATAAGGTTTCTTTTTAGGCTAGTGGAAATGCTCTAAATTTAGTTTATGGTGATAGTATACAATTTTAAAAATATACTCAAATCCATTGAACTGTACATACCTAAAATGAGCGAATATAAATTCTGTGATTTGCAAGTTACATCATAATAAAGCCATTGGGGTAAAAATGGCCTCTGATGACTTTTCAAGTGTGTAAAGTTCCATGAATTTTGGTTAATGGTGCCTTCTTGCTCTTATCACTTAAAAAAGAAAAATTCCTATGTACCCTTATTTCAAAAGATGATTTTAGAAAATTGGGAAAGAACAGCACAGGTCAGAAAACAAGCACATTCCATAAAATTAGAGGCAAAGTTGTATACATTAAAAAGAATTTGGGCTTTAGAGTCAGACCCTGGTACCAGTTATAAGCTATCTTAACTCTGTGAACTTTGGTTTCTACTTTTGTAAAATAGGGATATTGATGGCTGTCACATAGTGTTGTGAGGATTAAACGAAATCATATATGAGAAGAGTGGTGCACACAGATATGGGATAAATGTTAGCTTTTGCTTTGTCTACTAGTCAGATTATGAGAATTCTATTAAATTTCTTTAGTATCAATCTATGTGAGGGCCTGGTGACCAAGAACTACAGAAGGGTGACAGTCACCAGGTACCAGTGGCTCATGCCCGTAATCCTAGCTACTCAGGAGAAGAGATCAGGAGGATCATGGTAGGCTGAGCATATAGTTTGACCATCACAAAAAAAGGGCTGGCAGAGTGGGTCAAGTGGTAGAGCACCTACCTAGCAAGCCTCAGGCTCTGAGTTAAAAAAAAAAGAGTGCCAGTCTTGGCCAGGGGGATGGTTGGGAGTGCATCCAATAGATTTTCTTAAAACTATGTTCGTATCTTAAGCCTCCTATTCATTATTCACATTATGATTATGGATCAATACAAGTAGAGAATTTCTAAAGATGCTTTTATGCACATACTACCCACAACAGAAATGATAATTTTCTGTAGCAAAAAATATTACTGTTTTTGGTGAGGGGTGATGATACAGGTAAGGGATAAGAGCTAACCACTTATGTAACTAGCTCCTACTTGCCATTGTCCTTAGTGCCCAGCAAGTGTTAACTTGGGTTGAAGCTGGGCATAGTTGCATATGCTTATAATATCAGCACTAGAGAGGGTGAAGTAGAAGGATCAAGAATTGGAAGCCAGCTGGGAGCCAGTGGCTCACACCTGTAATCCTAGCTTCTTGGGAGGCTGAGATCAGGAGGACCACAGTTCAAGACCAACCCAGGCAAATAGTTCATAAGACCCCATCTCCAAAATAACCAGAGCAAAATGGACAGGTGGTGTGGCTCAAGTGGTAGCGTGTGTGCTTTGCAAGCGCCAAGTCCTGAGTTCAAACCACAGTCCCACCAGAAATGAAACAAAGAATTGGAGGCCAGGCTGGGATACATAAGTGAGTTTGAAGCCATCCTGGGCTATATAGTGAGACCCTGTCTCAAAAAAAATTGAGTTGAATTTGAGACCCTCAGATTTAAGGAACTTGTGTAGTTGGCTTAGTAGTATGTATTAATTATTAATTGTACCAAGTGAGGGATTTCATTGTGATATTTTTTTGGTGGTACTGAGAATTGGACTCAGGGTCTAACACTTTTTGTCAGGTACTCTGCCACTCAAACACTCTGCAGCCCTCATTGTGATATTTTGATACATGTGTATGATATGCTTTGATTATAACTACCCCTCTATTACTTTTTCTTATCCCTCTTCCTGCAGCCCCCAATTTTGAACATTCTTAAAAATTTTTTATATGGGCTTCATTATGGCCTTTTCATGCAATGTTCTTTGGTCATGTTCTCCACAGCCCCATGCCCTCTCTTTCCTCTCCTGCTGGTCTTCCGTTTATGTTCATGTGCTTTTTAGGTCTAGATTCCACACACATATGAGAAAAAACTGTGGTATTTGTCTTTCTGAGTCTGGCCTATTTTACTTAACATGATGATCTTTCTCATTCCATCCATTTTCTTGCAAATGACATTATTTTATTCTTCTTTATGAGTAACACTCTATTGTGTCTATGTATCACATTTTCTTTATCATCTCATCTGTTGATGGGCACTTAGGCTGATTCCATAACTTGATGATTGTGAATAATGCTGCAATAAATATGGGTATGCAGGTATCTATTGTATGCCAACTCTCCTTTGGATATATGCCTAAGAGTGGTATAGCTGGGTACTATCATAGTTCTGTTTTTTTTTTTTTTTTTAAGAAACTCCACACTGATTTCCAGAGTGGCTATACTAATTTACATTCCCACCAACAGTGTATAAAGGTTCCCCACCCCACCTCCATCCTTGCCAGCGTTTGATGTTTGTTTTCTTGATGATAGCCATTCTGACTAGAGTAAAATGGAATCTCAATGTAGTTTTTATTTGCATTTCCTTTATGGCTAATGATAGTGAGCACATTCCTTCATGCATTTACTGGCCATTTGAACTTCTTCTGAAAACTGTTCATTTGCCTTTTCATTAACTGGGTTATTTGTTCTTTGTTTAATTTTTTTGAGCTATTTATATATTTTGGATATGAATCCCTTGTCAGATGAATAACTAGCAGAGGTTTTCTCCCATTCTGTGGACTGTCTCCGTCTCTTTTCTCTGATAATACTTTCTATGCTTTATAAAGCTTTTTAACTTGATGCAATCCCACTTGTCAATTCTTGTTCATTTTTCCTGAGTTACTGGAGTCCTTCTCAGAAAGTCCTTGCCTGTGTCTATATCTTGAAGTGCTTCCTCTTCCTCTTCCACTTCCTCCTCCTCCTTTTTGTGGTACTGGGGTTTGAACTCGGCCTACACCTTGAGCCACTCCACGGGCCTTTTTTTGTGATAGGTTATTTCGGGATAGGATTTCTCAAACTATTTGCCCAGGCTGTCTTTGACCTCGATCCTCCTGATCTCTGCTTCCTGAGTAGCTAGGATTACAGGTGTGAGCCACCAATGCCTGGCTGTTTAGTCATTTTTTAAATCATTTTTTTAGTAGTGCTGCAGGTCCCTGAGGTTGTGTTCACTTTTTCTTTCCTTCCTATCTCTCTCCCTTTCTCCCTTCCTTCAGTGGTGCTGGGTTGGAACCCAGGACCTTGCACAAGCTGGACAAATACTCTCTCACTCAGCCACACCCCCGAGCCACTAAATATCTCAAGGATCATTCTGTCAGTTTATGTAGATTTGCCATATTTTCATACTGGAAACTATCATATGGATGTTTCACATTTCAGTTGTCCCTCTATTCATAGATCTAGGTAGTTTTCAACTCTATGCTGTGATTTTTTGAGGGGACAGTACTGGGGTTTGAACTCAGGGCCTCATGTTTTGTAGGCAGGCAGTCTACCACTTGAGTCATTCCACCAGCTGTATAAGGTGTTGAAATAAGAAACATGTCTATTCGTGCCTCATTCATGCCTATTTGAGTGACACTTTCTCTAGACTAGATAGCTAGAAGTAAAAGGTTGTACACTTTACACTTTGGTATTGCTAAATTGCCTTCTCAACACTAGACATTCTGGTTCCTCACACTCCAGGGTTTGATAGTATCCACTTCAGATCCTTGCCAATTTAAAAGGAGAAAATAATGGTTCTATATTGTCTTAATTTTCATTACCAGTGAAATCAAGCTGCTTTTTTTATGTGTATTTCTTCATATTCTTTGTCCCTTTTTGAATTTCCTTAGCTTTTTGATTGTGGGAATGCTTTTTGTAGTCTCTGTATTAATCCTTTGCTATATATTCTGCAACTATCCCATTTCTTGTATGTCTTTAACTTTGATTATGGCTTTGTCTTACAGAAATTTAAATATCAAAATACTATGAGTGTTTTATGTCTTATTTTAGAAGATCTTTCCTATTCTAAGGTAACAAATATGTTCTTTTAAAATTAATATTTATGACTTTAAAATACTGTTTTACACTAATCCATCTAGAATTTTTGTGCATTTGAATATTCTATATAGGAGTCAAACTTTTTTCTCTAAATGGATAATCAGTTATCCTAACGCTTTTTCTTACACAATCAAAATGAGATGCTGTTAACACATTTTAATGGACCAATTTATAACACTGAGTAGTCTGTTTTAGTTAGTACCTCACAGTCTTCATTGATAAAAGTCTAGATATACTTTGATATTCCTATAATAAGTCTTATTTTTCAAATAGTTTTGGCAATTTTTTTTTTTTGGTGTTGAGAATTGAACCCAGGGCCTTGCACGTGCGAGGTCTGTGTTTTACCCCTGAGTACATCTTCAGCCCCTCCATTCATTTCTTTGTTTTCTTGTTTGTTTCAGGCTGGCCTGGAACTTGCTATGTAACTCAAACTGGCCTTGAACTCCAGATCTTCCTGCCTCTGCCTCCCAAGTGCTGAGATTACAGAAGTTAGCCACCATACCTGGCTTCCATTTTTTAATTGTTTATTCATTTATTCATATGTGCATATATTATTTGGGCCATCTCTCCCCCTTCCTTCCCCCTCCATTTTTTAAGCTGAGTTTATTTTATTATTATTTTTTTGTTTTGGCAGTATTGGGTTTCAAACTCAGGGCCTTGTGCTTGCTAGGCAAGCACTCTACCACTTGAGTCACAATCCCAGCTCAGGCTGTGTATATTTCATAATCAGCCTGTCACTTAAAAAGATAACCTCATCATGATTTTGATTGACATTGCCTTGGATATAGATTGCACTGTCTGTGGAAATAACATTTTTATGTTGTTGAGCCTTCCAAACCAGCATGTTTCATATGTAGAATGTGTATGTGTATGTACATCCTAACGGAAACACAAAACTTCCGGATCGGGGACAGAGTTCTCATTACAGCATTTTGTATGTATTCCTCACATTAATTCTGTTTTCTACCGTGTCTGTTCTACTGTTTAACACATCCAGTCTTACACTTTGTGTTCTGGAATGTCTGTGTTATCTATTGCTATGAACGAATTACCTTAACTCCCTAGCAGTTGAAAACAAACTCTTATTGTCTCACAGTTTATCACATAGCTGAGTTGGGTTCCTCTGGTTCTAAGTCCTTCATGAAGTTGCAAACAGTCCACTGGTACCATAGTCTCACTGAACTGGGGCTGGGGAAGAGAGTACACGTGCAGGAGTGGAGGTGGTATATACTTCTGAGCTCACTCATATAATTGGCAGGTCTTGTTTGTCATAATACGGGTCTTTCCACAAGATTGCCACATGATATGGCAACTATTTTCCCCAATGGCAAGTATTCTGAGAGTGAGAGTGAATATCCATTATGAAAGCTACAGTTTTGTTTTGTAGTACTGGGGATTGAATTCAGGGCTTCATGCTTGCTAGGCAAACACTTTACCACCTGAGCCATGTCCCTAGTCCTTTTGCTTTTAGTTTTTCAGATAAGGTCTGGCACTAACTTTGCCTGGACTGGCCTTGAACCATGATCTTCCTACCTCTACCTCCTGAGTAGCTGGGACCACAGGCGTGTAGCACTATTGCCTGGTTTGTTTTTGAGATAGCGTCTTGTTAACTTTTACCTGAGCTGGCCTTAAATGGCTATCTTCTTAATCTCTGCCTCCTGCTCAGGAGTGTAATTCCATTGGGATTATAGGCATGTACTACCCTGCCTGGCTGGTAGCCACAGTCTTGATCTTATTTTGGAAGTGACACCTCACTTCTACCACAGTTTATGCTGAAGTAAGTCAGTCAGTCCAGACCACACTCAAAAGGAGGGGACTCTACAAGGATATAAATACTAGGAAGTGGAGATTGCTTGGGGGGCCAAAGTAGAGACTGCCTACCAGAATGTCTATTTCATTTTTTTGTTCGTTTGAGGGTTTTATTTATTTATTTTTTTGGAGACAGGGTCTCTATAGCACAGGCTGTCCCTGAACTGAAGATCCTCCTGCCTCAGTCTCCTAAGTGCTGGGATTATAGGCAAGTGTCACCACTACTGTCACTGTATTTGATTTTTTTTATAGATTTAAATTCTCTTTTGAATCACTTTATATTTTTATCTTTATCTGCTAACTCTAATATCTAGATGATCTCTGAGTCTTTTGTTGGCTTTTTTTTTGCATTTTATCCACAGGGTTTTTCTGTGTAGCCCAGGCTGGTCTTAAACTGTCTGTCCTCCTGCCTCAGTCTACCAAGTGCTGGGATTATAGGTATGTCCAACCACACCTGACATCACAGATGATATTTTCTAGATTATGTTAATTTTTCTCTAAAAGATTATTAATTTTTGCTTTAGCAGGCTTGAGGCTTGAATTGAGGCTTTTAGTTGTGCCATACTTCTACAGTCCTAGACTAGACCTTAGTCCTAGAATGATGCTTTTCTGGAGTCTCCACTGAATACATGGACACCAGGATTTTTCCACTTTGATTGGGGCTGTAGCTCAGTGATAGAGCACATCTTAGCATTGTAAGGCCCTGATTTTGATTCCCAGCACTTCAAAAAGGAAAAAAAAAATATTTCTACACTCTGGCCAAACTTTTGTCCTCAGAATTTATGACTGAATTTCCTTGACAGTGCTTGGCTCCCGCCTCATCTGCTTCAGCCTAGCAGTTGGCTAAGCACTTGACAAGCATCTTTATGAAAATTTTCAGGCTTCCTCCTATGGCTCCTATGCCTGAGGCTTCCTCCATTTTGGTTCCTTGCCCCTCAATGCCCAGGCCTGCTAGCAACCCTAAACTTCAGTCTCTGCCTTCTGAATCTATTAGGAATGGTGGTTTCTGCCTTGGCTTTATCTCTCCAGACTATGCTTTGGAAAATACCTCCAGAAAAAGAACATGGTAAATGTAGGCCCCAGCTCTCAAGAACTGCAACTCTCCATTGGTTGATAGTCACCGTTGTGTGTTTGTCCTGCTTTTATGTTGTTTATGGTGGGAGGGTAAACCCAATACCAGCTACTGCTTTATGGCTGGAACTTGGAGTCCTCAAAGGGTCTAAGTGAGGCTCCCATTTCACTAGCCATATTTTTTATTTTGACTAAAGCTACTTGTTTTTTTTTCTCTAATGGCCAATTCACATTTTATAGGTGCCATATCCTCTCGCCTTTTGGGGGATACTAATGATCTCCTTGTCTTTGCTCTAGTAGCTCTTTTCCTTAGCTATTAATTCTTTTGTTTGTATGGTATGCTGCTTCTCTTTCCTGGGGTTGTTTTCTTAAAATATTTGACAAGTTCTGATTGAATGCACAGGTCTATCCTTCAGATTCTCTTATCAGCTCTCCTTGAATGCTTTTATGTGCTGTGAAAAGCTACTAGTCTATGTAGGGTCATGATAAGAACATTGCTAGGCAGAGTGCTGGTGGTGAGACTTTGAGCACCGAGGTTCCCTGATCCTGTTAGTTGTCCCTAGCCATTTAACACTTCCCTGGCCATCTAACACTTCCCTGACAAGGATTCCCACATTCATTGCTCTCACCTGGGGGTTGATGTCTGCTTGCCACAGGTGGGGAAAGAGAGGGGTCAGGCATCATTTTGTTTTACATGAATCTCCCACATAATCATCCCGATAGGGTTCCCTCTCCAGGACTTTCACTTTATTCAACAGCCATAGTCCCTCTGCCTTTCACAATTAGGCTCTCTGACCTGTCTTTTGTACTTTGGTTTCCCCTGTCAAACTCATCCTGTTTTCCTTCCATTTTTGAGCTACTTTATAGCTCCTAGTTTAATTAGGATACCACCTAGTATTATGGATTTGTTATTTCAGACCTTATCTCTGCGGTTTGGGGTAGGAGAGGGAGATGGTGCATACGAGTGGCAATCTGATATCTGAACTCAGTGGCTCCTGATAACCTTTTTATTGTCCTAACACTGAAAGCTGACTTGGCTCAGTATAGAATTCTTGCGTCACAATCATTTTCTCTCAAAAATCTGTAGAACAGTCCTTCCCTATATTGCTACTATATTATTAAATGTAGCATTTTATATGGTAATGCTGAGGCCATTATGACTATTATTTTTAGGTAACCTAGTCTTTTTTTTTTTTCCTGCCTTAATGTTTTCTTTATTCTCTCTCTTACTCTCTCTTTTTTGAATTTGGTGAATGCTGTTTTATTTCTCCTTTTCATTCTGGTGCCTTTAGTGTGTGTGTGTGTGTGTGTGTGTGTGTGTGTGTGTGTGTGTTACTGGGGTTTGAACTCAGGGCCTCATGCTTTCTAGGCAGATGCTCTACCACTTGAGCCACTCCACCAGCAGCCCTAATTTTTTAAAGTAGAAACTAAGGCCATTGATTTCAGGTCTTTATCTCCTAATGCAGGAATTTAGTACTATAAATTTTTCTATGTATTACGTTAACTTCACCCACAAATTTTGATTTTTCAAATTTTCATTCAGTTCAAAATATTTAATAATTTTCCTTTGACTCTTTCACTTGTATGTCATTCAAATGTATGTTATTTAGTTTCAAAATATTTGGGGATTTTTCAGGAATCTTTCTGTTAATACTGTCTAGGGTTTTGTTTTTTGGGGGGAGTCTTTTTTGGCTGTGCTGTGGATTAAAACTGGGGCCTTGTGCATGCTAGACAAGTACTTCTAGCACTAAGCTACATCCTATTCCTTTGGGGGTTTTTTGGAGACAGGTTCTCCCTATGTAGTTCAATTGGCTTTGGCCTAGAACTCACTGTGTAGCCTAGGCTGACCTGAACTCATTATTTTCCTGTCTCTGCCTCTCAATTGCTAGGATTACAGGCATGAGTAATCACACCCAGCTATGATTTCTAATTTTTAATTTTTCTGTGGTTGAAGAACACACTTTTTTTCTTTTATTTGAAGAACATACTTGAATTTAATTTTTTTCAGTACTCAAAGCGTCACACTTGCTAGACAGCTGTTCTACCACTTGAGCCGCTTCCCTCACCCTGAATTTAATCTTTTTTTTTTTTTTGTACTACTGGGGCTTGAACTCAGGACCTTCAACTTGAGCCACTCCACCAGCCCTATTTTTGTGAAGGTTTTTTTGAGATAGGGTCTTGAGAACTATTTGCCCGGGCTGGCTTCAAACCGTGATCCTCCTGATGTCTGCCTCCTGAGTAACTAGGATTACAGGTGTGATCCTAGTTACCGGCACCCGACCCTGAATTTAATCTTTATAAATTTATCAAGACTTTAAGGGCCAAAATATAGTCTTAATAAATGTCTCATGCGCATGTAAAACTAAGACATCCCTCAGTTTTAACCATCCATGGACATGCAATTATAATTTAGTTACTTTGATGTGATTTGGAAGAGCTAGAAGTTGCTTCTTGAATCATGTCCATTTGATGTCTTGAAGTCCGCAAAAGCAGGCTTTGTATCCTATTCCCTCAGCATTTTGCTTTGCCCCAAATGGACATGCAGCAGACACTGGTTGAATGATTTGGGTGAATGAATGACATTTAGAAGTTGTTGTTTTCTTGTTTTTGATTCAGAAGATATCCTTCTTAGGTTATGTGACATGACCAATACCTTTGTGCTTTTGTATCTCTACGGGACTTCATACAGAGTCTGGTGCCCTGTTGCTGCTCAGTTAGCATTGATGATGTTGTATTGAACCAAAGAGATACCTGTGAAGGTGCTGCCTCTGACTGGTAGGAATTTAAAGCCATCTTGAAGTAATTGACAGGCTGCTCTGACCAAGGATGGAGAGGTTGTCCTGTCATAAAGCCCCTAAGACATGATGTCACACACAGGCAGCACTCTCCCTGCAAAAGGAGGGACCTGTGCACTTGATTCCCAGACATAGCTGAGCTCCAGTGCTCTTCTCAGGCTTGGTCCTGGAGCCTGAGAAGAGCTGGGTAGGCTACCCAGACACTGATGTGGTCAGAGGATTCTCTAAAGGTCACTAGATAGCATCAAAGTTGTTGGATTTGGTAAGCAGGCTGCTCTCAGTGAACTATATCTCAGCAAATGAAATTGTCTTTATTATGCCTGGCCTTATCTTTTGTACACCCCTTCCTACTTGGCATGCCTCTTCTGCTTCTTTCTCCTCTCTCTTAGGACTCATTATTTCTCCTTTCCTCCTCTAAGCCTCCTTCAGAAAGAGCCTAATAAATTCATTCATACCAAGTTATAAATGACTAACAAAGCTTATTGTTGAATACATTGCTAGCATTATTCTCAGTAAAATGAAGTAGCTTTGCTTTAAAACCGTGACTAGTGTTTTATCCAAAAGGAATGAGCCATAGAGCCTTGTAAATCGTCATTCATAGTCAGTGATCTCAGGCCTGAGGCCAATTGCTAGGGGTTTAACAATGGCAGATTACATTATGGTCCTTGGGAGTGCCCCCTTGTTGGAGGACAGTACAATGCCCCAAGAGCACTGAAGTGGGTGGGCTACCCACTTGACTCAGGTAGTCAGGAAAGCCTCTTGCAAGCAGTGGAGAAGTGCATTTTGGCAGAGAAAGGCACATACGAAGGCTCAGAACTGACAGCATCTGAAGTGGAAGTTCAGAGTCTGTTGTTCTCAGCCTTTGAGGCAGTGGGTTGGATAAGCAGCCTAGGGGAAGCTTACTGCAGAATAGAGGAGGGCCCAAAAAGACCTGGAGCAACACCAACACTTAGGCCAGGCAGAGGGAGAAGGGGAGCGGGATGCAGGAAGAAAACCAGAGCATAAGAAATTGAACAGCCAAGAGAGAAGGTGACTCCAGGAGGAGGAAGGCTCTGTAGCAAGCAGCACAGACAAATGAGCCTAGGCCTGAGAAGGGTGCACTGGATTTGGTGACTAGGGTATATTGGTGACTTTGGTGACAGGGGTTTCAGGGACTTATGAGGCCAGAAGCAGACTGAAGTGGGTTGTGGAGTGAAGGAGAGATGGAGAGTGACAAAGACATTCACTGCAGACAGCTCTTGCAAGGAGAGTAGTATATAAGATAGGGACAGATAGGACAGATAGGACAGAACTGAGGAAGGTATTCAGGTTCAAGAGGAAGTCCTTCATTTTGTCATGGAAGATAGAAGTGTGTGTTTCAGTGCTAATGGGAAGAAGCTAGAAAAGAGTAAAGAGAATATGCGGTGAGAGAGGGGATCCCTAAATGCTCAGGTTGTGAGAAGACTGGATGGAATGGAGTACAGAGGGGCGGGCAGTTTCTTCTACTGAAGAGGAAATGACCTGTGGGAAGCATATGGACAGATGGGTTTGATGACAGAAAGTCGAGGAGACTGCCATCTGATGGTGCTCATATTCTCTGCTAAGCAGGGCAAGAAGAAGGCAGAGAGATAGGGTTGCAGATTTAAAGAGAGAATCTGAAATACTCTGTGGAGAATGGGGAGCTGATTTAGGAAGTGGAGGCTAGCCAGCTGTGCTGGGTCCCTCTCTCACTGGAGACCTTGAATGACATCAGTCTGTTTGGAATTTTGACATGAATGGTGAGATTTGAGACAAAAAAAAAAGCATTTTGAAGAAGCTAGGAAATCTTCTCTTTCCACTCCTAAAATTATTTTGAATGCTGCATGAACTAGGAAACCTTAAAGTGCTGGTAGTTTTTAACCACTCTATTTACTATTATGATCAGCCACTTATACCTGCAGACATTTTATGCCAAATGTTCAATAGACCTGTGCCTTTTTCCTCATTCCTTTCTCAATCTTCTTTTCCCATTCTGATTTTGCCTGCCTTCCCAGCTCTGAGGGCACTGAAACCAGCCTTTATTTGAGGTCTCTGAAGTGGGAGAAAGTCCAGAGAATTGTCCAAGCTCCCGCTGAGTTTGGTCTGCAGCTGTGATGTGCAGGCCATGCCCTGGCCGAGTCCTGTGGGTGGAGGTTCTTGCCCTTCCCCATCCCAGCCACCAGGTGAGGAGGCACAAGGATCTTAGGCCCATGTGATATATTGACTGTTATCCCTCTTTTCTTCCTAGACTGAAAATGATATTTGGTCTCTTCTTCCAGAGAGAAGGGTAAAGTTTAAGTGGGCCCTGTTACCTTGCTCCACGTGACTGAAGAGGGGATCCCCTACTTGGGCCTAGAAGGAAGAGAAAATTGGGTTCTCTATTCACATTCTCCTAATTATTGAGGTCTCTCTGGGAGTTGGGGCCAGGGGAAGGAGAAGTGTTAGAGCAGCAGGGTGGATGGCCAGGTCCTAGAAGGTGGGGCATGCCTCGTGTGTGTGTGTGTGTGTGTGTGCATGTATACGTGTGCCTGTGGGTACGTGTGCATGTGTGTGAATGTGTAAGCAAGGAGCCACCATCCAGTTGTGCAGAGATGTGCAGTTTGCCCCAGAGAAGGAGGTCCTAAAGAGGAGGCAGGGCCATGGGATATTATTTCCAATCTGGGTTGTGGGGTCTATCCAGAATAGGGAGGGATGTGGGGGGCTATGGGGAAAAAAGCTAATCCAGCACAAAGTGAGCAACTATTACTGCCCAGCCAAGGTCAGGGGTCTGCCCTGTACCTTTTGCTTGGGCTTGCCCTCTCAGCAGGATGGACCCCACATACACAGTTACAGAAGGAAAGTAGAAGGGAGGTTGTCAGAAGTTCCTTGTGTGCTCCAGGCTGCAGGTCTGGTGTTCCAAGGAATAGGTAGAAGCAAGGAATCATGACTGTCAGTCAGCAGAGCCCAGCCCAAGACCTGTGCAGCTGAGATTTGTCCATCCATGAAAGCTGCCTGGACACGCCCTGTTGGAATAGGATGTAGGGCCTGGAAGGGAGAGGAAAGCCAGTTCCCACTGGCAAGGGCCATCACACTCATCAGTGCTTTCTCTTCCAGACTCTACAAGTCCCTGTACATAGTACATGTCCTCATTCTTGCAGGTAAGGACCTAGGTGCTGGGGACAGTTGTAGATGATGGCAGAACCTGGGAAACTTGACTCCCATGCCAGCCTCTAGCTGCCCGCCAGGGCTCCCACAGGCCCCTCCCAAGGCTGCCGTGTATCTGGCTCCCATAAATCCCTATAATGGACTGCTAAAGGCCAAGGCTGCCCTTTGTTCCTTTCTTTCCTCTGCACTCTCATAGCAAAACTGGGATCTGAACCCATGTCTAACACTGAAAGTCCATTCTGCTGACTCTCCCGCTAACACAAACCAACCAAACCCCACAAACCTAATAATACTCTGCAACAGTAATCTTTAGGGGTTTTTGCTTGCACACCTTTGGAAAAATTAGACATCCTTTCAACACATGTTAAGTCAGTTCCTACTATCTTTTTGTTTTTGAGTCAGGGTTTCGATATATAGGCTATAGCTCAGACTGGCCTCAAACTCAGAATCCTCTGCCTCAGCCTTCTGAGTGCTGGAACAGTAAGTATGCACCACCATGCCCAACGTGCCTTTATTTTCTACCACAAGTTTAAATAGTCAGCCTGCTTTCCTTCCTTCCCTCCTTTTCTTTCTTTTGCAGTACTGGGGCTTGAACTCATGTCCTACACCCTGAGCCACTCCACCAGCCCTGTGTGTGTGTGTGTGTGTGTGTGTGTTAGGTATTTTCGAGATAGGGTGTTACAAACTATTTGCAGGGCTGGCTTCAAACTGCAGTCCTCCTGATCAGCTAGGATTACAGGCGTGAGCCACCAGTGCCCAGCTTCTTTCTGAAGGGGCTGAGGTTTGAACTGAGGCTTGAGCCACACCCTTAGTCCATTTTGCTCTGGTTATTTGGAGATGGGGTCTCATGAACTATTTGCCTGGGCTGGCCTCAAACTGTGATCCTCCCAATCTCAGCCTCTCTCAAGTAGCTAGGATTACAGGTGTGAGTCACTGACTCCTGGCTAAAAGAATATGATTTCTGATGTGTTGTAAATGACATGAGGCATGGCTTGCCTAGCAGGCTTGAGGCCTTGGAAGTTCTCAGTACTGAGGGAAAAAATACATTTAAAGTTTTAACTAGTCTTAAAAAAAAGTTTTGACTATTCTTTCTCATAAAACCTGCAGGAATGGCGTACTATTATTTCCAGAAGTCTGTGGGGATATAATCTGCAACTATGAGCTTGCTGGGGAATCAACACAGGTAGGGTCGTCTGGCTTTTGGGGCCTGGAGGCTGGGATGTCTCACTTGAGCTTCAATAGGTGTAATGCTCCTTCACTCCACATAGATATGTCATCCACCTCTGTGTATCGAGATAATGTGTGAACATGAGGGCTCTGAAGAAACTCCCTGTGTCCCTAGCACAATGTCAAAGCAGAGCCTTTCTTCCTCCCTCCATGGTAGTGTTGCAGACAAAGGTAAAGGAACAAATGATCCCTCCACTCCCAGGACATGAGTGGTTCTGGACAAATGTGGTCCAACACTTCGAGTGAATGGAGGTAGTGTTGACCAGAACACCTGCCAGGGGTTGCAGAGCCGGCTTGTCAGCTCAGGCCTAAGAACCCCTGGCAGAAACTCCTATTCCCAGCCCTGGCTGAGAGCACAGATGAATGCTTAGGTACCCAGTGAGAGACATACTGGGGAGTAGTGCTGCCAGTCTCTCTAACTTTTTAGCTGGGAATGACCTTGAACTGTGTGATCTTCCCAATCTTCACCTCCCAAGTAGCTAGGATTATAGGCGTGAGATACAGTTCCCCACCTAATTTTTGCATTTTTGTTCTTTTTTAAAAATTTATTTTTGGCAGTACTGGAGCTTTAACTCAGGGCCTTCACCTTGAGCCACTCCACCAGCCCTTTTTTGTGAAGGGTTTTTCAAGATTGAGTCTCGAACTATCTGCCTGGGCTGGCTTTGAACCTCGATCCTCCTGATCTCTGCCTCTTGAGTAGCTAGGATTATAGGCATGAGCCACCGGCACCTGGCTGTTCTTTGCTTTTTTGAGATGGTCTTCACTGTGTAACCCAGATAGTTCTCAAACTCACAATGCTACTAATTCTGCCTCCCAAGAGCTGGAATTATAGGCATACTCTTCCACATCTGGCCTTTTTTGCTGAGTTTTATATCATTTGGTTTGTCTTCTTGGCACCCTCCCACCACTGTGGCTTTTTTAAAATTCATTTTCTTTTCAATTAAGGTATAATTTGTACAGAGTAAAATTTATCCTTTTATTGTACAGTTCTGTGAGCTTTTTTTTTTTTAGATCTGTGAGTTTTAATAAATGTATACAGGTATGTAATCACCAGGATCAAGATACAAAACAGTTCTATGGCTTCAGAAAATTCCCCTATTCACTTGTAGTCAACCCTTCCCAACTCCCAGTCCCTGGCAACCAATGAACCCTTTTTCTTCCTTTGGTTTTGCCTTAGCAAGGTTGTCACAGAAAAGGAGACATAGTATATCGCCTTTTGAGTCTGGTTTCTTTCGTTCAGCTCAATGCATGTGAGACTCACCCGATTGTGTGAATCAGTAGTTCTTTCACTGTTGAGTGGTAGTCCACTGTATGGATGTGGCAACTGGCTTATCCATTCCCCAAGACGTGGGTTATTATAAATGCAAGTATAAACATTCGTGTGCAAGTTTCGTATGGCATGTTTTTTTCATTTGAATAACTGGCAGTGGAGTTTCTGTGTCATGTGAATATGAATTTCGTTCTGTATGAAACTCAGATTTTTCTTAAGTGGTTCTGTTATTTTGCAGTCTCACCAGCTATGAATGAGAAGTTCCAGTTGTTACACATCCTCTAATTTTCAAAGATGCATATCGATTTTATTAGATTAATATTGAGGGTTTATATGCTTAAAAGTATGTAAACAGTAGTCTTGCAAGATACTATGATCACTCTTCCTTGTGTGGAACTTTGCTTTTCTCTCTTCTTTTTAAATTCTATACTTTTCTCTGTCCCTATAGTTAATTCATCTAAGCTCTCTGCCCCAAATAGAACTATCCTTGTAGTACATTTAAGTGAACCAGCTGACTTTTCAAAATGATCACTTTCATAGAGACATCTGTAGCTCGCCACCTCCCTGCTTCCCTCTGGGCAGGGCACTCTTGAGACCCTCTGCTCAGCTGTCTTCCTGTTCTGCTGGATTGCATGTTATACTTGTCTTGATCACTTGCTTATTTTGGTAGAATGCCACCTCTCCACTTGCTTTCTGGGGAGTAGTATTGAGACATTACTTCTCTGAAAAAGGTCTTAGTCCTACTCTCCTAATCTTCTAGCTAGGTATAAATTCAAGATGCGAAATATTTTCTTTCACATTTTGAAGACCCTCATTGTCTTCTAGCTTCAAAGGCTGGTGTTGAGAAATCTGTTAAAAGTCGAATCCCTAAAACTGAGGTTTCAGTTTCTTCTATTTTTAGTGTTCTGAAATTTATTGATGACAAAGTCTAGAGCAGTGGGCCTCCTTTATCCATCGTCCTGACATGTGATTCTTTCTCTTCTGGAAACTTATGTCTTTCATCTCTGGGAAATTATCTTCATCAAAATGGAACTTGTGTGTTTGGCATCTCTCCCTGCCACCCCAATCTGTTCCCTTTCAGAAGCATCTGTGACTTAGTGGTTGGCACTCCTCACTTCTCTTTCTGAAAAATATCTCTTCAACTCTGTTTTCTGTACAGGTTGGATTTTTTACTCTCATTATCTTACTTTTTTTTCCAAGATTAGTGTGGTGGTGGTTGTTTGAACATTTTTTTAGAGCATTCTATTCTTGTTTCATGAATGTTACCTTTTTGTTGTTGTTTTCGGTAGTGCTGGGGTTTGAACTCAGGGTCTTGTGCTCTACCACTTGAGCCATGTTCCCAACTCTTTTTGCTTTAGTTGTTTTTTCAATAGGGTCATGCGGTTTTGCCCAGGACCATGATTCTCCTATTTATATTGCCTGTGTAGCTGGAATAACACGTGCATGCCACTATGTCCAACTATAATGGCTGAGATGGGGTCTTGCTAATTTTTTGTCTGGGATGGTCTTGAACTTCTGCCTCCTGAGTAGCTGGAATTATAGGTATGAACCACAATACCTGGCCATGAATTCTAACTTTTATCTTTCAAAAGACTTCAGTTACAACTGGGGGCATGGCTCAAGCAGCACAACATGAGGACCTGAGTTCAATCCCCCAGTATTGGGGAAAAACAAACAACAACAACGAGACCTCAGCTTTTTTTTTTTTTTTTAATGGGACTGAGGTTGGAACTTGCTAGGCAGGCACTGTACTACTTGATCACACCTCCAGCCTCAATTAGCTTTTTAAAATAGGTTTTCCTAATAATACCGGTAGTTTTTCAGTGCCTGCTTTTAAAGGCATTGACAGTAGATCTCACCTCAGCCTTCTCTTTCCTTGTTATGCAGCCCATTGCGAAGACCTTAAGGCCAGTGTGGGGACTGATGGATAAGTGCTACCCTGTGACCACTCAGGTAGGTAAGGGCTGGGGAGGAGAAGTGAGGTTACTGTCCTGGTTACTCTTGGCAGGCACAGCAAGGAGAACTGCACCTGGAAAGGATGGGCAGTGACTCATAGATATGTGTAACCTCTTCTGTCTCCTACAGAGAAGAAAACTCAAGAGTGGGAAGAAGCAAGTCTCCAGGCTAAGAAAGACTCCCCTGGAAAGGCCGGCCATGGCTCCCTTCCTGAGAGAATGCGATTGGACTCAGGGATACCCAGCTCATGGAGCAAGCTCCAGGAGTAATCATGGCCCCTGTTGGGGGGAAACTTGCCAATTTACCAAAAATTGCTCAGCCGAAAAGGGGCCATCTCAGGAAAAACAAAGGCTAGAACACCCTCAAATGTGCACACAGGAGGAGGGATGAGGTTTCTGAGGGCCTTGCTGTGTATGATTTTTCCTCTTCACCCTCCCTGCAGGTCGTGGCCTCCAGGGACATGGGAGGACAGAGTGACGCTGCTTCAAACGAGGACACTGACATCTTGTCTCAGGAGGAAGGGCAGGTGAGGTCCCCCTGGGAGGATGTAACCAACTCCATTCTTACTGAGGAGGAGGTGGCAGGGACCCCATGCTGGGAGGTAAAGGAAGGAGTGGGGCCTCAACTGGAACATCCCCAGCATAGATTTTCCTGAGGCACCATGGACCACTGCAGAGTAGGGGGCAATGGGACAAGGAGGCAGTGGTGGTGAGGGCTGGCTCAACCTTAAAACCATAAGGCTAAGCTGCCATCCCAGTGAAGCAAGGCACTCTGTCAGTGGAGCTGAGAGTCAGCAGGTCTGGTGTGAGTAGGGAGTGGGTCTAAATCCCAGCCTCACCTGAGCAAGTGGAAGGCCTCTGTTTCCCCATCTGCTCCATTTCATTGCTGTGCCCTCCTTCAATCCCAGGAAAAGAAAAAGCTCAAACGGGACTATTGCAGGACTGCCTTCCTAAGATGCAAATCTTAGAGACTGGTTAGGGACACAGGGCATCCCCAACCAAACCTCCTTGGCCTTGGAAGAAGTCGATAAAAAGGTAGCCAGATGCTTTGACCTCCTGAATGAGCCTCCCCTGCCCTCCTGCCTCCTCCCTGGGTAGGCAGAAACATCAGATGGCTACATATCTACCTTTTATCACAACTGACTGGTCCCCAGTTATTATAAGGTACTTGGTATTGGGTGAAGGGTCCTCGTAGCAAAGGACACACAGGGCCTACCTGTTTGTGTGTTTTAGAGGCTTCTATGATGGAAAGCAAGGAGGAAACACCTTGAGAAAGTTCTGGCTAGGTTTTCCCAGCCTCTGACACCCTCAAGAAGAAGAACCATGAATGAGAAAGGATCCAATAAATACTTAAGTTGTTGCTTCTACAAGCCCCACTGCCTCCTTTCAGGGACCCAAAGCTGCCTGGACACCACAGTCTAACTCCACTTCAGCCATACTCTGCCATACCCTGCCAACTGCAGGGACACCACTTCCTATCCCAAGTCCTGTCACGTAGTGAGTACTCTGTAATGGCCCTGACCAGCTTCCAAATTCAGTGCCAGGGGCCAGGCCAGGCCTCTGGAATGCTGTAACCTCTGGAGCTCCCTGTCCTGAGGGCACTTAAGAAAATACAAGGACTCCAGCCCAAATGCCATAGGCCTCTGGAAAGAGAGGCGTCATGGTGTGCTGCTTGAGCCACACCTCCAGTCCATTTTCCTCTGGTTATTTTGGAAATGGAATTTTGTGAACTATTTTCCCAGCTGACTTGAATCACAATCCTCCCAATCTCATTCTCCCAAGTAGCTAGAATTACAGGCATAAGCCACCAGCACTCAGCTCCAGGATGTTTCCTAAACACACCAGAGATTCAGGGAAGCAGATGATCCTTAGTCACTCTTGGGCAGTGTTCCCACGCCCAGTTCAGGTCAGCCATTGTGGAATGGGGACAAAGATGGAGGACAGCAGACCCTGTCCTCAGTGGAGACTCTTAAGTCGGCAAGTATCACAGCCTCAGAGACCAGAGCAGAAAAATAGGAGTTGATGACAGTCTGGTTTGATTTTTCTCATGTGTAGAAGGGGAACAGAATCCCAGGGTGGAAGGGAGAAGCCTAGGATCACACTGTGCAGAGGCAGAGCAACATCTAAAATAGGGTCTGCCCCTGCTACTTCCTTCTTTGCCCACCTCATTGTTGCATACAGGTCCAAGGTTGGCCTCTGTCCTCAGGGCAAGTCTGCAGCTCACAGGACTCCTTCTCTGCCCTTGGTCAACCCTGTGGCACTGCCTGACCTGGCCATCAGAGGATGGTATCCTGGCTGGAGCCCAAACAAGTGTCCTCCCACTCTAGCCTGAATTGTGAGGTACCTTCTCACTGAGACTGGATACCAGCATCCCTGATGGGCAGGGGAGTAAGGCCAATCCTGCCTTCTGGTGACTGAAAGGCTAGGGAGGTGGCTCCCTCCTGAGCTCCCATTAGGCCCCTCAGGGAAACTTTTGGTACCTGATAGCCAACCTTGTGTGTTAATCCTGGCACATCACTTCCTGCCTCCCTGATTTATCTGTCTCTTTGGGATGTCATATAAGAAGTTAGGCAACAGACCTGATGGTACCAGCTGAACAGCCTGCCCCTGCTGTGCAGTGGGTGGAGGTGGGTATGAAATTGACACCACTCAGCAGCCCATACTGACCTCTCCTTCCAGAAGCTAGGACCTATGTATAGCTCAACCACTGACCTGGGGAAAAACATTTGGGTCAGTGAGGGGATTGGGGATAAGGGCAAGGGGGGCTCTCATTGTCTGAGGTTCAGCAAAAATACTGATCCTTCCATTTGGGTCCAGTGGTCAGGTAAGATAGGGAGTAAGGGATGTCCCGGGGAAGGCTGCAGAGGCACCATTATAGTTTGGGGCTGCTCAGAAGGATGGGTTGGAGAGAGCAAAATGGTTTATTGTATATCATCACCATCGCAACTGGGGTTGAGTGTGGATTTGGTGTCCCCTCTAGCATGATACAGCACAGAGCTAGTAGGGGAGGGTGATCAGAGCACCAAAGACCCCATGGTCACTGGGCCAAGCCTGTCCTGTGGACACCAAGAAGCCGACACTGCAGGAAGCGGGTGAAAAAGAGGAAGAGCTCCATGTGGGCCAGGGGCTCCCCAAGGTATGCATGGCAGCCTGTGGGGCAGGGGTGGGGAGGGGTTCAGTCAGCCTGGGGCCTGGGCCAACCCTCCAAGGTGCCATGGGAAAGGGACAGGGAGCCAGCACCCCACAGGCACCTGCTGAGAACGGCATGAAGGCCTCGGGCTTCACGAAGTGACCCTGGGCGTCCAGGAAGTGTTCAGGGTGGAAGCGGAAGGGCTTCTCCCAGACGGTCTCATCCTTCAGCACGGATGACAGGTTAGGAATAGCATTGTCCCCTAGTGGGAGATACATGGTGTGAACATGAATTAGGATGGGGACACCAAGACCCCTGCCACTAAACACATATGGGCACACTCTACCTGGCACACATCTGGACCCTTTCATGTAAACCTCAGCCACAGAAGCATCTCAGTGCCTTAGATGCTATGGCAGAGTTCCACGTGACAAGTAGCATGGGCCCCACAATGCTGTGTGTGTGTGTGCATTGGCTACAACCCAAAGCATGTCATCTGCCTGCCTTCCTCCTAGGGGCTCTGGTGTACAGGGCTGGCCTTGCAACTGCTGCGCTTCCCACACATGCTCAGGCTGGGACAGTCGGTGTCCCAGGGATTGACCTGTATTCCAGTCCTCCCTAACTATGCAGTGGACATGCTGAGGCCAACAGCTGGCCGGTGACACTGAGCAAGCATAGGCCCCAGGCTTACCTTGGGGATGAAGAAGCCCTGTACTTAGCGTCACAGGAGGTCACACGGGGCACACCGACAGGGATGAAGTACCCGAAGCGCTGCACCTCATGAATCACAGCATTGGTGAATGGGCCTGGTCTTCCATCTCTGGCCACACCTGCCCTATCACTTCGTTTCCTGTGGACCTGGCCTGGAGGGCCGAGAGATCAGTCCCCAGGGGCTGCACCCTGATCCTCCTACCTGTGTTAAAGGCTGGGTATAGGTGGGGGAATGTCACTCTTGCTGGAGCCTGGGACAAGCCTGTGCTTGGAAATATAGGTGTTCCAGTGAAAATCAGGGGACTTTTCTTTCCCCCTCCTTTCTCTCCCAGGGCGCACGCTGCACATCCGGGTGCAGGGTCATAAGCAGCAGGGCCCAGGCCAGCATGGTCGAGGTGATCACCATCCCCGCGGAGAATAGGTCAGCCACCACCATGCGCAGGTTCTCATCATTGGAGCTGCTCTCTGGGTGCCCTTTATCCTGGGTTAGGGGACAGAGGGAGGAAGCCCCCAAATGACCTCCCATTCCCACCCATTCACCCAGGTGCTGGGCCACCCGGTGGAGCACAGGCCCCATCCTGCCTGGCCCCACAACCCACAGCATCCTCTTCCCACATCCCATATCCCATCTCTGGCAGTCACCCCTCACCTTCTCCACCTCGGCCAGGAAGGCGTCAGTCAGGTCTCGGGGTGGCTGAGCTGGATCTCAGGTCATCCTGTGCTTAGTCATCAGCTCATCCAGCAGGGCCATGAAGGCCTTCTGTGCAGAGAAGACCTTTCCAGGCAGTCCTGGGATGTGCAGGAGCATTGGGACTGCGTTCAGCACCTGTGACAGCCACAAAGGAGGCCTGAGTCCTGTGCTTAGTATCACCTGGATCAGACAGGTTCCAGCCTCCTCCAAGGTAGGCACAGGACCTGCCTGTCCCCACTGTCCCCTTCTCAGTGCCAGTCATCATGCTTTCTCATGGCTCTGGGCTGTCAGAAGGAATATCCTACATGGACATCTCACAGGCTTGTGTGGCTTCCAGAAGGATGGGTAGGCACAGGCTCTCTCCTTCTCTGGTGCCCTCTACCCTGGGCCACCCCGTCCCATTCCTGGTGTCCAAGACTTTCCCAGCTGCAGGCTGTTTCTCCTGCAGTGGGCTCTGATGGAATGACCTCTCCCCATTGTCCTGCCTGCAAATCCTCCTCCTGGGAGGCCCAGCTTATGGAACTGGCTGTGCACATCCTCCCCTGAATCCTGCACCATGGGTATGATGCCAGAGTCCTTCAGAGCGTCCTTCAACAGATCCAGTAACCTGACCAAGCATGCATTGTAATCGAATCGGAGGGCACAGATGAGGGAGGTGATCATGTTGCACACATCTTTGTTCAGGAGGGCGTTGGGGCTGAGGGGGTGTCCTGGGAGTGATGGTAAGGGTCAGGGTGTCATTTCTGTCACTCTAACCCCACCTCAGACTGTCATGCACCAGCCTGGTCAGTGAAGGCGGCACAGAGGCAGTCTGCCTCCTCGATCACCCACTGCTCCAGCGACTTCTTGCCCAGGCTGAAGTTGCGCAGGGTGGACACAGAGAAGCGACACTGCTGGTGCCAGGCAGGGCCATAGGGCACCATGACGACCCCTGGGGATGGGTTGGCACTTTGCTTGAAACCTGGCCCATTCTCTGCCCTGCCCACTTGTCCCCTTCCATCCCTTTTCCACCTACCTCCGTCACCGCATTCGCTGGCTCCAATCCCTGCTGTTCAGCCCCCACTGCTGCCCCACTTCAGTCTCTGCCTCTGACTGCCTTTGCCTTGTGAATGAGGTCCGATTCCCAAGTGCTCATAGATGGGCAGTAGTGGTCTGTCGGCAGTGTCCTCACAATAGGTCACCAGCACTTCATGCACAACCACAAAACCCGTTTAACACAACTACTGGTTTCCAGGCCAGCTGTAGGCTGAACAAATCCCCAAAGTGGCTCCGAGCTGTAGGCACAGGATCAGTTCATTAGTGGTCAATCCTGGATCCCTGCTGGGCTGCCAGCAAGACTTGGGGGAACCAGTAGCAAGCACTGCAGTACACGGATAAGAGCTAGTGTCCAGATCTGAATTCAGTCATGCAGCTACGGCCTTGCTTGTGTCATGAGGGGACATACCTTGCTGTGTCAAGCAAGTAAGCTATGGCCTTGCTTGCCAGTAGTGCTCGTTAGCACCCCAATGTACAGATGAGGAAACCTAGGTTCACAGAGGTGAGCAAAGAGGCCAAAGACCCCGAACACAAAAGATTTGAAATAGTCACTGTGCGTCTCTCCACCTTGTCTTTCTGACTGAAACGCTGCTCAGCTCTCTGGCCACTCTCCCTTATCCCTAATACCTTTCCCACTGATGGCACCAGAAGGATTGTGGGGTCTACATGATTCTGTACTGTCTAAGTGGATCTCAGACCTGCTTCCACATCCTGTCCCACCTCCTGGTCTTTGCCCTCCACACCTTTGGCCTTCGAAAGTCCATGATGCTCTCAGGCCCAGCAGTGCCTCCCCCAGGAAGCCTTTCAACCTGCTTCCGAGGGGGCCTAGCTCCCTGTCCAGCCTATGTCTTCATGGCCACCCTCTCCTGCTGGGGCGGGGTCTCCTGTACCTCTGCTACTATCCACCACCAACTCCCTTACCTTTCGGAAGCACTCCAGCATGTTCTGGAAGTCCACGTGCAGCAGGTTGCCCCGCCCAGGCAGTGGCACAGGGCCTGGTGGGTAGTGGACAGCGTTGGCGCTGGTGCATCAGGTCCACCAGGAGCAGGATGACGGCCAAGGCCACAGCCACAGGCAAGAGTGCATCTCCACTCAGCAGCCTCACGGCTGACTCACGGAACATGGGATCTTCTGGGCACACCTGAAGGCCCTCGGGACTCCAGGTACCTAGCACCAGGTAGGATTCTGTCACCACACCATGGGTCTTGAGCAGCCTGGGCCATTCTCTTATAAAGCTGAGGCTGCCCATTGTCCTCTGCCAGGAGCCCACCTGTGCAGCCCCAGAAAGGGGTTAGGGGAGGGGAGGTACATGGGCAGCTGCAAAGATCCTTGCCCCTCCTGTTCTCTCCAGGTACTGCCCAAGGTAGGGAGGTAGAGTGACCTGATGGGGAATTGCTCCATGTCTCTCCACCTCATTCTCGAGCTTGGTCCTGGCTCCTCAAAGGACCATGGTCTGACTTGACTTTCCCCCTTACTAGGCCACATCCCCAAAGTGTACACCATTTTTCCTCCAGAGCACAGTCTTGCCCTTCCTCACTTTACCTGCCTCCCCGAGGGTCCTTCACTTTCCCCGTCATCCACATTTGCACGATGTCTTCGAGGCTCTTTTTTTTTTTTTTTTTTTGTGGTACTGGGGTTTGAACTCGGAGCCTCACACTTGCTAGGCAGGCCCTCTACCACTTGAGCCACTCTGCCAGTCCTGCATGATACCTTAGGGAAGCCCTGGTGATCAGTGACCATGTGACAAGGAGCACAGAAGGATGAGGTTTTCCACCTGTATTAGTCCATTTCTAGTAACTGCAATAAAACACTGAAGGCAAGCCATTTTATCAAGAAAAGAGGAAAAGGTTGCTTTCTTCCTCTCCCTCTCCCCTGCCCTTCCCTCCTACATTAGGTTAGAGTGAGAATAAAGTCATCTGTGAACCATGAAGATGATCTTCCCCAAACCTTGGGTCTGCTACTACCTTGAACTTGGACTTCCACCCTCCATAACTCACTAACATTCTGGCCTGGAACAGAGCCTTCCTTTATCTCCTTCAGAAGGAGCCAGTCCAGCTGGCACCTTGACCTTGGATGTTCATTCTCCAGAATTGGGAACATGCATTCACTCTGGCACCATCAACTCCTTTCAGCCTTTATCAGTGGGGAAGGCTGAAATGGCAGAGAGAGCCGCCCAGGAGTCAGGAGTGGCCCTTCTATACTCTTTGCTCCTGTTCTGTGTTAGCCTCCCCCTTCCTCTGGATCTTCTCTTTATGTTATGAAGTGATTCTACAAATGCAAGACTCAAGAAAAAAAAAGAAAATAATTTATGGTCTTGATGGCTTAAGGGTTCACGATGTGAGGGCCTTCTTGACGGCGGAGTCCTGATGCATTACATGGCAAGAGGGAGGGAACCTGTGTCTGTCTGGTCTCTCTCCCAATTCTTATAAAGCCACCTGGCTTCAAACATGGGGTTCCACTAAAATGGATTTATCTAATACTAACCATTTCCCAAAGGCCTCACCTTTAAACACCATAGTTACTGTTTCCATCCTCTTAATACCTCACAATGGGGATTCAATTATAGCACATGACGCTTGGGGAACACTCAGCCATATGCACACTGGAGTATCACTACTCCCCTCTACCTCGTGCTGCACGTGTGACATGCGCAGACACACAGATGCTGCTAGCACATTTCCCAGACAGCTACCCCCGTGCACAACGCTCACGCCCACCGAGTCGCACACGCTGAGACAGCGCTGACACACTTCAGGCAGACATTCACGTGCACACACATATCCCAGTCAGACACGTGTGCATGCACACCTAGCACCAACGGTCTTCTGAGCAATACCTGAGGTTGCTGGATGGGACCTCTACCTTGGAGGCAGCTCCAGGGAGGCACTGGGCCCTCGGGCTCACTGACTCTGGGCTGACCCTGGCAAGTTAGAAGCTGGGTCTCAGGAGGCCACAGAGCTATTCTGAGGTTACTAGTTACCCTAACTGACAACTGGGGGAGCCCAGAAGACCCTTCCAGAGACTGCACAACATCCTCTAGCCACTTCCTGAGGGCCACTGTCACTTGCCTTCTGACCTCTAGGGTTTGTGACTAGAAAGCAGGTGTAATGTTACTGATGGTTCCTTTGCATGATGAGTTGCTTTATTCCAGCTGATTTCAAAATTCCGTCCTCTGACACCTGGACTATGGTGTGCGGAGGCATGGATTTGTTGGAGGCCATCCTAATTGGAGTTCCTTTAGCGTCATTAATCTGTCATCCACTGCCCTTAAAATATTCCTTCCAGACCTTTCTCTCCTCTTTTCTGGAACTTCCATTTTGTCTGTCTGAGTCGGCATGCTTAAAGGTGTCTGAATTGCTCTTCAGTGTTCTTTGCTGTTTCTGTTCCTCAGAGAGGGGACTCTCAGTTGACCTGCACCCATGTTTGCTGATTCTTGGCTTCTGTCTGCTCTCATCTGCTCTTGAGCCTGTACAGTGATTTTTAATTTCAATTACTGAACTTTTCAACTCCAGAATTTCTTATTTGGTCTTGACTCATAATTTTATCTCATTATTGATATTCTTTAATCCTTTTTTTAGGCTATTTTCTTTTTTTGCAGTACTGAGATTCGAAGGGCATCACACTTGCTAGGCAGGTGCTCTACCACTTGAGCTACTCTGCCAGCCGTTTTTTGTGTTGAGTATTTTTGAGATAGCGTTTTGTGAACTATTTGGCTGGGCTGGCTTTGAACTGCGATCCTACTGATCTCTGCCTCCTGAGTAGCCAGGATTACAGGCATGAGATACCTTTCCCGGCTTAGGCTACTTTCTTTTAGCTCTTTGAACAGATTTCAGTGAGTCTTTACCTAGTGACTTCAAATTCAGCGAGTTTCCACTGATTGCTTACTTTCCTGTATATGGGCTATCCTTACTAGTTCCTTTGCATGTCTCATGATATTTTGTAAAAAAGAAAAAAATGGACATTTCCAACACTATAATTTGGTTACTCTGGAAACAACATTCCCTTCTGTGTTACTTAGGGTTTTTGTCACTGTGACAAATACCTGAGAGAACATCTTAAAAGGAGGAAAGATTTAGTAGTACATGCCTGTAATCCCAGTTATGCAGGAGGCAGAGGTAGAAGGATCATAGTCCAAGGCTGGACCTAGGTAAAGCAAGATCCTACTTGAAAAATCAGCTAAAAATTAAAAAGTTTTGGGGGCTTGGCTCAAGTAGTAGAGTACATACACAATGCCCTGAGTTCAAACTTCAGTGTAGCCAAAAAAAAGATTTATTTTGGCTCATATTTCCAAATCATGGTCTGCTTGCTCCATTACTGTGGGCTTTTGGTGAGGCAGAGCACCATGGCAGCAAGAAGTAGAGCAAAGTCACTCACATCATGGTAATCAGGAAGCAGAGAGAGGAAGGGACCAGGGACAAGATGTACCCTTCAAAGGCACACCCTGGTGACCTCTTCCTCCAACCAAGCCCCACCTCCTAATAGCCCATTCTCTAATGAGTTCATTAATGGTTTTAAGCATTGATAGGATCAGAGCCCTCATGATCCATTCGTCTTTCAATAGCACAACCAGCTGGAGACCAAGTCTTCAACATAGGAGCCTTTTGAGTCACTTCACACCCAAACCATACCTTCCCTGCCCAGAGTGTGTTGTCCTTGTAGTTTAGTTGCTCAGTGACTTTTCTGAACTCATTCTACAAAGTCTCCATTCTGTCCCTGTTTTGTGTGGTCACTGATATTTCAATTCAGTTTAGTATTAATCTAATGACTGGTCAGAGATTTCCGCAATTGCTGGAACCAGTCAATCTCCCAGCCTTTGCCCAGGGGCTCTCTCTACCCCTATGTAATGCCTCAACTCTCAGCCAGTCTCTTTACAACTCCCCTTGCCCTTCACTTCCTTTCTGCACAGGATTCAAGGCAGAGGTGAGAGCTGAGCTAGAACCCGTCTCTCTGCGCATGTGCACGGCTGACCTCATGCGCATGACCTCGCAGATTCCCGAGAATCGGTCCCAACTGTACCACCCTATGCGAACCTCATGCCCAGCTTGTCCTTTCAAGATTTTGCTGTGTGTAACTTCCCCAAAGGTTATAATTTTTCTCAGGCAGCGCGATTTTCAAAAATGTCTATTTCCAGAAAACTTCCTTGAGAAAAATGCACTTCTCAGCTGGGTGCCCGTGGCTCACTCCTGTAATCCTAGCTAATCTTCAAAGATCAGGAGGATCGCGATTCAAAGCCACGCTGGGCCAATAGTTCCGGAGACCCAACACAAAAAAGGGCTGGTGGAGTGACTCGAGTGCTAGAGTGCCTACCTAGCAAGCATGAGGCTGTTAGTTCAAGCCCCAGTACTGCCCCCCCCCCAAAAAAAAATAAGGAAAATGCACTTCTCACTTGGGGAGTCCTCCCGACAGATACAACTTGCAGTGGCATCTGCCTGAGAATCAGACAGGTAAAATATTGACAACCCACAGGAAATGAGGCTCAACAATTCTCCAACGTTACCTACTCCCTCCAGTGGCTTCAGAGTGAAGGCAGGCCGGATTGTGTCAAGGCCACTGCTGAGATGGGGAGTGGGGTACAGGACTAGAACAGGTTAGAGGACCACAAAGCTGACTGTCCTTTCCACAATTCGCACATGTTCCTTGAATAAATGTTCAGGACCTCTTGTGAGATTTTATTTTATTACTCACCTCTGAAAGAGATGAGTCTCACGATGAATTTTTTTAGTGGGGAGAAGGGTGCTAGGGATTGAACTCAAGGCCTTGCAAATGGCAAGCATGTGCTCACCACTGCGCTGTGCCCACCACCACTAAGGTCTGGTGATTTTTGCATGGCTCTGTTGCTGTAAGGAATTTTCAGAGCTGGGCCACTTCCCCCATGTCACTGCTCACATGAAGCATCGTTAGGACACTTTGGATGTCTGAAACTGTCCTTATGCAGACTACACATTGGCTGGGGTAGAATCTCCACTGGCAACCCTTTCCTGCCAAAGTTTGGACATTTCCCACCTCTTCCACCTTCAAAGGGAGCTGCTGAGGCCTCTGCGGATCCTTGAATTCCCCAAAAGTGACTGTGCTATTCTTCACGACTCTGGTGTCTCAAGCTCTCCTTCTGGTCACTGTACAAAGCAGGAGACCCCCTCCCTATGGGGTGTGGGGGACAAGACCGATGGCAGTGTGTACACACCAGAGAGGGCAAAGCCTCTCACTGGCACCGCAGAGCAGGGCTGGCACTCAGCAGGTCCAAACCAGCTGAGGAGCAGGGGAAGATTCCAGCCTGCGTGAGTGTGCTGGGGGCGGGGAGGCAGGGAAGGCTGCTCCAAGGAGGGGGCAGCTAGTGTGACTCCAGCGGGGCCCTCAGGGCAGAGCCCCAGGCTTTATTAATCACAGGTCCAGATGTGGGACTGGGGAAAGGAGGGGAGATGGTGCTAAAAGCAGTCAAGTATAAAACAATGGAGTCGCAGTCCTGCCCACATGGGGAAGTAGCCCAGAATGAGCATCCTCTGACCTCTGGTGGTCTTTCAGTGCTGAGAGGCAAGAACTTCCAGCCACTCCTCTAGCTGGCTGCATTCCTACACTTCTATCACAGCTGACTGAATTCTCAGGCATCAGAGGGAACTGTTCCCAGGAAGAGAGCAACAAGGGACTGTACTTTTTACAGTCCTCTGTGGTAGAAAGCAAGGAGGAAGGTCTAGTGGCAGAACTCCCCAATTCTTAGATGCTCTGTCTAGGCTGGTGCCTAGCCTCCAACACCCCAAAACTTGAATGAGAAGGGAACCAGAACTCCTTGAATTGTTTCTTCTACAGGCCCTGCAGCTTCCTTATAGGGAGGCTCACACAAACCCCACCTGCCTGCAAACCCTACTCTCTCTCAGCAGGTGCTGGCATGCTTTCCCCCAAGTCCTGTCACCACAGTGGATACTCTGCAGTGGCCCAAGGTGGTGCCTGGACAGCCTTCCAACTCAGTGCCAGAGGCAAGACCATGGTTGCTAGAGTTCTGAGTGCTAGAGACCAGGGATTTAAGAAAATGTTGGCTGGAACTGCTGCCTGATGTTGCAGGGCCCTCTGGAAAAATGCCCTTGGAGCGGTCTCTGCTCAGACTGTCTGGGTTTTGTTTCCAGGCTGCTGTGTAATGTACCAAAGGGTCCGCCTGAGATGTGGGGGAAGCCAAGGTCATTAGACACTGTGAGCAGTGCCCATGTGCCCAGCCCAGAAGCATTGTGAGACTGGGGACAGAGATAAAGATAGTAGTCCTTACCTTAGTGGGGCTCCAGGCCAGCAAGATTCACAGGCCATATGCCAAGAAGGAAGACAGAACTCAGGAGCCATCTGGTACGCCCATCTCCTGGGCAGGGGAAATATGAGCCCAGGGTGACACAGAACAGTGGCAGAGAAGGGACTAGAAGCAGTTTCTCCTCTCTGATGCCCAGGTCACCTGCATCCCCTCTTCTACCCCACTGCTCCAGTTTGACCTCTCTCCCAAGGGCAGGCTCATCTCCTTGCCCTCCCAAAGCTTGTGGGCCCTATCTGACACAATCCTTCAGGCATGGCACCTAGGATGGGGTGTTCATTTAGCTCCAGCCTGGCCTCAGGAATTCCACACTGAGTGGGGTTCTGGACACCAGCATCCCTGATGGGCCAGGGAATGAGGTCAGCCCTGCCTTCTGGTGACTATGGGTTCAGGGAGGTGGCTCCCTCCTGGGCTCCCCTAAGGCCTTCTAAGGGAAACAACAGGCACCAGATGACTGAGCCCTGATATCAGCCCTGGCCATTACTTCGTCCCTTACAATCAATCCTCCTTTTGTGGTGTCATACTTAAGTTAGGTAAGAGATGTGACAGTACTGGCTCATTGGCAGAGCAGCTGGCCTCCTGTGTGGGTCAGGCTCAGTTACACCTAAATTGTGCTAAGTAAGCTCCTGTGCACTGAAGGCCAAACTGAGAAGTTCACATTCTGCACTTTGCAAAACATAACCTGGACCTTCACCAGTGCTGGGGGACATTCTTTATGTTCCGGGAACATTCTGCCTCATAAAAGTGCTGTGTATTTGAGGCTTATCGTGCCACATAGCTTATGCTAACAGTGTGATGAGCATCCTGGGTCTAGAGGATGGGTTTGACCCCTGAAGGGCTGGAGGCTCAATAACTGTTTTCAACTGCACACGTGCTCCATGCCTACAGGGACATCAGGGTCAGTTGAGCTTCCCTAACTGGCAATTCTCTGTATTTATGCCATGCATTGTCAGGGGAATTAAGCAGGGTCTGTATGATGCCACGGAAAGAAACAACTGGTGCTCTCTGCTGTATCTTTCCTACACTCACCTACGGTCAGTTAATAATAGTCTTATTAGCTTCCTGCCTGGTGATGGCATCTCTTGCTCCTTACAGTCTCCTGCCACTGTGACATTATCCTCCATGACGTTGTCACACCATGCCCTTGAACCTCCAGAACTGTTAAACAAGTAAAGCTCTTCCCTTTATACAGCAGCCTGTTCTCAGGTATTTCACTGAAGTAACAAAAGAAGACTAATACATATGCTAGGGTTTCAATGTCCCCTTCAAACTCAGGCTGAAATTTAATTACTGGTGTAACAGTGTTAAGAAATGGGAACTTTAAGGGGTGATTAGTTCCCAGGGGCTCTGTCCTCACGTTTGGATTATCATCACTGAGGAGTGGGTTAGTGTTCACAACACTGGTTTATTATACAAGTAAGTTTGGCCCAATTTTCTGCCTCCCATGTGTCTCTTCTCTTGTCCTTTGGCCATATTATGATGTGGTGAGAAAGCCCATGCCAGGCACAGCCCCTGGCTCTTGGGACTTCCCACCCTTTAGGACCGGAAGCTAACTATCTTCTATTGTTTATGAATCACTCAGTGTGTGGTATTCTGTTACAGTAGCAGAAATGGATTAAGATGAAAAACCATGGAACTAGTGTTTAACAGTAAGTTGGATAGATCTGTAACAAGTAAGGAAACTAAATCAGTAATTATAAACCTCCCAAGGAGCTGAACATGGTGGGACACACCTGTAATCTGAGCACTAGGGAGGAGGAAGCAGGAGGATCCTGAGTTTGAGGCCAGTCTGGGCTATATAGTGAAACCCTGTCTCAAAAAATCAAGGGCTTGTCAGGCGCTGGTGCCTTATGCCAGTAATCCTAGCTTCTCAGGAGGCAGGGATCAGGAGGATTGCAGTTCAAAGCCAGTTTGTGCAAATAGTTTGCAAGACTCTATGTTGAAAACACTTAGTACAAAAAAGCGCTGGTAGAATGGCCCAAGTGGTAGAGGGCCTGCTTAGCAAGCATGAGATCCTGTGTTCAAGTCCCCCACCCCAAAAAACAGAACCAAAAACAACAAAAAAACAAGGGCTGGGGATGTAGCTCATGGTCAAACACTTGTGTACCATGCTCATGGCTCTGGGCTTGATCTCCCCACATCACAAAATCAAAAACACTTCCAAAGGGAAGTGACATCAAACAGGATGCTGGAGCAGGAAACTCTAGGGGTGAACCACTACACTAACATAAGTAGTGTACTGGAAACAGTGGTCAGAATCCACTAAGAGGAGGATGGTGAACTTCCCTTGCACAAATTTGAGGTTCTGCAATTTGGAAGGTCTGAAGAACCACACAGATGTGGCCTTGCTTTGGGCTCTCTAGGTTGCAGCAATTTCTTCTCTCAGCTATATAATCAGGATATTATAGAGAATAACATTTTTCCCATTTTCAAGGCCAGGTATTTAGGAAATTCTTGTGGGAAGTGCTTCTGGCAGGCCAGAGTGCTGGCCGGTGTTCTGTATGGGTCCCACCTAGGCGTTCACTGTGATGGAGGAACGCAATGGCCCATTGCTGTGACACACTGAGTCTGTCTCTGCTGGTCATGAACTACACGTGCCAGGCACAGTCAGCCTTGTTGAGGACATGGACAAAAAAACACTTGTCCTGCTTTAGATGGACTCAGCACTCAAGGAGCAATGACCAGCCAGGCATGGAGGAACATACCTGTAATCCCAGTGTTCAGCAGGCTGAGAGAGGCAGGAGGATCATAAGTTCAAGACCAGCCTGAGCTACATAGCGAGTCTGAGGCCAGCTGGGGCTAAACAGTAAGATCTTGTCTCAAAAAACCAAAATGAGTAAGAAGCACCCATGGATCTGGACTTGGAAAAGGAGAGTGACATAGTCATCTTAAACATCTGTTAGAGAACAAAGGCTGGTGCAGCAGGACACAGGAAAAAATGGATGAGCAAAAGATTCCACTTCACTCCTGTTAGAATAGCCATCATCAGCAACACCACCAACAGGTGTTGGCGAGGATGCGGGGGAAAAAGGAACCCTCTTACACAGTTGGTGGGAATGTAGACTAGTACAACCACTCTGGAAAAAAATTTGGAGGCTACTTAAAAAGCTGGACATCGATCTACCATTTGATCCAGCAATACCACTCTTGGGGATATACCCAAAAGACTGTTACTCCAGAGGCACCTGCACATCCATGTTTATTGCGGCACTATTCACAATAGCCAAGTTATGGAAACAGCAAAGATGCCCCAGCACTGATGAATGGATTAAGAAAATGTGGTATCTATACACAATGGAATTTTATGCAGCCATGAAGAAGAAAGAAATGTTATCATTCGGTGGTAAATGGATGGAATTGGAGAACATCATTCTGAGTGAGGTTAGCCTGGCCCAAAAGACTAAAAATCGTATGTTCTGCCTCATATGTGGACATTAGATCAAGGGCAAACACAACAAGGGGATTGGACTTTGAGCACATGATAAAAGCTAGAGCACACAAGGGAGGGGTGAGGATAGGTAAGACACCTAAAAAATTAGCTAGCATTTGTTGCCCTTAACGCAGAGAAACTAAAGCAGATACCTTAAAAGCAACTGAGGCCAATAGGAAAAGGGGACCAGGAACTAGAGAAAAGGTGAGATAAAAAAGAATTAACCTAGAAGGTAACACCCACGCACAGGAAATCAATGTGAGTCAACTCCCTGTATATCTATCCTTATCTCAACCAGCAAAAACCCTTGTTCCTTCCTATTATTGCTTATACTCTCTCTACAATAAAATTAGAAATAAGGGCAGAATAGTTTCTGCTGGGTATTGGGGGGGGAGAGGGAGGGGGCGGAGTGGGTGGTAAGGGAGGGGGTGGGGGCAGGGGGGAGAAATGAACCAAGCCTTGTATGCACATATGAATAATAAAAGAAAAAGGAAAAAAAAAATTCAAACTTGCTTAGAAGTTAGGTGATATTCACAAGGTCAAAATAAATAAATGAATGGCAGAACCATAAAAAAAAAGAAAAACAATGGGTGAGCAACAGGAGACTATCAACAATGACAAGGACCCAAATGGAAATTATGGAGCTGAGAAGCACAATAATGAAACAGAAAACCAACTAGATGGCTTCAACAGCAACCCTATTAATTCTAATGTACGAAAATCTCTCAGACATCTGCTATCTCACCTAACAGTCAAAGTTTAAGGGGCGAAGTCTGGGCTCAGCCTCATTTAGACACAGAATGCAGCCCACAACTCTGCAAAACATCTGAGCATCTTTGTGAGTCCATGAGCTTTGCATTAACCTCAGTGGACTTCCCACACCACTAACCTGAAAGTTCACTGCCCACAGCCTGGGCCAGAAAACAGACAAGCCAAAAAGCATTCCACTGGCTTCCTCATGAAAGTGCCTTTGTTTATGGCCAAAAATACAAGTGGGGGGAAAAAACCCCACTGTTTCTTAAATCACAGTCAATAACACTTGAGTGGGAGCAAGAGTCCCAGTGGAGCATGGGAATCCCAGGGGGACGCGGGAATCTCAGGGGGTGGGGAGAGCCCATGTTTCCCTCCCCCTCTCCCTTCAGCCCCTGTTGTTTCCCAAGAGCAGGGTGCGGAGCTCTGCTGTGTTACTTGGCAAGCTTGGGCAAGTCACTTAGAAACTGGCAGCTTTCTCAGCTGGGAGAATTCTGAGGCTGTGCTGGTCCCTCTTTAGTTAACAGGTGAGCACCAGCCAAGTAGGACCACAGTGCATACAAAGTGCAGACTGCACAGCCAATCACGGTCCCTCTGTTTCCCCAACTGGTCAGACTTTTGTTCTTAAATCCGTTCACTTTCTTCCTGAAGTAATAAGGCTTTAGAACTCTCCTGAAATCCTTCCCAAGGGTCACTTGCATTCTGCTCTGCGTACTTCTGCCTGCCTTGGCCTCTTTTTCTCCTTGCAGGAAAATCTCAAATACAGGCACTAGATCTGGACTCAGAGGGAATTAGCACTTACTGGACACCGTGTGTACCAAGTGCATTCACTTAAAACCAAGCACTCTCTGCAGTAACAGTACACATTGAGTGCTACATCACCATGTGAACAGAACAAGGAAGGGCTCAAAGCACCTACAGGAGTCCCACAAGGCGACAAGAACTGTTTCTGGAGAAATGATGCAACATTACTAAACGCATCAGAAGTGCTTTCATAAAAGAACCAAATGTCATTGGACCTCTTTTCCCTGTATCGCACGGCTTCCTGTTGTTTTTACTTTGTTTAAACCAAAGGAAATGAACCTATCCAGTACTTGCAGGTTTTCACCAGCCTGGGTGTTGCTCTTCACCTTCTACAGATGGGACAAATAAGGTTCTGGAAAGGTGAATGTCAGCCAGCTCGGAAGTGACAGAGAGGGAGCTCCCATTTGGCAGTACTGATCCCAGGAGCCCACTTGTATTACCAGAGTGTTGCCTGGTGACTTACAGAGGAGGAGAGGTAGTGATCAGGCCTGGTGAGCCTCACAGGCTCAGGGGGAGGCCTGATGAGTGTCTCCCTGGGTGGCCTGCCCTCCTGGGGGAGACAGACTTGCTACAGGCCTCTGGCTGGACACTCTTCTGTGCATCAGTATTTTGCAATGAGCTACCACCTCCTCCTAAAGGACCACATCATGGAGAACACTGACTGAGGAAGGAGGACTGTGAGTTAGAGGCCAGCCTGGGCTACATAGTGAGATTCTGTCTCAAAACACAAAACCAATTCAAATTGGGCAAGCCCATAGTATAGAAACCTAACACAGAGCACACAGATGACAACTCACTTCAGTCATTGCCAACATGATCTGTGAGGCACACATCCCCTTCACTCCCATCATAACATTTTATTCCTCCAAGCATTACTCACGCTGCACTCCATGCCTCTGCTCTTAGGATGAGCTGGAACCATGGCCAGCTGTTCTCAATCCTCTGTGAGCCCCATTCTGTAGAGAAACCCCCAAACCCATTTGGAGCAACAGGGTGGGAGGCAGATGAACTTTCAAATACCCAGAGCTTCACTTAATCAGAAGCAAGAAGAATTCTAAGGTTCTAGGAACTGTCTGACATGCAGGAACAAAAATAAGCTGAGCGGCTGCCTGGACAGAACTGTAACAACATAGGACAAGCTGTTGACTGTACATTCTGGTGGTGGTCTGTGGGTATTCCCTGTGAAATACCTCATAGGTGCACTGTAAAATTTCTGTATATTTAAAAATGTGCCAAATCGAATGGGAGGAGGTGGGAAGAGATCCCCTAAGACAACTGATGAGTGAGAACACCATTCCAGTTGAGAATAGAGTGTCAGAAAGGAAGTTTTTTGTTTGTTTTTTGCTTTCTTGTGGTGCTGGGGATTGGACCTAGGGTCTAGGCAAGCAAGGGCTCTACTGCTGAGCCGCTTTTTTGGGGACAGGGACAGGGAGGCTGGGTGAGAACCCTCCATCCCCTGCCTCAGCTTCCATGCTGGGCTTACAGGCCGGCACCATTGCCCCGGTTCAAATCAACAGAGGACATCGTACAAGCAGAGCTGGCAGCCTCGCTCTGCCCAACTTAGTTCAGCCCTCGGGCAAGAACCAGGTACCACGGAGAGCGGTCATGGTTGCTGGGCACCACCTGCCCACATCAGGCCCCAGAACGCACGAGGAACTGGTATGAACAGCTGATTTCTCACCAGACACCACGAGACCAAAAGAAAACGGGGTGAAGATTTAGTCCCTGTGCGGGCTCCATCCCGTCAGTCTGGACAGAGGTTCCCAGCCCCAGCAGCCTGCGCACCACCTGCCGAGCTATTCCGCAGCCTCCCGGGCCACCCCAGACTCTTCTGTCAGAACGGGGGCATGCCGGGGTCTCTGAAAGTGCCCCGGTGGCTCTGGCCGTCCCCGAGGCCGTCCCCGGGACACACGAGGCTGTCCGTCCACCTGACACCTGGGGCGAGACCCTGGGCTCCCACCTCCAGCAAGCTCCGGGATGGCGCGAAGCCTGGCGCCGCGACACGGCCCGCGGTCCTCTGGGACCGCCACGGTCACGCGGGCTCAGTGGGGCTGCACGGCTCGGGGACCCTCCTCCGCCCCCCGTTCCTGGAGGGGCAGCACCGTCCCTCCCGTCCACTGCAAAGGCGACCGCAGAGAGAGGGCGGCCATTCCGGCCAGTGCCCGGTGACCCCAGCACGCTGGGGGCCGCTGGTGCCCTGAGGAGGCCGTCGCCGCAGCCCCGCGACCGCAGAGACACGGAAACCCCGAGCCGCCGCACCGCTCACTGCGTCCTGGGCGGGGCCCCCGCGACGCCAGCCCGGGTCCCCCTTAACCTCCAGAAGACTGGCGGCCGGGCGGGCGGAGCGGAGACCCGTCCTGCCTGGAGCCCTGAGGAGGCGTTGACCTGGCCGCCCTGCCTCAGAGCCCTAGGAGGGAAGCAGTGGAAGCCAGCACCAAGAGCTCCCTGGATAAGAGGCTCAGGGCCTCTGGGGCTTGTAGTCCAGTGGTGCACCGGGGCCTCTGGGATTTGTAGTCTCTCAGTGAGCCCAGGGTCTTCAGGCCTTGTAGCCCAGGGGGTGCGCATGGCCTTCTGGGACTTCTAATCAACCTGGGATCTCTGAGGTGTTTGGTGCTTAGATAGAGGCCATTGCATCCTTAGGGGCCTGCTGTAGACAGGGGGAGTTTCAGTGAGAATTTTAAAAGTCATAAAGAGAAGTGACTTATCACATTGAAATAAACTTTAATCAAATTAACAGCTAATTTCTCATCAGAGATCATGGAGACCAAAAGAAAGTGGAATGACATATTTAAGTCCTGAAAGAAAAACTAAGACTGTCAATTAAACTTTTTCTTTCTGGCAAAAGCTTCCATCACGAATGAAGGAGAAATCAAGACATTATGTTGTGTTACAATACATAGTAAAGAGAACTTTCCGAGTGAAATGAAATTACATCAGACAGCAACTCAAAGCCATTGAAGAAATAAACACAGAGCAAGGAATAATATAAGTGAACATGAGAGTCAGCATTATGGCACTTGGGGTTTGTAATTCCTATTTTTTCCACTATATATTTTAAAACATCAATGCATAAAAATTTATGTTAATGAGTATACAATCTATAAACATGTAATTGGGAAAATAACAATAAAATGTCAGGGGGACAGAGATGAACATGAACAGAAGTTTGTGTACTAAGAAGACAGTTGTTATTATTCAAACTAGGCTTTTGAAGGTTTAGGGTGTTCATTTTAACCCTGAATCTAAACAATAAGAAAATAATTTTAAAGTATACTAAAAATGAAAGCCTAAGGAAATGTAACGGGTACATTAAGAGTATCAAGTAAATACAAAAGAGCAAGAATGGAGGAGTTAAGGAGAAAATGAATGCAATACAGACATAAAAAAAAAACTAAATGAAAGAAGCAAATATATCCATTCAGTAATTACTTTACATGTGTCAGATTACACTCTCTTATTGAAAGCAGAGATTGATGAATTGGTTAAAAATGAGATCCATGTGTATACTGACTAAAAGTGACTCATTTTAAATAAAAAGAAACAAGAGAAGTTGAAATTTAAAGTACAGGAAAAGATATTCCATGCAAATAGTAACCAAAAGAAAGTTGAGGTGGCTGTGTTAGTGTCCAATGTTAAGTCAAAAGAGATTATAGGACAAAAAGGACATTATGTATTGATAAAAGTTCATTCAATAAGAAGACATAAAAATTGTAGTTATACAAAAATCACACAATGATGTGTGAGTCAGCAATGCACAACATACACAATTGTGGTCCTATGGATTATATCATCTACTGAAGTCACAGCCCTCTTAGTTTCTGTAATAATGTTAATTTCACAATAATGAAATATTGAAGCAATGAAGTCATCAGTCCAATTCATTGTTAAATGAAACTTGACTATTTATGCAAATAACAAGAGAGCGCCAAAATATACACAACAAAAATCGAGAATTGTGGAAGAAGGAGAGAGTAGTGTAGTAATAATCAGAGACTTCAATACCCCCAGTCAACAGTGGATTATGGAACAACATTAAAGAGATCATTAAGGAAATTCAGAAACTGAACAATAATATCAATCAACTGGACCTAACAGACATTTAGAGAACATTCCACCCAAGGGCAGCAGACTATGCAGGCTTCTCAAGTGCACATGGAACATTCTCCAGGACAGGTCAAGTGTTAGGGCAAAAACCAATCAAAACACAGTTTTAAAAATTGGAATCAGGGCTGGTGGAGTGGTTCAGTGGTAGAGCACCTGTCTAACAAGTGTGAGGCCCTGTGTTCAAACCTCAGTTAAATTGGATCATTTGATTGGCCATGGAGGCAAAACTGTAATCCCAGTACTCATGAGGCTAAGGCAGGAAGATCTCAAGTTTGAGGCCAGCTTGGCCCACATAGATACTCTGTCTAAAATGCATTTTTAAAAAATGAATCATGTAAAGAATCTTCTCTGCCCACTGTAGAATGGGCCTAGAAATCAGCAGAATGAAATTGGAAATTTGAGAAATATGTGGAAATTAGCAATCACTTTCTTAAATAATCATTGGGTTGAAAAAGAAAGTGAAATTGGAAAATAGTTTGAGGTGGATGAAAGGGACAACACAACACACCAAAAAACATTGCAGGGCTGGGAACTGTCTCAGTTTTTGAGCATCTGCCTAGTATGTATCAGGCCCTGGGCTTGATCTCCAGCACCACAAAAAAAAAAAAAGAGGGAAATTTATAACTGTTAACACTTACACTAAAAATGAGGAGACACTGTTAATTGTGCTAGGGATATGTCTCAGTGGTAAGGAATTGTCTAGCATGCTTGAGGCTCTGGTACACACACACACACAATCACACACTCACACACACTCACACTCACACTCACCATCACTTACTAGGATTCCAGCACTTGGGTAAACATCAAACTTGGGTTAAAAATGGATGTGGCTGGCCAGTGCCACAACTTTAATCCTAGCTGCTTTGGAGACTGAGATCCGGAGGATCTCAATTCAAGGCCAGCCCAGGCAAAAAGTAGACTGGGCATGGTGGTGTGTGCCTGTCATCCCTAACTTCACAGGAGGCTGAGATCAGAAGGAACACGGTTCTAGGCCAGCCTGGTAATAAAAGTTTGTGAAACCCCCTCTCAACAAAAAAATGTTGGGTTTGGTGACACAAGCTTTTCATTCCAGCTATAGTGAGAAGCCTGGGAGTTTTGAGGTCCAGGCTGATCTGGGCCAAATGCAAGATCCTATCACCACAATAACCAGAGGAAAATAGGTTGGAGGCATGGCTCAAGTCATAGAGCACCTGACTAGCAAGCAGGAAGGCCTGAGTTCAAAGACACACACACATACACACACACACACACACACACACACACACACACACACACACACGAAGAATGGGTGTGACTGGAATCTATCATTTCAGCTCTTCCCCCTCAGCCAGGTAGAGGATGGCTTCTCTCATTATTCAAGTTTGGGGGGTGGGGGTCTTTGGCCACTAACCAATCAAAGAGGCTCACACATGTAATCCTGGCTACTCAAGAGGTGGAGATCAGGTGGATCATGATTTGAAGCCTCTTGGGCAAATAGTTTGTGAGACCCTAACTCAGAAAATACACAACACAAAAGAGGGCTGATAGAGCGGCTGAAGCAGTAGAGTGACAGTTTAGCAAGTGTAAAGACCTGAGAACAAAACCTAGTATCACAAAAAAAAAAACCAACACACAAAAAAAGCAACACAAAACTACACAGGTGGCTCTGTGTCCATTGCTATGGGACCATCAGTAACCTCAGGAGTGCAGGGGACGACCGGGGACCCAAAAAGCACAAAATAGATTCTGTGACTTTTGAGAATGTGGCTGTGAACTTCATGCTAAAGGTTGGTCTTTTCTGGTTTTTTTAAAAAGAAGCTCTCAGAGATGTGACTCAGGAAACTTTTAGGAACCTGGCTGCAATTGGAAAACCAAGAAGACCGTAACATTGAAGATGACTACATAAATTCCAAGAAAAATCTAGAAGCTAAATGGTTGAGAAACTCTGAACACAGTCAATGTGGAGTCTTCAGCTGGATTGCAGTGCCTAGTGTGAGCCAGAAAACTCCTCCTGGAGTAAACTATATGAAAGTTGTGTGCATGGAGAAATTCTTACTGGTTATCCATTCCCAAATGTGCCCATCAGAGGTCACACTGAACACAGCCATTTGACATCAGGAGTATGGAGAGAAGGTGCATAATTGAGGGAACGTGGGGAAGCCCTCAGTGATTCCAAATGCTTTCTGATGCATGCATGAACCCATACTGCAGAGAAACTCTGTGCCCATGAACTGTGTGGGGAAGCCTTCAGGACTCACAGGTACATTCAAACACTTGTGAAAATGGACACTAGAGAGAGGCTGCATGTGTGCGATATGGAGAAGGCCTCGCTTATCCCATGTTCTTCTCTACCATGAGAAGGTCCACACTGGAGAGAAACCCTACAGGTGTGAATCCACGGAAAGTCCTTTCTTGTCTGAGTGAAGGTCAAAGACAAGAAGCACTCACCAGCACAATGCGAATCCCAATCATAATGACACGCCACTTCTCAGCGTGAGGATGGCTTCTATGCAACGCACAGCCTGGGGAATATGTCAGTGGTAGAATGCTTGCCCAGCATATGTGAGGCCCTGGGTTGTGTCCCCAGTACTGCAAACACACACACACACACACACACACCCCGACACACACACACATATGTTGTCAGAATGCACAGAGTGTGGGAACTTCAAGAGAACATCAAATGGTAGACCCACTGTGTGAAATGGTGTAGCTTACCAGTAGAAAACCTGCTGAGTGTTCCTAGACCTGGGGTTCAACCCCAGCACAGAAGAAAACACAGAAAAGTTGGTAAATTTTAGGTATAGTCTTACCACAAAAAAAACCCCAAAATAGATGTTCAAACAAATGGGATCTCTTTGCGGTAGGTACCAAGTGGGGTAGGCCATGACAGTGACCTCAGTGGACTTGAAGGATTCAGTTTGATACATCGCAGAACAAATGCCTGCCCTGACAGGTCACTGGAGACCTTCCCAGAGGCCAAGGAACATCCTTTGTGATACGAGTGTCTCTGCAGAGCTGGGGCTGAGGACACGCCACACTGTTTATGCGAGCAGTGGGTTTTAGGCTCTGGGCCTTGGATTTCCTCAGCCTGACCTTGTAAAGTTTGGAGACCAAGGGTGCCATGCTTACAGGACTGAATTCCCTAAGTCCCTGACAGTGAGCCTGGGTGAGCTTCCCTGTGAGCAGCCCCGGTTGCTGGGAAACGTGAGCTCCGTCTGGACAAATCTCCTCAGACATCTGGGCACTGTCCATCCTCCTGGACTCTGTCCCACACACCTTTCACTCTGCTTATATTCTTCCCTGTGCTCCCCTGCAGAGGGCCACCACTGTGAGCACCACCGCTTTTCTCACCCGAAGTTCTTCCAGCCCTTCACATCACTTCACTGTCTCACTACACCAACACCATCTGCCACCCAGCCACAGACTGTGCTGATTCCTACAGAAGACCAATCACACTCGTCCCTGTGTGACACTGTAGAGACCAGACTTCTGCCTGGAGGTTGTTACCAACCCAGCAGCCAGGGATGGGTGTCCATGTTGACATGGGCAGAGCTATCATGCATTGAGCATCAGCACACTGACCCAATTTACCCCAACTCCTAACCATTGCCTCAGGCAGCTCTGATTTTCAACAACTTGAGATCAAGTCACCTGAGGAAGATGCAGTTCTTGTTTGGGGAGTTTTTGGGACAAAAGAGATAGCTCTGCAAATGGGGTCCACCTGACAATTGTCCTGGGCTGGTGCTTTGGCAATTTTCCTGTCTCAGGTGCTCTCTCAGGTGGAGGTTGGATGTCACAGTGAATGGTCTTTGTCAAGACCATTGCTGAGCCGAGTTGAGAAGTAGTGGCAGAGCAGGTCATAAGATCTGAATTAGCCATTTCAGTGATTCAGCCATTTTTCTTGATTAAAGCTTATGGGTGGTGCTGTGGCTAGAGGGTGCCTCTCTATATTTCATGTGTTGGACACTCAATCCCACAATTCACATGGTAATGCATTTGGAGGAGGGCCCTTTGGGACGTAATTAGGAATAGGTGCAGTCCTGATGGTAGGGTCCTATTGATGGCATTAGTCCTTACAAGAAGAGAAAGAGAAGACCGGGAGTGGTAGCATACATCTGCAGTCTCAGCTACTCTGGAGGTAGAGTTTGGGAGGCTCTCAGTTCAAAGTCAGTCCTAGGAAAAAGTTATCAAGACTCACTCTTAACAAAGAAGCCAGGTATGGTGACTCTTATATGTAATTCCATCTATGGGAAAACCTAGGTAGGAGGATCGTGGTCCAAGGACACCCCCTTAGATAAAAAGAGTAGACTTTATCTGACAGGTACTTAAAGCAAAAAACAGGCTGAGGATGGGCATGGTGGTTCATGGCTGTAATTTGAGCAACTTGGGAGGCCAGACACTGGGAGGACCTTGGTTCCAGGTAAGCCAAGGTAAAGTTCACAAGACTTCATCTCAACAAATAAAAAACTGGGAACAATGGGATACACCTGTTACCCCAGCTACATGGAGATTAGGACAAATAGGAGGATTGTGGTCTAGGGCAGCCTAGACCTATCTCAAAATTAACTAACATAGTCAAGCGCTGGTGGCTCAAATATCTTGAAAATGCCCAAAACAAATAAGGGCTGATGGGCCAGGCACCGTGGCTCATGCCTGTATTCCTAGCTACTCAGGACACAGAGATCAGGAGAATCACGGTTTGAAGCCAGATGGGGAAAATAGTTCATGAGACCCTATCTCAGAAAAACCCATCATGAAAAAGGGCTGGCAGAGTGACTCAAGCAGTAGAGTGCCTGCAAGCAAGAATGAAACCCTGAGTTCAAACCCCAGTATTGCCCCCAAAAAACAATAATTAAAAAAAAGAACCAACACCAAAGGAGCTGGCAGAATGGCTTAAGTGGTACAGTCCCTGCCTAGCAGGCATGCAGCCCTGATTCAAAATCAGTTCTGCAACAAAGAAACAAACACCCTAAAACCTCTATTCATAGAGTTTGTAGTGTAGGTCAGCGGTACAGTACATGTCTAGCATGTGTGAGGCCTAGGATAGATTCCCAGGACCCACAAATAAATAAAAATGTAGCAAAAACTTACTTGCTCTTGGTATTTTGTTACAGCAGTAGTATAAGGACTTACATAGTTGCAAGCTGTTTGTTAATTTCCAAGCTTCTGACTAGACTGAGTGTGATAAATTTTGCCAGTGTTTTGCATGGCTCTGTTGCTGTAAGGAATTTTCAGAGCTGGGCCACTTCCCCCATGTCACTGCTCACATGAAGCATCGTTAGGACACTTTGGATGTCTGAAACTGTCCTTATGCAGACTACACATTGGCTGGGGTAGAATCTCCACGGGCAACCCTTTCCTGCCAAAGTTTGGACATTTCCCACCTCTTCCACCTTCAAAGGGAGCTGCTGCTGAGGCCTCTGCGGATCCTTGAATTCCCCAAAAGTGACTGTGCTGTTCTTCACGACTCTGGTGTCTCAAGCTCTCCTGGTCACTGTACAAAGCAGGAGACCCCCTCCCTATGGGGTGTGGGGGACAAGACCGATGGCAGTGTGTACACACCAGAGAGGGCGAAGCCTCTCACTGGCACCGCAGAGCAGGGCTGGCACTCAGCAGGTCCAAACCAGCCTGCGTGAGTGTGCTGGGGGCGGGGAGGCAGGGAAGGCTGCTCCAAGGAGGGGGCAGCTAGTGTGACTCCAGCGGGGCCCTCAGGGCAGAGCCCCAGGCTTTATTAATCACAGGTCCAGATGTGGGACTGGGGAAAGGAGGGGAGATGGTGCTAAAAGCAGTCAAGTAAAGCAATGGAGTCGCAGTCCAGCCCACATGGGGAAGTAGCCCTAGCAGCACAAGCCTTGACCTTCCTGAATGAGCCTCTTCTGATCTGACTTCTCTTGCTTGTCAGTTCTGTGCCACTTCTCTAGGTAGTTGCATACCCAGGCATCAGAGGGTAAATGGTCCTGGGAGAAGGTGTTTCTCAGCAAGAGACTCACAGGGCCTTTCTCTTTTACTCGTTCTAGGCCTCCGAGGTAGCAGGAACTCCAGTTCAGTTGCAGTAGGGTCCTGTAGGAAAAGAGGCCTCAGGTGGCTTCTGCTCTGAAGCATCTAGGTTTCTATGCCCCAAGTTGTTCCCTAAATGTACCAGAGACACAGAGAAGTAGATGGTCCTTAGATACTGTTGACTCCTGCTTGCACACTCCATCCAGAGGAGACAACGTGGGGGTGGATGCAGAGGAGGAAGACAGCAGCTCCTGCCCTCACTGGACTCCAGGCTGGGGCTTCCCTCTGCTACACTCTTTTCAGGGAAAGAAAGGGAAAAAGAAGCCTTGCGTAGCAGGGCTGAGCTCAAAGTCACATCATCCATAGTCAGAGAGAGGACGAGAAGCAGGGTCTCTTCCTCTCAACTGTCTACTCACTTCCTTTTTCTGGGCCTACCTACTTGTCCCATGGAGCCAAGACTGACTCCATGGCTAGGGCAGGTCTGCAACCCACAGGCCTCACACCCCAACCCCGACTATGTCCATGCCTATGAACTTGCCCAACCTGGTCACACTGAGGATGGCATTCTGGGATGGAGCACAGACAAGTGTTCTCTTCCAGCTCCACCCTGGCCTGAGAGGCAACTCCTCTCCACAGGAGCCTGGACTCCAGCCTCTGTCAGGTGGGAAAGGGGCTCATCTGGCCTTCCAGTGCCTGAGAGGCTCAGAGAAGTAGCTTCCTCCTCGGCTCCCATCAGGCCTTCCCAGGGGAAATTTTGATGGCTGATGGTTAACTTTTGGTGTGAATCACAGCACTTTCTGCCCCGATAATTTCTCACCTTTTGTGGTGTTGCATATGAAGTTAGGCAAGGGAAGCGATGATGCTGACGAGGTGCTGGCACCTAGTGTGGATGGGTTCAGTCTGGCCTGATTTATGTGTCTCTAGACTAAGTAAGCCCTAGAATACTTAGCAGGTTCTAGGTCTTCAAACCCTGGACTGTCACAGGCTCTTAGGAGATGACCTGTGGCTTCTGGCAGTGTGCTGCCTGCTTTGTTTTCCTTCAGCCTTAATCCATTCCAGGTAGTTTATTCAAACAATGAGAGGAATGGTGGGGTCTGGCAGGGTCAGCTTGGTGTCTTATTGATGTTTATTCACAGATGTTCCATTCCTACCATATGAAACACCAAAAAAATCTCAGCCTATCCAGAGTCAGCCAAACTTCCCATACAGGCAATACTCTCCGCATGTGTCAGGTGACAGATACCAGGGCTCCACTGGAAGAGGACAACTGGAACCCTGCCCTGTGTCTCTGCAGGACTCTGTCCTGTGGGTCACTCTCCTCTGCTGACTTTAATCTGCCCCCTTTCACTGTAGTAAACCGTGGTGGTGAGGTAAGAGCATTTATGGTATCTGTGACTCCTAGCAAGTCACTGAACTACAGGTGATTTTGGGGAACACTGCACAGTGGGTTTGTGAAGTTTGATTAACTAGAATGATCATGGTACTCTGAAAGGTGGTAAAAGTGAAGTCTGGACAAAGGAAAGATGTGGGAGTGTGGTCGATGAAGCTTCCTGCATCCCCTATGGTCAGATGCTACACTGTGATCAGTTACGAGACGCTATATGATGCTAACTGTGGAATTATAAACCACAGAACCAGAAACTGAAAATAACAAGAAGCAAGCCAAACACAAAATTTCTTCCTTTTTTTTTTTTTTTGACAGTACTGGGGGCCTTGTGCTTGGTAGGTAAATACTATGCTTCTTAAGCCATGCCTCCAGCTAATGCTTTGATTCTTTTTCTTTTGGTCGTGCTGGGATTTGAACTCAGGGCCTACTTCACCAACCTTCTTTGTGATGATTTTTTCAAGATAGGGTCTCACAAACTATTTTCCTGGGCTGGCTTTGCACCATGATCCTCCTGATCTCTGCCTCCTGTCCTTGATTCTTATTAATTAACTAAGATGAAAATAACAGAGATTGTTGAACTAGATCTTGACACAGTCCCTCACTTCTATTTCAACATCCCAAGTTATGGACACTTGTATCAGGGAGGCTGTCAGAGGTAAAACATCATACTGGGACAACAGAAGGGACCCTATGACCTTTGGTCACAAAGAATGGAATCCAAGTAGGGAAAGGGCAAAACCAAGTATGTTGATTAGACTTTTCATAGCTGTGACAAAATACTGACAGAACGATAAGGGAGGAAGGATTTATTTTGCTTCATAGACTCAGAGGTTTCAGTCCACAGTCAGCTGGCTGTGTGTTTCTGGGCCTGTGTGAGGCTGAATGTCATGGCTGAGGAAAGTTCCTGAACTCATGGCAGCCAGAGAGTCAACAAATACACAGTCAGCAGGTGCTCTCCTCTTCCCCCTTTTTAGTCCATCAAGGGTGGGATGGTGCAGCCCACATTTAGGGCAGTTCTTCCTCTCTTGGTTAATAGTTTCTGGAAACGCCTTCACAGACACTGCTGGAGGTGGGTTTCTCCTCTCCACCTCCAATCCAATCAAGCTTAACCCTCACACCAAGGACCACCAAAAGGAATTGTTTCTTTTGTGGGTGGGTTAGTACCATCAGCCCCCTGAAGAACTTGTACTGAAATGGATTGTGAGAGTGACCAAAGGAGGAACAGCACGATTGGTGTTGAGAGTAGAAGAATGGGTGGGCTTGTTTGTGAGACACAGGACCCACAGTTCACCTTGGGACAATCCCAAATGGCACACTGCAGGTCTATCTGAGGGGAGTACTTTGTCTTGATAAAATTGCTGTGAAGTTCCTATAGTCTGATAGGGTCATTGTCCTTCCCCTCTTTTGAATGTCAAGTGGACCTCTCCAGACAACAGGACTGGTATCCATGCATGCGTGCCATGCAGGATTGTCTTACGACCATTGAAACCTCTTATGAGGCCATGACAAGCACTGCTTCAGGGGGTTGCTTTTGCTTGGGTATCATGTCACTTTAGCACTGTAAAATCAAGGAGTGGTTGGTGAAGCTGCAAATTGTTTTCCCTGCTTCATATATTATGGGTATCATAGGTTCTGATAAAATCAGAAGAGTTCACAAGAGAATAAGGAAAGAATAAGAGGAGTGTGGAAGACTCAGCAGGGTGGATACTTTTAAAAGTTTGTCAAGAAGTAGGAGGAAGACAGATGTGGTGATAAACACCTGTAATCCCAGCATTCAGGAGGCTGAGGCCAACCTTGGCCACATAGCCAGACCAGGTATCAAAAAACAAAACAAAAAAGGTTGGGGAGAGTGGCTCACGTGATAGAGAGCCTACCTAGCAGGTGCAAGGCCCTGAGTTCAAACCCCAGTCCCATTGAAAAAAATAAAAAAAGAAAATGAGAGGAAGATAACAGACATGGATGGGCTTGAAACCATTTCTAATGTAGCATTGGCACAGGCTGATTAGACTGATGGGAGCCCAGGATGGTCCCCAGATATTAAATAACTCCAGACAAATAATCTTCATTTTCTCCCAATATAGGAACTTCTAATGGCAGAAATAAGGGTGAAAATGAGAAGAAAAAAAGAGAGAGGAGAAGGAGACATCACCACCAACTTCCCAGAAGGAAAAGGTTTATATAAGTGACACTGCTGTGCTTTGTCCCCCAAGGTTCATGTGCTGGATGCTGGGCCCTCAGAGTGGTGACGTGAGAGGTGGTGGAACCTTTAAGAAGTGGGCCCTTGTGGGAGGTCAGGTGGTCATTGTGGTGCTGCCATGGAAGGGATAAATATAGTTCTCATAGAACCCTGAGCAGGAGCCAGTAGTTAAAAAGCCTGAGCCTGAGCCCTGAATTGTCCTTGGCTTCCTGTCTGGTGATTTGATCTTGGTGACTGCTCTTGCCATTGTGAAAGTGTTAACTATGATGTTCTCACAAGAGCCAAGCTGATACTAGCACTATGCTCTTCAACCTTTTGAGCTGAACAGAACTCTTTTCATTACAACATTCATGTCTCAGATTTTGTTTAGTATCCAAAAAACACTCACAAGATGCAGCCATCAGTCTTGGATTCTTACCATCCAGAACTGTGAATCACATACATTTCTACAGTTTGTAAATTACCTAGATAACAGAACAGCAGAAAATGGATTAGGATAAGTGAACACATCCTAACAGGACAGATATAAACAAGTAAAGATACCAATTAGATATTTAAAACCTCCCAACTAGACAGGGACTGGTGGCTCATACCTGTAATCCTAACTATTTGGGAGACAGAGATCCTTGGGAGAATTGTAGTTTGGGGCCAGTCCAGATAAATGGTTCTAGAGAATCCATCTCTAAAATAACCAGAGCAAAAATGAACTGAAGTTGTGACTCAAGCTCACCTGCTATGCAAGCATAAAGCCCTGAATTCAAACCCCAGTCCCCCCAAAATAAATAAATAAATAAACCTTCCAAGTGAAGAGGAGGGAAATTTAGGGATGTTCTCCATGACACAACCAGAAAACTGGAATAAATGCCCAGGCTGTTTCGGAAGTGTACATTCTGATTCAACATGGCAGTGCCAGGGCAGTGGCAGTAATGGCAGAGCTGTGGTTCTTTACCAAGAGCATGGCACTTGGTGAAAACCGTATCTGATGCCCATCCCCATGGAGAGAATGGCAAGCAGTTCTGGACCAACTGCTCATACTAGGTTTGGTGGTGGAGATCTCGCTCTCCGTGTATTTGACATTGTGGGTGTGCAGGTCTGGCCGGTCACTGAAGGATCTGGAGATGTGGGCTTTGCAGCAGGCTCATCGAATGAGAAGATTCAGTGACTTTCATTGCAGTATCTTGACATTATCAATAACTTTTTCCCTCTAAATTGCCAGACATCTAAAGAAATATTTACCAGATCACTGACTGACCTCAGAAATAACAGGACAGAAAATCCAGAGGCATCACACAACACAGTAAAGATCCTTTGCAAAATGAGTTTGGAAAAGTCACAAGTAGACCCAGCCTTCAGCAAAGGAACTCAGTAATTCCTGAGAAGCTAGGATTTTTTACTGCAAGAGATATCACTCCGAAGAGCCAAGTCTTTGAAGCAAGTCCAAAATGTAAAAAGGAACAGAAAAGCATGGACCATTCACAGAAAATGAAGGAATTTGGCAGAAACGATCCCCAACCAAGCTGAGATGAAGGAAATATTAGTCAAGAACTTTCATTCAGCTGGGCATGGTGGTTCATGCCTGTAGCCCCAGCTCCTTGAGAGCTAGAGATGGGAGAACAGAGGTTCAAAACCAGCCTGAGCAAGAAATTATTGTGCACAGAAAGTCCTGTCAAGAGAGGGAAAGGCAACACACACCATGGGAGAAATGACCGCAGGTCACAGATCTGACAGGATGTTAATGTCTAGATGCATACAGATCACACAGTTAAACAAGTGCAAGAACTAGAGCAGACATTCTTCCAAGACCAGTGTACAACTGTCCTGGAAGCTCGTGGAAAGGTGCTCACCAACACTCACCACTAGGGCCCTGCAAATCCTCACCTCAGTGACACCACCTCCCAGTCACAGGATGGCTTCTACCCAAAAACAACACAAGAAAATAAGGGTTTGGGGAGCTGGTGCACCCATTATGGGCACAAAAAATGGTGCAGGCATTTAGGAAAATGGCCCAGAGACTTGTCAACAAAGCAGAGAGTCATCATAGGACCAGGAGTTTCACACCTAACGACAAATCCTGAGGACAAATCCACAGGAATTGCAAGGAGGACAGTGAAGAGATAACGGACCCCAATGACAGTAGAATCATTCACAATGGCTAAACAGTGGTGGTAACACAAGGTCTGCCAACAGATGAGGGAAGAAACACAACTTGGACTGTGGACCCCCCCTTATCTACAAGGATAAGTTCCAAGGCCCCAGTGGACTCCTAAAACTCCCATAGAAGCAAACAGAAAGATATACTTTGGCTCTTCCTGTGAATCCATAGCTATGGTGAAGGTTAATTAGTAAACTGGGCCAGATTGATAGCAAGAAGTGATAACATTACCATGATAACAATGCCATATGTAATGACAGTTATATGAAGGTGGCCGACTTCACTCAAACGTGGCCATATTGCTCTGTCCATGGTGTTCTGCCAGGGTGATGGGAGATGACATGGCGCCTGCGTGATGAGATGCAGTGAGGGGAGGGACGTGGGTACAGTGCTGGGGCCCCAGGCCTGGGGCCTAGCTGAACACGAGCAGCAATGCTGCAAACTCTCTCTGAGGACCTGACGCCTGTGCACCTCATGTCCACACAGTGACAGTAGACCACATAGCTTGCGTGGACTGGACTAAGGCAGCGGTCACCTCCTTAATGAGCACATGGAGGAGGGAGACATGAATGAGATGGATTCAAACTCCTCAGCATGGCTTGCAATTTAAAATTTATGTGTTTATTTCTGGATCTCCCATGTAAGATTGTGGACTGTGGCCACCTGGACTTAAATAAAACCAAGGAGAGAAAGCAGGTATTGGTGCACTGCAGTATCTTCATACAGTGCCAGGTTACTTTGTCTTAAAAAGGAAGTACTAAGTCAGAGTTGGTGGTGGATGCCTGTAATCACAGCAACTTGGAAGGCAGAGAATTGTGAGTTTGAAGGCAGTCCACATACAGTCAGGGAAGACCAAAGAAACAAAATAAAAACAAAAGAAGGCTGGCTAATAATTCAACGAATACAGTGCCTGTTTAGCAAATACCCTGCGTTCAGTCCCCACCACCACACATAACACACGATGAAGCCCTGCTACCTGCTACGTGAAAGACCCTAACGACATGGCCGTAAGTGACATCGACACTCATACTGGACAAGCAGTGTACGAATGCAGCCTGCCAGAACCCAGAAACAGAAGCTAGAACTGTGGTCATCAGGAGCTGGATGGAGGGAGGTGATTGCTAAGGGGCACAGAGCATCAGTTGTGCCAGATGGAGGATCTGTGGACAGATGGTGGCGGGGGCTGCACGCTGGTAATTCGCTTGACACTGAAGTGTGCATGTAAGTACGGTGCAGAGGAAGCAGGGGTGTGGCTCCCTGGGTGCCCACCCGATGTATACTTTCTGCATTCAAGGCCTTGGGTGTGACCTCTAGCACCAGGAAAAAAAAAAAGTTGGGAGGGATAGTAGATGTTACCATGTGTCTTCCCACAGTACAAACAAAAAGATGCTCAAACAACATGAACACTTTGCTGTCACGGCCAGCGGGGCAGCCGTGCACTACATGGAGCTCAGCTTAGGAGGGTGGACCTGCATACTCCAAAACAAATCGCTGACTCCTGATTGGCAGCTGGGAGACCAAAGGCCTGGGAGCATCCTTCCTGGAGAGTCTCTGTGCACCTGGGGTCGTGGACTGTCACACCACACCACTCATTTATGCCAGCAGTGGGGAGGAGGCTGGGGGCTTAGATGTGTTGGAGTGATCCCCGAGCAGATGGAGACTGAGGCACTGAGACCAGCCACCATGTGGGGCTCTATGTGCATGAGAAAAACCCCAGAAAACACATGGACACCAGGCCTCGGGGAGCTTCCCTGCGAGAGGCCCCCAGGGCTGGGAGACATGAGCTCTATCTGGAGGATCCCCTCAGACACACAGCTGGGCAGTGTCCGTCCTCCTGTGCTTTCCTGCAGAGGACCATCACCATAGGCTGGGGACCTTGTGGGGGAGGAGTGGCACACTGAGCATCACAGGACAGTTGCCTGTGGAGGACTCAGTGGCCAGGCAGGGTGGAGCAGGGAGGGTGAGGCTGGCTTTGCTGTTCTCAGAACCCAGCACAGGCAGGGGACAGTCAGATGACCAGAAAACTGGTGGCAGGAGCAGGACTGGTTTATTGAGCATCAGGCCATGCTTAGGCCATCGGACATTGGGTGTCCCTCTAGCGGGATGCTACACAGAGTTCGTACGGGGATGGGGAAACAGGGACGGCAAAGGCCCCATAGTCGCTGGGGCGGGGATGTCCTGCGGGCACCGAGAAGCTGAGGCGCTGCAGGAGGCGGGTGAAGAAGAGGAAGAGCTCCATGCGGGCCAGGGGCTCCCCGAGGCACACGCGGCGGCCTGTGGGGGGAGGGGTTCAGTCAGCCTGGGGCCTGGGCCAACCCTCCAAGGTGCCATGGGAAGGGACAGGGAGCCAGCACCCCACAGGCACCTGCTGAGAACGGCATGAAGGCCTCGGGCTTCACGAAGTGACCCTGGGCGTCCAGGAAGTGTTCAGGGTGGAAGCGGAAGGGCTTCTCCCAGATGGTCTCATCCTTCAGCACGGATGACAGGTTGGTGATGAGTGTCGTCCCCTGGAGGGAGACTCATGGTGTGAATGTGGACAGGGATGGGGAGATCGAGGGCCCTGCCACTAAACACACACAGGCTCTCTACCTGTCACACACCTGGACCCTAATGTGACACTCTGCCACAGAAACTTCTAAAAGCTCTTTTGATGCCATTCCAGCCCAGTGACACACTTCCCATGGTTGTCCCTCCTGCCACCGGTCCCTGGGTGAAGTGGCTCCTCTAACACCTGCAGTATATTTCTTCATGGTCCCATTACTCTGGTCTTCATTAGGGAAGGTCAGTCCTGTCTCAGAGCCCAGGTGGGTCCTGTCCTTGCTGCTGAGATCCAGGACACGATGGCATAGGTGTTTCCTCCACTCCCTGTAGTGGGCATGCAGGGTAGGAGGGCCCCACGCCTACCTTGGGGATGAGGAAGCCCTGTATTTCAACGTCACGGGAGGTCATATGCGGCACACCAAATGGGGTAATATCTGCAAAGCGCTGCACCTCGTGGATCACGGCGTTGGTGAAGGGCATGCGTGCCTGGTCCCCCATCTCTGGCCGCCGCACCTGCCCTATCACTTCATCGATCTCCTGTTGGACCCGACCTGGAGGAATGAATACCCCAGAGTAGATCAGCCAGTGGAGGCAGCGCCCTGACCCTCTCCTACCTGTTAAGGGCTGGTCCAGGTGAGGAAAATGTCACTCATGCTGGAGCCTCAGCCAGGCCGAGCTGGGAGCCACAGGTGTTCCAACCAGCCAGGGCCCTGGTGCTACTTGTCCTCCCTTGTCCTCCCTTGTCTTCCCATCCCGCCTGCCAGGGCTCACGCTGCACATCCGGGTGCAGGGTCATGAGCAGCAGGGCCCAGGCCAGCGTGGTGGAGGTGGTCACCATCCCCGCAGCGAACAGATCACCCACCACCATGCGCAGGTTCTCATTGTTGAAGCTGCTCTCTGGGTTTCCCTTGGCCTGGGTCAGAGAGGGTGGGCTCAGGAGACAGAGGGAGGAAGCCCCCAAATGGCCTCCCATTCCCGCCCATTCACCCAGGTGCTGGGCCACCCGGTGATGCACAGGCCCCATCTGCCTGGCCCCACAACCCACAGCATCCTCTGCTTACATCCCATAGCCCATCTCTGGCAGCCTCCCCTCACCTTCTCCACCTCGGCCAGGAAGGTGTCAGTCAGGTCTCGGGGTGGCTGAGCCGGGTCCCAGGTCATCCTGTGCTCAGTCAACAGCTCATCCAGCAAGGCCATAAAGGCCTTCTGTGCAGAGAAGACCTTTCCCGGCAGTCCTGGGATGCGCAGGAGGATTGGGACTGCATTCAGCACCTGTGACAGTCACAGAGGGCCCTGTATCCTTCCTGTACTCATTGCTCCCCTGTCCCAGACACAGATTCCAGTCTCCTCCATGGAGGCACAAGACCTGCCTGTCCCCCTGTCACTTATTCCCTCCTCTGTGCGACCTCCATGTTCCCTGAGCTACCAGAAGGAGTATCCTACATGAGCATCTAACAAACTTGTGTGGCTTCCAAAGGGACAGAGGACACAGGCACTCACCCTATCTGGTGCCCTCTACCCTTAGCCAAGTCTCCCATTCCTGGTGTCCAACGTTTGCCCAACTGCAGGCTCTTCCTCCTGCAGTGGCCTCTGATGGAATGATTTCTCCCCATGCCCTGCCTTCTAATCCTCCTCCTGGGAGGCCCAGCCCATAGAGCTGGCTATGAAAACCCTCCCCTGAGTCACTCACCTCTGGAAGGAAGCCAGACACCTCTTTCAGTGTGTCATCCATCTGATCCAGCAGCCTGACCAAGCATGGGTCGTTGTACTCAAAGCGGCGAGCAAAGATGAGGGAGGCGATCACGTTGCACACAGCCTTGTTTAGGAGGGCGTTGGGTCTGAAGGGGCGCCCTGGACACGATCGGGGGATAAGGAGTTCAACCATGTTCTCCCACCCCTGTGTACCTGAGCCTCCTGTTGTCCTTAGGTCATCACCCACCAGCCTGGTCAGTGAAGGCGGCACAGAGGCAGTCGGCCTCCTCGATCACCCACTGCTCCAATGACTTCTTGCCCAGGCCGAAGTTGCGCAGGGTGGACACAGAGAAGCGCCTCTGCTCCTTCCATGATGCCTCATAGGGCGCCATGACGACCCCTGAGTACAAGGGGACAAGTACAACTGAGCAAGTGTTCCTGGTCATGTCTTCTGCCACCATCACTGCTCCTCTTCTCTTCGGGGAGAGGCTTAGCTCTGATCATCCCACAGAGTCTTCCTTCTCCCCCCCTTCTCCCCCCATCACCCACCACCTTCACCCTCACAGGTTACTTTTGTAGCCTCTGCCCTGCAATTCTCTGGCTTTTCCTTGTATCACTGGACCATATCACCACCCCCATTAGATCCTGCCTTCCTTTGGTCACTGCCCCCTTGTCCTCCAATGAGGACAACTGGGCCCCACAGATGTTTGCCTTTGGATCTTGGTCCGAGGCCAAGGTGTTCATTGACGGGCATTGGAGGACGGTCTGCTGTGTCCTCACTGCGGTTCACCAGCGCCTCCCGCACAGCTGCCAGCCCATTGAGCACGACCACCGGTCTCCAACCCAGCTGCAGGCTGAACACGTTCCCAAAGCGACCTTTTAGCTGAAGACAGAGGATCAGGACACTGGTCAAGCAGAGGCCCCTGGCAGACTGCAAGATCCAGGCTCAATGCCTAAGTCTAGGGTGCCAGGTTGCACAGGGCAAAGTTGATCCAGTCTCCTTTCTCTCTCTCTCTCTTTCTCCCTTTTCCTTAGCAGTGCGGATTATCAAACACAGGGCCTCACGTGTACCAGGCAAGTGCTCTACCACCGACCTACCTCCACAAGCTGATATCTGGCCTCTTGGTAACTTCACACTGGGGACCTGGGTCACATCCTCTATGGTGGATGCTCATTAGCTCCCTCTCCCCAGCTATGATCTGCCAGATTCACAAAACTGTCTCAGAACCCCTAGCAACCCATTGTCCTATGGGGACACTCAGGTTCCCAGAGCTGAGCAGTGAGGCCCAAGATCCCACAGCAGCAAGAGATCTGAAGCGGTCACCATACCTCTCTCCACCTGACTTTCCAACTGAAAATCTGCTCACGGCCTAGGTCCCTCTCCCCTCTGACAGGAGATGGGCATGTGGTCTACATGACTTTTTCCCTGTCCAACTGACTCCCAAACCTGCTGCCCCATCCCATCCCACCTCATGGCCTTTGCCATCCACACCTTTGACTTTCCAAAGCCAGCAGTGCCTCCCCAAGGGAGTCTCTTAACCTGCTTCCAAAGGGAGGCCAAGCTCCTTGTCCAGCCTGTGCCTTCACAACCACCATCTACTGCTGGAGGTCCCCCACGACCTCTGCTGCCCTCCTCCACAGCTCCTCACCTTGTAGAAGCTATATGGTGTGTTATAGAAGTCCACATGCAGCAGGTTGCCCAGCACAGGCAGTGGCATGGGGCCTGGTGGGTAGCGGGCAGCCCAGCGTTGGCGCCGGTGCATCAGGTCCACCAGGAACAGAAAGATGGCCACAGCCATGGCCAGGGTGAGCAGTGCGTCCTCAGTCAGCAATCCCATGCTTGTTTCGCTGCCTACTTGATTGCTCTGAGCACACGCACAAGGTACCTAGGACCACACAGGATCCTCTGAGTATGCCATGGGACTGTGAACTGCCTGGTGTGTTCCCTTATAAAGGATCTGAGGTGGCCCTTTGTCCTCTTACTTCAGCTGCCTTGATTGCACAGGCAGAGGGGAAGGAGTGGCCAGGGACAACAAGGGCAGGTCATAGGTTCTCCTGCCACCCTGCCTACCAGTTGATACATAGGGTAGGGAACAGAGACCTATGCCCTGAGTTCAAGGTAATATGGACATTCTGGTTGTGCTTGGCTGGGTACCTGGGACATAAAGGACAAATGACAGTGTGATCCCTTCTCAGAGATTCATGATCCAGAGGAGTCATAGAAGAGTCAGTGGACAATCATGTCAGCAGTGTTTGAGGGGACTGAGGTAACAAGTAGTGTCCTTTTGTACCAGGGTCTGTGGTTTGGTGTGGTTGTCATGAGAAATACCATCAGGTAGGAGGTCTTGCCTTCTGTGATTGGCATTTACGTGCCTGGCATTCTGGTCGCATTGTATGTGTGAACTCATTAATCCTCCCCATGTCGTCATCAAAAGCAGGTGGTTATTTGTCCCAATGCCAGATGTCATGTAATGAGGTCTAGGTTACAGCTCAGCATTCGGGACTTTGGCTAAAACCTGTGACATGAACTCCAGGCTTGCAGTAGTTGTACTTGATGTTCTAGTAATTGTCAATATAGAGTTCCAAGGACTTAGTATTTTAGAAAACCACACCCAGCTCACCCTCTCCCAACTCAGGACCTTCTGTGCCATGGTTAAAACGCACTGAGCCCTGGTACCTCACACATGCATATGACACGTAGCACATAATTCTCGAGCAAGAAGGTGACAAGAAGGTCTAACCCCTAGCTCGCTACAGGACCAAATATGACCAAAACATGGGAGAATTCTAGAAAACTGTTAGGAAGCTGCAGCACCCAGCCAGCACAAAGCCAGAAGGGCAGAAATGATCCACCACTTTGCCAACCTTGCACTTCTCCCTACCACACATAGCTGTGCCATTGGGAGCAAACTACAAATTCACAGCTCCTCCCAGGGACAGAAAGGAGAGCAGGACCTGTGTCCTATGTTCTGGCTTGTCTGGATGCCAGGCAGGCAGCCTTGATGCTGCAGTACCGCAGGCAGGCACTGGGGGGAGCAAGAGATTCCAGGCAGTGGAGCAGTGTAGAAACAGAGGAAGCTCCAGAGGCCCAGGACCAGTGCAGGGAGTTCAGTGGTGAGCTGAAGGTCTGAAAGGTGATCAAGTTCTGCAGATCTCTTGCACAACAGTGAGGGTACATTAACAGAAGTCCTTTCCAAGTTTTCCAGAAAATTGAAGAGGAGGAAATACTTCCTACTTTAGTTGGTAAGAACAACATTGCTCTCATTTCAATGCTACACAAAGATGCTTCCAGGAAAGAAATAAAGGACCAGTAACCCTAAGTAGAGTTGAGGGGAAGATCTTCAAAAAATACTATCGTGCTGATTACACCTGTATAACCAGATATTATACACCATGACCTAGGGATCATTACCCTTGAATGTCACAATCATTGAAATTTAAAATTAATTAATGCACTCTACCACATTAACAAGAACAAGACAAAAACTACATTATCACCTCAACTGGTGGAGAAGAAAACATTTGACAAAATTCCAGATGCATTTTGAGTTAAAAAAAAATACAAGGAACTAGGAAGAAAAGAAAACTACTTCAACACAATGAAAGTCATTTATGAAATGCCTTTGCCTAACACCATATTCACATGGAGAGACTGAAATATTTCCCTTGAGATCAGGAGCAAGGACAGGAAGCCCAATCCCTCCACTCCTATTCAACATGGCACTGGAACTCAAGCCAGAGAAATTGGGCAAGGAAAAGAATTAAACCCATCCAAGTGATGTGATCTTGTGGGTAGAAAAAGTGCAGGCTTTGCAAAAACAAAGATAGAACACATAAAGTAATTTTAAATCTCACAGGAAACAGTTAACATACAAACGTCAGCTGCAAATGTGGAACTAACAACAAAAAATTTGAAACTGAAGTTACCAATCCATTGCATTAAAAATATAGCCAAAGAATAAAACAGCAATTTTTTCATCAAAGAAAATAATAGATTAACATACAAAACTCACAAAACATCATTAAAAGAAGTTGAAAAAGGCATGAATAAATAAATTTAAAACTACAATTAAAACAAATAAAGATGACAAAGAACAGTGGAATGACTTTTTTTTACATGATAAATATATAATCTTATTTGTCAATTAAAAATGAATTTCAACAATAATTGTTAAGTGAATGAGGGAATAATCAAATATATAAATATCATAGTTTTTCCATCAAATTAATGAGATTCAGTTGGATCGTGGATGACTGGTTTGTCGTTCGTGTACTAGAATACAATAATGGGGACTGTCCATAGCACCAGAGCAATGGACACATTCAATTCAATTCCTGTCAAATTCCAGCAGTGTTTGATGCAGAGACAGAAAAACCCATGCTAAAATCCCTATGGCATGTCCAAGGACCCCAAATATCCAAAAGAGTCTTGGAAAGGAACAACTTGGAGACTCAGATCCCCTGACTTATGATGGGGCTGCATCCCAAAGATCCATGGTAAGGTGGAAATGCACTTCAGACACCTGACCCACGGATGCCATAGTGCCACAGCTCACTGCACAGGGTCAGGGGTTCATCCTTGGGACTGTGAGGCAGAAGGAGCGCTGCACTAATTCACTGCCCAGCATCACCAGAGTGTGTATGTGTAGGTTAACAAAGATCAATAGTGAAAAACTGAGGGTCAGTCTGTAATCCCAGCTACTCAGGAGTAGGAGATCGGCAGGATCAAAGTTTGAGTCCAGCTAGGCCTCAACATCTCAACAACAACCCAGATATGGTGGTACAAACCTATCATCTCAGCTACGCGGGGGGCATAGGCAGAGAATGGAGGTTGGAGGCTGGTCCTGGGCAAATACTTGAAATCCTGTGTGAAAATAACTAAACCTAACATGGGCTGAAGAGCATGGTTCACGTGACAGAGCACCTGCCATGGAGTGAGAGGCACTGAGTTCTAATTCCAGGCCACCAAAAAAATCCACTCAGATTTTCACCTATAGTTCTCACTGAAAGCATATCACATTTCCATCATCATGGCAAAAAATCATGTCAAACCATTGTTGGCGACCCTCTGTACACAGCTACAGTAATGAAGACATCGTGGTACTGGTGTAAAGAAAGACATACACACCAGTGGATAGGAGTGCTAGAAATCAAATCCACCTCCATGGACCTCTCTTTCAACGATGGGCAGCACAGGCACAATGCTCTGATGGGATGGAAACACGGATGAAATACCCTGCTCCTCAGTCACGCTGTATTCCTGCCTCTGTTACGATTGCCTACCGCGTTCAAGAGTAGCACGCTGAACTGGCTGTTGATATAGAAACAGGCCCTGAATCAACCTAGGATTGAACAAGTAAGTTCAACAATTGTACACAAGATAATGCATTCTCACAATGATCTCCGACCTGGAAGCAGTGAAGAGGTCAGGTGGAGATGAATCAATTCTGGATGTAACACACATGAGCATGGGAGCAATGCTAGGAATCTCTCTGTATAGCTATCTTTACCTTAGACAAGCAAAACGCTATGTGTTTCTTATTATTGCTTATGTCTTCTCTTCAAATCAACTGGAGAAGCGGGCAGAACAGGTTCTACCTGGAAGCCTGTGGTGAAGAAGAGGAGAGGGTGGGGGTGGGAGGCAGAGGTGGAGATGGCCCAAATAATGTATGTACCTATGAATAAATGAATAAAACAAACAAATAAACAAACAAAAAGAATGCATCTCCCACATTAATCCTTTGCATGTAAGCTCAAAGTCTTAGATCAAACGCTTAGAAGAGAACACAGAAAAAGACAAAACACACAGTGGGAAATAATCCCACATAACACATCTGACAGGACGTTAATAACTAGACACAGGGAGAAGTGACCCAAGCCTTGTATGCACATATGAATAATAAGAGGAAAAAAAAATAACTAGACACAGAGAGACATTGTGATACAAAAATGATCGAGGATCGATTCGGTGTGTGGCTAATTGGTAGAGCAGTTGCCAGGCAAGCGTGAGACCCTGAGTTCAAACCTCAGTACCACTAAAACAACAACAAGAAAAATGAGCAAGGACTACAGTTTACCTTCCTCCAAGGACAGTGTTCAAATGTCCAGGAAGCTTGTGAAAAGGTGCTCACCATCACTCACCATTAGGACAATGCAAATCCCCATCTCAGTGACACACCACCTCCCAGTCACGAGGATGGCTTCTACCCAAAATCAACCCTAGAAAACAAGGGTTGGCAGAAAGTGGAGGTTGGGGAAGCTGGTGCACTCTTGATGGGACTGAAAAATGGTGCAGGCACTGAGGAAAAGTGTCAAGGGACTCCTCAACAAAGCAGTCACCTCCCTATGATCAGGAGCTTCCCAGCTGAGGACAAATCCACAGGAATTGCACAGAGGGTGGAGAAGAGATAATCAGACCCCAACCACAGCAGCATCCTTCACGGTGTCTCAATGGAGGGCACAACACAGGGTCTGCCAACAGAGGAGGGGAGGAACACGCATGGACGATGGTCCCCTGTCACCCCCAGGGATAAATGCCATAGAACCAAACCCGGAAACTAGCAATGGTTCTTCCTGTGCGTCCGTAGCTATGGTGAAGGTTCATTTATACATTAGGCCCTTTGGAGGATTAATAACAAGAAGTAATGACAACGTGACAACAAGGTCGTGTAATGACGGCTATATGAAGGGGCCGATTCACTCAATGTGGTCGCATTGCTCTGTCCACGTGCGTCCTGCTGGGTGATGGGAGATGACACAGGGCCTGCGTGACGAAGCTGGAGTGAGGGGAGGGCGTGGGCACTGTGCAGTGGCAATAGGCCTGTGACCTTCTTCCCTGAACACAGCAGCAAGGCCACCAAAGTCTCTCTGGTAAACTGACCCTACAGTCACTGTCCAGTTGGTCACTAATTTGCCCCGGTCCAGGCATCATTCTTGCGCCAAATGTGAGCGGATGGAAGAGGCAGACGTGACAGAACCACGCTCCTCAGCGTGGCTTGCAATTTAACATTCATCTGTTGCTCATTTCTGGAATCTTCCATGAAAGATTTCTGGACTGTGGCTGCCTGCCCACCTTTAAATGAAACCAAGTACAGAAACAGAGGGTGATGGGGACTAACTGGAGTGCACACATGGTCGTTGGTCTAGGTGAGCAGAAGGAGCTCCCTGCTCCAACGTGAAGGAAAGTGGAGACGCTCCCCTAATGACATTCCTCAGCCACAGAAAGACGGATCGTTTGATTCCACGTCCACGTAGCTACCGTAGTAAATTCTAGAAACAGGAGTAGAAGGGGGTGTGCAGGTGCTGGGGAGCTATTGTCTAAGTGGTGCAGTGTTTCGGTTTTGCCAGATGAAGAGCTCTGTGCAAGGCTGGGGGAGTGGCTCCAGGGGCAGAGCGCCTGCCTAGCAAGCGAGTGGCCTAGAGATCAAAAAAAACCAGTACTGATGCCGCATGCTGGTGGCTCACACCTGTAATCCTAGCTCCTAAGGAGGCAGAGACCAGGAGCAATCTGTTTGAAGTCAGCCCAGGAAAATTGTTTGTGAGATCCTATCTCCAAAACACACATCACAAGAAAGGGCTGGTGGAGAGGCTTGAGGTACAGGGCTTGACTTCCAGCCCCAGTACCGCAAAAATAATAAATAAATAAATAAAAATCAATACTGCCAAAAAGAGGTTAAGACTGTAAAGTTTAGGTTCTTGTCTTATCACAATAAAAACAAATAGATGCTCAAAGTGCGATCACCGTGCTGTTAGTGAGAAGCAGGGTGGCCTGGATGTTGGGTTACCTCAGCCTGTTGGGAGATTGGATCCTGAACTTTCCACACACATGCCTGACTCCCATTAGTGCACACTTGTACCTGGCACCCAGATTTGGAAGAATGAGGTTGGAGGATCATGACTTGCAGCCAGCCTAGGCACACAGCCACACCCTGTCTCTAAGGGTCTGCCATCTGTGGACCGGTGCTCTGCACAATCTCAGGCCTGGGAACATCCTTCATGGCGAGAATGTCTCTGTGTCCCTTGGAGCTAGTGCACACCAGCTGCTAATGCCAGTGTGGGTGCTGCTAGAGGACAAGGACTGTTGCAGTGTGACCCCGAGGGGATGGAGATCGTGTCACTGAGGCCAGTCAGGTGGAGCTCGATATGTATTCCACAAACCCTGGGAAATACATGGACAAGGAGCCTTTGTGAGTTTCCCTGTGATCAGCCCCCTCTCTATGTGTCACACCTTCGTGTTGGGAGATGTGATCTCTGTCTGGAGGAATCTCCTCAGAAAGACAGCAGGACTCTGTCCCTCTGTCCTCCTGGATTCTGCCCATGTGCCTTACTCTGCTCATTTTCCTCCCTGTGCTTCACTACAGAGGGCTGTCACCATGGAGTGGGGACCTTGTGGGGGAGGAGTGGCACACTGAGCATCACAAGACAGTTTCCTGTGGTGGACTCAGTGGCCAGGCAGGGTGGAGCAAGGAGGGTGAGGCTTTGCTGTTCTCAGGACCCATCAGAGAGGGGCCAGTGGGCGGGATGACCAGGCAGCAGCCGGACTGGTTTATTGAGCATCAGGCCATGCTTAGGCCATCGGACATTGGGTGTCCCTCTAGCGGGATGCTACGCAGAGTTCGTACGGGGATGGGGAAACAGGGACGGCAAAGGCCCCATAGTCGCTGGGGCGGGGATGTCCTGCGGGCACCGAGAAGCTGAGGCGCTGCAGGAGGCGGGTGAAGAAGAGGAAGAGCTCCATGCGGGCCAGGGGCTCCCCGAGGCACACGCGGCGGCCTGTGGGGGGAGGGGTTCAGTCAGCCTGGGGCCTGGGCCAACCCTCCAAGGTGCCAAGGGAAGGGACAGGGAGCCAGCACCCCACAGGCACCTGCTGAGAAAGGCATGAAGGCCTCGGGCTTCACGAAGTGACCCTGGGCGTCCAGGAAGTGTTCAGGGTGGAAGCGGAAGGGCTTCTCCCAGACGGTCTCATCCTTCAGCACGGATGACAGGTTGGTGATGAGTGTCGTCCCCTGGAGGGAGACTCATGGTGTGAATGTGGACAGGATGGGGAGATCGAGGGCCCTGCCACTAAACACACACAGGCTCTCTACCTGTCACACACCTGGACCCTAATGTGACACTCTGCCACAGAAACTTCTAAAAGCTCTTTTGATGCCATTCCAGCCCAGTGACACACTTCCCATGGTTGTCCCTCCTGCCACGGGTCCCTGGGTGAAGTGGCTCCTCTAACACCTGCAGTATATTTCCTCATGGTCCCATTACTCTGGTCTTCATTAGGGAAGGTCAGTCCTGTCTCAGAGCCCAGGTGGGTCCTGTCCTTGCTGCTGAGATCCAGGACACGATGGCATAGGTGTTTCCTCCACTCCCTGTAGTGGGCATGCAGGGTAGGAGGGCCCCACGCCTACCTTGGGGATGAGGAAGCCCTGTATTTCAACGTCACGGGAGGTCATATGCGGCACACCAAATGGGGTAATATCTGCAAAGCGCTGCACCTCGTGGATCACGGCGTTGGTGAAGGGCATGCGTGCCTGGTCCCCCATCTCTGGCCGCCGCACCTGCCCTATCACTTCATCGATCTCCTGTTGGACCCGGCCTGGAGGAATGAATACCCCAGAGTAGATCAGCCAGTGGAGGCAGCGCCCTGACCCTCTCCTACCTGTTAAGGGCTGGTCCAGGTGAGGAAAATGTCACTCATGCTGGAGCCTCAGCTAGACAGAGTTGGAACTCACAGATGTCCCAAAAATCCAGGGCCCCGATGCTACTTGTCCTCCCTTCTTCTCCCTTGTCCTCCTTTGTCCTCCTTTGTCCTCCCATCCCGCCTGCCAGGGCTCACGCTGCACATCCGGGTGCAGGGTCATGAGCAGCAGGGCCCAGGCCAGCGTGGTGGAGGTGGTCACCATCCCCGCAGCGAACAGATCACCCACCACCATGCGCAGGTTCTCATTGTTGAAGCTGCTCTCTGGGTTTCCCTTGGCCTGGGTCAGAGAGGGTGGGCTCAGGGACAGAGGAAGGAAGCCCCCAAATGACCTCATTACCACCCATTCACCCAGGTGCTAGGCCACCCGGTGGAGCACAGGCCCCATCTGCCTGGCCCCACAACCCAGCATGCTCTGCCCTCAGCCCGCCCATCTCTGGCAGCCTCCCCTCACCTTCTCCACCTCAGCCAGGAAGGCGTCAGTCAGGTCTCGGGGTGGCTGAGCCGGGTCCCAGGTCATCCTGTGCTCCGTCATCAGCTCATCCAGCAAGGCCATGAAGACCTTCTGCCCAGGAAAGACTTTTCCAGGCAGTCCTGGGATGCGCAGGAGGATTGGGACTGCATTCAGCACCTGTGACAGCCACAGAGGGGCCTGAATCCTTCCTGTACTCAGTACTCACAAGTCCCATACACAGGTTCCAGTCTCCTCCATGGAGGCAAGGGCCTGCCTGTCCGCCTGTCACCTATTTCCTCCACTGTGCAACCTCGATGTTCCCTGAGCTGCCAGAAGGAGTATCCTACATGAGCATCTGACAGGCATGTGTGGCTTCCAAAGGGACAGAGGACACAGGCACTCACCCTATCTGGTGCCCTCTACCCTTAGCCAAGTCTCCCATTCCTGGTGTCCAAGGTTTGCCAGCTGCAGGCTCTTCCTCCTGCAGTGGCCTCTGATGGAATGATTTCTCCCCATGCCCTGCCTTCTAATCCTCCTCCTGGGAGGCCCAGCCCATAGAGCTGGCTATGAAAACCCTCCCCTGAGTCACTCACCTCTGGAAGGAAGCCAGACACCTCTTTCAGTGCGTCATCCATCTGATCCAGCAGCCTGACCAAGCATGGGTCGTTGTACTCAAAGCGGCGAGCAAAGATGAGGGAGGCGATCACGTTGCACACAGCCTTGTTTAGGAGGGCGTTGGGTCTGAAGGGGCGCCCTGGGTGTGATAGGGGGATAGAGACGTCACCCATATTTCTCCCAACCCTTTGTGCCTGAGCCTCCTGTTGTCCTTAGGTCATCACCCACCAGCCTGGTCAGTGAAGGCGGCACAGAGGCAATCGGCCTCCTCGATCACCCACTGCTCCAGCGACTTCTTGCCCAGGCCGAAGTTGCGCAGGGTGGACACGGAGAAGCGACGCTGCTCCTTCCATGATGCCTCATAGGGCGCCATGACGACCCCTGAGTACAAGGGGACAAGTACAACTGAGCAAGTGTTCCTGGTCATGTCTTCTGCCACCATCACTGCTCCTCTTCTCTTCGGGGAGAGGCTTAGCTCTGATCATCCCACAGAGTCTTCCTTCTCCCCCCTTCTCCCCCCATCACCCACCACCTTCACCCTCACAGGTTACTTTTGTAGCCTCTGCCCTGCAATTCTCTGGCTTTTCCTTGTATCACTGGACCACATCACCACCCCCATTAGATCCTGCCTTCCTTTGGTCACTGTCCCCTTGTCCTCCACTGAGGACAACTGGGCCCCACAGATGTTTGCCTTTGGATCTTGGCCCGTAGCCCAGGTGTTCATTGACGGGCATTGGAGGACGGTCTGCTGTGTCCTCACTGCGGTTCACCAGCGCCTCCCGCACAGCTGCCAGCCCATTGAGCACGACCACCGGTCTCCAACCCAGCTGCAGGCTGAACACGTTCCCAAAGCGACCTTTTAGCTGAAGACAGAGGATCAGGACACTGGTCAAGCAGAGGCCCCTGGCAGACTGCAAGACCTGGGTTCAATGCCTAAGTCTAGGGTGCCAGGTTGCACAGGGCAAAGTTGATCCAATCTCCTATCTCTCTCTCTCTTTCTCCCTTTTCCTTAGCAGTGCGGATTATCAAACACAGGGTCTCACGTGTACCAGGCAAGTGCTCTACCACCGACCTACCTCCACAAGCTGATATCTGGCCTCTTGGTAACTTCACACTGGGGACCTGGGTCACATCCTCTATGGTGGATGCTCATTAGCTCCCTCTCCCCAGCTATGATCTGCCGGATTCACAAAACTGTCTCAGAACCCCTAGCAACCCATTGTCCTATGAGGACACTCAGGTTCCCAGAGCTGAGCAGTGAGGCCCAAGATCCCACAGCAGTAAGAGATCTGAAGTGGTCACCATACCTCTCTCCACCTGATTTCCCAACTGAAAATCTGCTCACGGCCTAGGTCCCTCTCCCTTCTGACAGGAGATGGGCATGTGGTCTACATGACTTTTTCCCTGTCCAACTGACTCCCAAACCTGCTGCCCCATCCCATCCCACCTCACGGCCTTTGCCATCCACACCTTTGACCTTTGAAAGCCAGCAGTGCCTCCCCCAGGAAGCCTCTTAACCTGCTTCCAAAGGGAGGCCAAGCTCCTTGTCCAGCCTGTGCCTTCACAACCACCATCTGCTGCTGGAGGTCCTCCACGACCTCTGCTGCCCTCCTCCACAGCTCCTCACCTTGTAGAAGCTATATGGCGTGTTATAGAAGTCCACATGCAGCAGGTTGCCCAGCCCAGGCAGTGGCATGGGGCCTGGTGGGTAGCGGGCAGCCCAGCGTTGGCGCCGGTGCATCAGGTCCACCAGGAACAGAAAGATGGCCACAGCCATGGCCAGGGTGAGCAGTGCGTCCCCGGTCAGCAGCCCCATGCTTGTTTCGCTGCCTACTGAATTGCTCTGAGCACACGCACAAAGTACCTAGGACCTCACAGGATCCTCTGAGTATGCCATGGGACTGTGAACTGCCTGGTGCGTTCCCTTATAAAGGATCTGAGGTGGCCCTTTGTCCTCTTACTTCAGCTGCCTTGATTGCACAGGCAGAGGGGAAGGAGTGGCCAGGGACGACAAGGGCAGGTCGTAGGTTCTCCCCCACCCTGCCTACCAGGTGACACACAGGGTAGGGAACAGAGACCTATGCCCTGAGTTCAAGGTAATCTGGACATTCTGGTTGTGCTTGGCTGGGTACCAGGGACATAAAGAACAAAAGACAGTGTGATTCCTTCTCAGAGATTCATGATCCAGAGGAGTCATAGAAGAGTCAGCGGACAATCATGTCAGCAGTGTTTGAGGGGACTGAGGTCACAAGTAGTGTCCTTTTGTACCAGGGTCTGTGGTTTGTTGTGGTTGTCATGAGAAACACCATCAGGTAGGAGGTCTTGCCTTCTGTGATTGGCACTTTCGTGCCTGGCACTCTGGTCGCATTGCATGTGTGAACTCATTAATCCTCCCTATGTCATCAAAAGCAGGTGGTTACTTCTCCCAATGCTGAGGAGACGTCATGCAATGAGGTCTAGGTTACAGCTCAGCATTTGGGACCACGGCTAAAACCTGTGCCATGAACTCCAGGCTTGCAATGGTTGCACTTGATGTTCTAATAATTGTCAATACATAATTCTGAGGACATATTATTTTAGAAACCACACCCAGCTCACCCTCTCCCAACTCAGGACCTTCTGTGCCATGGGTAAAACGCACTGTGCCCTGGTACCTCACACATGCATATGACACATAGCACATCATTCTCGAGCAAGGAGGTGACAAGAAGGTCTAACCCCTTGCTCACTACAGGACCAAATATGACCAAAACATGGGAGAATTCTAGAAAACTGTTAGGAAGCTGCAGCACCCAGCTGGCACAAAGTCAGAAGCACAGGAACGATACACAACTTTGCCGACCTTGTACTTCTCCCTACCACATGTAGCTGTGCTATTGGGAGTAAAGACCCAATACCCAGCTCCTCCCAGGGACAGAAAGGAGAGCAGGACCTGTGTCCTATGTTCTGGCTTGTCTGGATGCCAGGCAGGCAGCCTTGATGCTGCAGTACCGCAGGCAGGCACTGGGGGGAGCAAGAGATTCCAGGCAGTGGAGCAGTGTAGAAACAGAGGAAGCTCCAGAGGCCCAGGACCAGCTGCTGGGAGTTCAATGATGAGCTGAAGGTCTGAAAGGTGGGTGATCAAGTTCTGCAGATCTCTTGCGCAACAGTGAGGGTACATTAACAGAAGTCCTTTCCAAGTTTTCCAGAAAATTGAAGAGGAGGAAATACTTCCTACTTTAGTTGGTAAGAACAACATTGCTCTCGTTTCAATGCTACACAAAATGCTGCCAGGAAAGAAGAAGAGGACCAGTATCCCTAAGGAGCATTGAGGGGAAGATCTTCAAAAAATACTATCGTGCTGACCACACCTGTATAACCAAAAATTATACACCATGACCAAGGGATCATTACCCTTGAATGTCACAATCATTGAAATTTAAAATTAATTAATGCACTCTACCACATTAATAAGAACAAGACAAAAACTACATTATCATCTCAACTGGTGGAGGAGAAAACATTTGACAAAATTCCAGATGCATTTTGAGTTAAAAAAAATTCAAGAAACTAGGAAGAAAAGAAAACTACTTCAACACAATGAAAGTCATTTATGAAATGCCTTTGCCTAACACCATATTCACATGGAGAGACTGAAATATTTCCCTTGAGATCAGGAGCAAGGACAGGAAGCCCAATCCCTCCACTCCTATTCAACATGGCACTGGAACTCAAGCCAGAGAAATTGGGCAAGGAAAAGAATTAAACCCATCCAAGTGATGTGATCTTGTGGGTAGAAATAGTGCAGGCTTTGCAAAAACACAGAAAGAACATATAAAGTAATTTTAAATCTCACAGGAAACAGTTAACATACAAAGATCAGCCGCATATGTGGAACTAACAACAAAAAATTTGAAACTGAAGTTACCAATCCATTGCATTAAAAATATAGCCAAAGAATAAAACAGCAATTTTTTCATCAAAGAAAATAATAGATTAACATACAAAAGCCACAAACATCATTAAAAGAAGTTGAAAAAGGCACGAATAAATAAATTTAAAGCTACAATTAAAACAAATAAAGATGACAAAGAACAGTGGAATGACTTTTTTTTTACATGATAAATATATAATCTTATTTGTCAATTAAAAATGAATTTCGACAATAATTGTTAAGTGAATGAGGGAATAATCGAATATATAAATATCATAGTTTTTCCATCAAATGAATGAGATTCAGTTGGATCGTGGATGACTGGTTTGTCGCTCGTGTACTGGAATACAATACTGGGGACTGTCCATAGCACCAGAGCAATGGACACATTCAATTCAATTCCTGTCAAGTTCCAGCAGTGTTTGATGCAGAGACAGAAAAACCCATGCTAAAATCCCTATGGCATGTCCAAGGACCCCAAATATCCAAAAGAGTCTTGGAAAGGAACAACTTGGAGACTCAGATCCCCTGACTTATGATGGGGCTGCATCCCAAAGATCCATGGTAAGGTGGAAATGCACTTCAGACACCTGACCCACGGATGCCATAGTGCCACAGCTCACTGCACAGGGTCAGGGGTTCATCCTTGGGACTGTGAGGCAGAAGGAGCGCTGCACTAATTCACTGCCCAGCATCACCAGAGTGTGTATGTGTAGGTTAACAAAGATCAATAGTGAAAAACTGAGGGTCAGTCTGTAATCCCAGCTACTCAGGAGTAGGAGATCGGCAGGATCAAAGTTTGAGTCCAGCTAGGCCTCAACATCTCAACAACAACCCAGATACGGTGGTACAAACCTATCATCTCAGCTACGCGGGGGGCATAGGCAGAGAATGGAGGTTGGAGGCTGGTCCTGGGCAAATACTTGAAATCCTATGTGAAAATAACTAAACCTAACATGGGCTGAAGAGCATGGTTCACGTGACAGAGCACCTGCCATGGAGTGAGAGGCACTGTGTTCTAATTCCAGGCCACCAAAAAAATCCACTCAGATTTTCACCTATAGTTCTCACTGAAAGCATATCACATTTCCATCATCATGGCAAAAAATCATGTCAAACCATTGTTGGCGACCCTCTGTACACAGCTACAGTAATGAAGACATCCTGGTACTGGTGTAAAGAAAGACATACACAGCAATGGATAGGAGTGCTAGAAATCAAATCCACCTCCATGGACCTCTCTTTCAACGATGGGCAGCACAGGCACAATGCTCTGATGGGATGGAAACACGGATGAAATACCCTGCTCCTCAGTCACGCTGTATTCCTGCCTCTGTTACGATTGCCTACCGCGTTCAAGAGTAGCACGCTGAACTGGCTGTTGATATAGAAACAGGCCCTGAATCAACCTAGGATTGAACAAGTAAGTTCAACAATTGTACACAAGATAATGCATTCTCACAATGATCTCCGACCTGGAAGCAGTGAAGAGGTCAGGTGGAGATGAATCAATTCTGGATGTAACACACATGAGCATGGGAGCAATGCTAGGAATCTCTCTGTATAGCTATCTTTACCTTAGACAAGCAAAACGCTATGTGTTTCTTATTATTGCTTATGTCTTCTCTTCAAATCAACTGGAGAAGCGGGCAGAACAGGTTCTACCTGGAAGCCTGTGGTGAAGAAGAGGAGAGGGTGGGGGTGGGAGGCAGAGGTGGAGATGGCCCAAATAATGTATGTACCTATGAATAAATGAATAAAACAAACAAACAAACAAACAAACAAACAAAAAGAATGCATCTCCCACATTAATCCTTTGCATGTAAGCTCAAAGTCTTAGATCAACCTCTTAGAAGAGAACACGGAAAAAGACAAAACACACAGTGGGAAATAATCCCACGTAACACATCTGACAGGACGTTAATAACTAGACACAGGGAGAAGTGACCCAAGCCTTGTATGCACATATGAATAATAAGAGGAAAAAAAAATAACTAGACACAGAGAGACATTGTGATACAAAAATGATCGAGGATCGATTCGGTGTGTGGCTAATTGGTAGAGCAGTTGCCAGGCAAGCGTGAGACCCTGAGTTCAAACCTCAGTACCACTAAAACAACAACAAGAAAAATGAGCAAGGACTACAGTTTACCTTCCTCCAAGGACAGTGTTCAAATGTCCAGGAAGCTTGTGAAAAGGTGCTCACCGTCACTCACCATTAGGACAATGCAAATCCCCATCTCAGTGACACACCACCCCCCAGTCACGAGATGGCTCCTACCCAAAATCAACCCAAGAAAACAAGGGTTGGCAGAAAGTGGAGGTCGGGGAAGCTGGTGCACTCTTGATGGGACTGAAAAATGGTGCAGGCACTGAGGAAAAGTGTCAAGGGACTCCTCAACAAAGCAGAGTCACCTCCCTATGATCAGGAGCTTCCCAGCTGAGGACAAATCCACAGGAATTGCACAGAGGGTGGAGAAGAGATAATCAGACCCCAACCACAGCAGCGTCCTTCACGGTGTCTCAATGGAGGGCACAACACAGGGTCTGCCAACAGAGGAGGGGAGGAACACGCATGGACGATGGTCCCCTGTCACCCCCAGGGATAAATGCCATAGAACCAAACCCGGAAACTAGCAATGGTTCTTCCTGTGCGTCCGTAGCTATGGTGAAGGTTCATTTATACATTAGGCCCTTTGGAGGATTAATAACAAGAAGTAATGACAACGTGACAACAAGGTCGTGTAATGACGGCTATATGAAGGGGCCGATTCACTCAATGTGGTCGCATTGCTCTGTCCACGTGCGTCCTGCTGGGTGATGGGAGATGACACAGGGCCTGCGTGACGAAGCTGGAGTGAGGGGAGGGCGTGGGCACTGTGCAGTGGCAATAGGCCTGTGATCTTCTTCCCTGAACACAGCAGCAAGGCCACCAAAGTCTCTCTGGTAAACTGACCCTACAGTCACTGTCCAGTTGGTCACTAATTTGCCCCGGTCCAGGCATCATTCTTGCGCCAAACGTGAGCGGATGGAAGAGGCAGACGTGACAGAACCACGCTCCTCAGCGTGGCTTGCAATTTAACATTCATCTGTTGCTCATTTCTGGAATCTTCCATGAAAGATTTCTGGACTGTGGCTGCCTGCCCACCTTTAAATGAAACCAAGTACAGAAACAGAGGGTGATGGGGACTAACTGGAGTGCACACATGGTCGTTGGTCTAGGTGAGCAGAAGGAGCTCCCTGCTCCAACGTGAAGGAAAGTGGAGACGCTCCCCTAATGACATTCCTCAGCCACAGAAAGACGGATCGTTTGATTCCACGTCCACGTAGCTACCGTAGTAAATTCTAGAAACAGGAGTAGAAGGGGGTGTGCAGGTGCTGGGGAGCTATTGTCTAAGTGGTGCAGCGTTTCGGTTTTGCCAGATGAAGAGCTCTGTGCAAGGCTGGGGGAGTGGCTCCAGGGGCAGAGCGCCTGCCTAGCAAGCGAGAGGCCTAGAGATCAAAAACCTGTATTACCAAAATCAAGTCAAAATGTAAAGTTTAGGTTTGTGTCTTACCACAATAAAAACAAATAGATGCTCAAGGTGTGATCACGGTGCTGTCAGTGAGAAGCAGGGTGGCCTGGGCAGTTGGGTTACCTCAGCCAGGTGGGTGGTGTGATGGTGAATATTCCACACATAGGCCTGACTCCCTGCCAGAGCACACCTGTAATCCCAGAATTGTGAGGATGAGAAAAGAGGATGATGACTTGAGGCCAGCATCTGGGGAGGCTGCTCTAGGCCTTCCCTGCTGCCTGGGCATGTCTTCCTGCTGAGAGTGTGCCTATGTATCTGGCGCCATGGTCAACGCCACACTATTTAGTCCACAGTGGGGTTGAGGCTGGGGGCCTAGGGCTGTGTCAGTCTGACTCCATGGGGGATGGAGATTGAGTCACGCAGGCCTGCCATGTGGGACCAACCCTGAATAAACAGCTGGCCACGGAGCCTCGGTGAGCTGCGTGTCATCAGCCTCCTCTCTATGTGTCACACCTTGGTGCTGAGAGAGGGGAGCTTGTCTAGATTAAGCTCCTCAGACAGACAACTGGACTGTGTCCTCCTGGACTCTGTCACATGGTCCTTTCGCTCTGCTCTTTTCCTCCCTGTGCTTTGCTATAGAGCACCATAACCATTGTGCAGGGACCTTGTGGGGGAGGAGTGGCACACTGAGCATCACAGGACAGTTTCCTGTGGAGGACTCAGTGGCCAGGCAGGGTGGAGCAGGGAGGGTGATGCTGGCTTTGCTGTTGTCAGGACTCTGCACAGACAGGGGACAGTCAGATGACCAAGAAACCGGTGGCAGCAGCAGGACTGGTTTATTGAGCATCAGGCCATGCTTAGGCCATCGGACATTGGGTGTCCCCCTAGCGGGATGCTACACAGAGTTCGTACGGGGATGGGGAAACAGGGACGGCAAAGGCCCCATAGTTGCTGGGGCGGGGATGTCCTGCGGGCACCGAGAAGCTGAGGCGCTGCAGGAGGCGGGTGAAGAAGAGGAAGAGCTCCATGCGGGCCAGGGGCTCCCTGAGGCACATGCGGCGGCCTGTGGGGGGAGGGGTTCAGTCAGCCTGGGGCCTGGGCCAACCCTCCAAGGTGCCATGGGAAGGGACAGGGAGCCAGCACCCCACAGGCACCTGCTGAGAACGGCATGAAGGCCTCGGGCTTCACGAAGTGACCCTGGGCGTCCAGGAAGTGTTCAGGGTGGAAGCGGAAGGGCTTCTCCCAGACGGTCTCATCCTTCAGCACGGATGACAGGTTGGGAATGAGCGTTGTCCCCTGGAGGGAGACTCATGATGTGAATGTGGACAGGGATGGGGAGATCGAGGGCCCTGCCACTAAACACACACGGGCACTCTCTACCTGGCACACACCTGGACCCTTTAATGTAACCCTCTAAATTTCTAAAAGATCTTTTCATGCTATGCCAGGGCCCAAGACAAATTTCCCATGGTGGTCCCTGCTGCCACCTGTCCCTGTGTGAAGTGGTTACTTCAGTACCTGTAGTGTTGGAGTACACTACACCAGGTCTCGATTAGGGAAGGTTGGCCCTGTCTGTGCTCTCCATCACACCGAGCCTAGGTGATCCCCGTCATTGCTGCGGGGATCCCAGATGGAGCGACATGGGTCTTTCCTTCACTCCCCTGCAGTGGGCATGCAGGGTAGGAGGGCCCCACGCCTACCTTGGGGATGAGGAAGCCCTGTATTTCAACGTCACGGGAGGTCATGTGGGGTAAATTAACAGGGATGATGTCTGCAAAGCGCTGCACCTCGTGGATCACGGCGTTGGTGAAGGGCATGCGTGCCTGGTCCCCCATCTCTGGCCGCCGCACCTGCCCTATCACTTCATCGATCTCCTGCTGGACCCGGCCTGGAGGAAAGAGCACCCCCAGAACCATCAGTCTCTTTGAGGTGCGCCCTGACCTTCCCCGTCAAGGGTTTAGGGCTGAGGGCAGCTGAAGAAAATATTATTCAAGGAACCTGGGCAAAGACAGAGTTGGGAGTCATCTGTGTCCCACAAAGCCAGGGCCCTGGTGCTACTTGTCCTCCACGCCCTCCCAACCCGCCCCGCCTGAGCTCACGCTGCACATCCGGGTGCAGGGTCATGAGCAGCAGGGCCCAGGCCAGCGTGGTGGAGGTGGTCACCATCCCAGCGGTGAATAGGTCAGCCACCACCATGCGCAGGTTCTCATCATTGAAGCTGCTCTCTGGGTGTCCTTTGGCCTGGGTCAGGGGACAGAGGGAGGAAGCCCCCAAATGACCTCCCATTCCCACCAACAAACTCCAGTGCTAGGTCACGTGGTAGTGCACAGGTTCCACCCTGCCTGGCCCCACAACCCACAGCATCCTCTGCCCACAGCCCATGACCCAGCTCTGGCAGCCTCCCCTCACCTTCTCCACCTCGGCCAGGAAGGCGTCAGTCAGGTCTCGGGGTGGCTGAGCCGGGTCCCAGGTCATCCTGTGCTCAGTCAACAGCTCATCCAGCAGGACGAAGAAGGCCTTCTGCCCAGGAAAGACCTTGCCAGGCAGTCCTGGGATGCGCAGGAGGACTGGGACTGCGTTCAGCAGCTGTGACAGCCACGGAGGGGCCTGAATCCTTCCTGTGCTCAGTACTCACCTGGACCACAACACTCTCATCCTGCCCCAGGGTGGACATAGGACCCGCCAGTCCCTGCTCTCCCCTGCTCCCTCCATCATGCCCTCTCAAGGCGCTGAGCTGCCATGAGGGAATATCGTGCATGGCCATCTCACAGGCTTTTGTGGCTTCCAAAGGGACAGGGGACACAGACTAACATCTCTGGGGCCCTCTACCCTGGGCCACCACTTCCATTCCTGGCATCTGAGGTTTACCCAGCTCCTGGCTTTTCCTCCTGCAGTGGTCATTTCCAAAACCTCTCTCCATCCTTCCTGCCTGCAAATCCTCCTCCTGGGAAGCCCAGCTGCTTGCAGCTGCCCTGCACACCCTCCTCTGAGCCCCGAACCTCAGGAAGGATGCCGGACTCCTCCTTCATATTCTCTTCCAATAAATCCAGCAGCCTGACCAAGCGTGGGTCGTCGTACTCAAAGCGGAGGGCATAGATGAGGGAGGCGATCACGTTGCACACAGCCTTGTTTAGGAGGGCGTTGGGTCTGAAGGGGCGCCCTGGGTGTGATAGGGGGATAGGGACGTCACCCATATTCTCCCACCCCTGTGTGCCTGAGCCTCCTGTTGTCCTTAGGTCATCACCCACCAGCCTGGTCAGTGAAGGCGGCACAGAGGCAGTCGGCCTCCTCGATCACCCACTGCTCCAGCGACTTCTTGCCCAGGCCGAAGTTGCGCAGGGTGGACACGGAGAAGCGACGCTGCTCGCGCCAAGCAGGCCCATAGGGCACCAGGATAACCCCTGGGGATGAGTGGACATGTGTGCCTGACCATGTGTTCCCGGTCGTGTCCTCTGCCACCCCCAGCATTCCTCTCCTCCTCTGGGTGCAGGCTTGCACCAGACACTGACACCAAAAATTCCGTCTCCCCTCCATCCCCAACGCTAGCCTGCACAGGTTACTTTATAGCTTCTGCCCTGCAGTTCTCTGGCTTTTCCTTGTTTCACTGGACCACATCACCACCCCCATTAGATCCTGCCTTCCTTTGGTCACTGCCCCTTTGTCCTCCAATGAGGACAACTGTGCCCCACAGATGTTTGCCTTTGGATCTTGGCCCGAAGCCCAGGTGTTCATAGATGGGCATTGGAGGACGGTCTGCTGTGTCCTTCATTGCGGGTCACCAGCGCCTCCCGCACAGCTGCCAGCCCATTGAGCACGACCACCGGTTTCCAGGCCAGCTGCAGGCTGAACACGTTCCCAAAGCGGCGTCGTAGCTGTAGTTAGAAGGTCAGGGAACTGGTCAGGTGGAGGCCCCGGGCAGACTGCAGAACCCCAGCCTTGCCTTCCACACGTCTGACCTTGGAAAGTCCAGCAGTGCCTCCCCCAGGAAGCCTCTTAACCTGCTCCTAATGGAGGCCAAGCCTCTTGTCCAGCCTGTGCCTTCACAACCACTCTCTGTTGCTGGAGATCCCTGATGACCTCCTCTGCCCTGCACCACCACCTCCTCACCTTGTAGAAGCTGTATGGCGTGTTATAGAAGTCCACGTGCAGCAGGTTGCCCAGCACAGGCAGTGGCACGGGGCCTGGTGGGTAGCGGGCAGCCCAGCGTTGGTGCCGGTGCATCAGGTCCACCAGGAACAGAAAGATGGCCACAGCCATGGCCAGGGTGAGCAGTGCGTCCCCGGTCAGCAGCCCCATGGCTGCCTGCTGCCCACTGAATTGCTCTGAGCACACGCACAAGGTACCTAGGACCACGCAAGATCCTCTTAGTATGCCTTGGGCCTGTGACCAGCCTGGTGTGTTCCCTTATAAAGGATCTGAGGCTGCCCTTTGCCCTCTGACTTCAGCTGTGTTGATTGTGCAGCCAGAGGTGCACAAGCAGACAGGGAGGTTCAAAGGTCCTCTCCCACTTTCCCTGCCGGGCGCTACACTGGGTAGAGGACCGAGACCTGAGACTTGAGTTCAGGTGATGTAGACATGCAATTTGTGCTGGGCTGGCCCTGGGAACACAGTGGCAAATGATGGTGGATTCCTACTCAGAGATTCCTGATCCAGATGGGCATAGGAAAGTCAATGGATGAACAGGAAAGCTATGTTTTGATGGGAATGGGGACATAGAAAGTGTCCTCCTTATGCCAGGAGTCTGTGGTTATGGTGACGCAGTCATGAGAAGAACCTGCAGGAACGAGGTCTGTGCGATCCATGATTGGCACTTACATGCCAGGCTCCTCTGCTTGCTCTGTATGTGCCAATTCATTAATCGTCCCATGGTCTTTGAAGCAGGTGGCTGGATGTCCTCAGGGCACAGGAAACCTCACGTAATGAGGTCTAAGTTACAGCAGAGCAGGAGGGTCCACGGCTAACACCTGTGCTATGAGCTCCTGGACACTGCCACAAGAGGCACAGCACTTGAAAATACACCAGCAAGGAAGTGACTAGAAGGTCTAGGCTCTTGTTCCCAAGAGGGCCCTATATGACCAAGCACTTGTGAGAATTCTAGAAACCAGTAAGGAAGCTGTAACACCCAGCCAGCACAAAGCCAGGAAGGGCAAAAACGATCCGCCATTTGGCCAACCTTTGCACCTCTCCCTACCACACGTAGCTGTGCCATTGGGAGCAAACTACAAATTCACAGCTCCTCCCCAGGGACAGAAAGGAGAGCAGGACCTGTGTCCTATGTTCTGGCTTGTCTGGATGCCAGGCAGGCAGCCTTGATGCTGCAGTACCGCAGGCAGGCACTGGGGGGAGCAAGAGATTCCAGGCAGTGGAGCAGTGTAGAAACAGAGGAAGCTCCAGAGGCCCAGGACCAGTGCAGGGAGTTCAGTGGTGAGCTGAAGGTCTGTAAGGTGATCAAGTTCTGCAGATCTCTTGCGCAACAATGAGGGTACATTAACAGAAGTCCTTTCCAAGTTTTCCAGAAAATTGAAGAGGAGGAAATACTTCCTACTTTAGTTGGTAAGAACAACATTGCTCTCGTTTCAATGCTACACAAAATGCTGCCAGGAAAGAAGAAGAGGACCAGTATCCCTAGGTAGAGTTGAGGGGAAGATCTTCAAAAAAAATACTAGCACACTGATTTCACCTGTATAACCAAAAATTATACACCATGACTAGTTATCATTACTCTTGAATTTGACAATTATTGAAAATATAAATTAATTAATGCAATATACCACATCAACAGGACCAAACGCAAAAATCACATTATCATCTCAACTGGTGCAGAAGAAAACATTTGACAAGATTCCATATGCATTTTGATTTTAAAAAATGCAAGAAACTAGGAAAAAAGGAAAACTACTTCCATTCAATAAAAGCTTGATATGAAATGGATACACTTAACACCATATCCACATGGAGAGATGGAAATAATTTCCTCTTAGATCCTACCAAGTTCAAGAGTAGCACGCTGAACTGGCTGTTGATATAGAAACAGGCTCCAGTGTCAACCTGGGTTTGAGGAGTAAGTTCTACAATTTTACACAAGGAAATGCATTCTCACAATGATCTCCCAGTTTAATCCTTTGAGTGTATATGCTCCAGTGATTTCAACAAGAAAGCCAACATGAAAGCTGGGTATGGTGGTGTATTTCTGTAATCCCAGCACTCAGGAGGATGGGCAGAAGGATCACGGCTTCAGGCCAGCCTGGTACATCCATAATGAGGAAAGCAATTCTTCAGGGTAAAAATCCAGCCCCGGAGAAAATGGTGAGGCAAAAAAAAAAAAAAAAGCTGGGGGTGTGGCTCAAGTAGTGCAACACCTACCTGACAAGCTCATGGTTCTAAGCTCAAACCACATTAACACGAAAAAGCAAAAAACAAAAAAAAAAAAAAAGAAGAAGAAAGAAAGAAAGGAAAAGAAAAGACTGAAGTTACTCAGGACACAGGGAGCAGGAGGATGTCAATTTGCAGCTAGGCATGGGCAAATAGTTCTGAGACTATCTCAAAAACCCTTCATAAAAAGGGCTCAAGCAGTGAGGGTGTCCACATAGCATAGTGAGGCTTTGAGTTTAAACCTCAGTACAACAACAAGAACACAAAAGAGGAAGGACTAGAGTAGATATTCTTCCAAAGACAGTGTTCAAATGCCCAGGGAGCTCCAGAAAAGGTGCTCACAGTCACTCACCATTAGGACAATGCAAATCCCCACCTCAGTGACACACCACCCCCCAGTCACGAGGATGGCTTCTACCCAAAATCAACCCTAGAAAACAAGGGTTGGCAGAAAGTGGAGGTTGGGGAAGCTGGTGCACTCTTGATGGGACTGAAAAATGGTGCAGACACTGAGGAAAAGTGTCAAGGGACTCCTCAACAAAGCAGAGTCACCTCCCTATGATCAGGAGCTTCCCAGCTGAGGACAAATCCACAGGAATTGCACAGAGGGTGGAGAAGAGATAATCAGACCCCAACCACAGCAGCGTCCTTCACGGTGTCTCAATGGAGGGCACAACACAGGGTCTGCCAGCAGAGGAGGGGAGAAACACGCATGGACGATGGTCCCCTGTCACCCCCAGGGATAAATGCCATAGAACCGAACCCGGAAACTAGCTCACTACAGGACCAAAACGTGGGAGAATTCTAGAAAATGGTTAGGAAGCTGCAGCACCCAGCCAGCACAAAGCCAGGAAGGGCAGGGACGATGCACCATTTTGCCGACCTTTGCACCTCTCCCAACCATACGTAGCTGTGCCATTGGGAGCAAAGACCCAATACCCAGCTCCTCCCCAGGGACAGAAAGGAGAGCAGGACCTGTGTCCTATGTTCTGGCTTGTCTGGATGCCAGGCAGGCAGCCTTGATGCTGCAGTACCGCAGGCAGGCACTGGGGGGAGCAAGAGATTCCAGGCAGTGGAGCAGTGTAGAAACAGAGGAAGCTCCAGAGGCCCAGGACCAGTGCAGGGAGTTCAGTGGTGAGCTGAAGGTCTGTAAGGTGATCAAGTTCTGCAGATCTCTTGCGCAACAGTGAGGGTACATTAACAGAAGTCCTTTCCAAGTTTTCCAGAAAAATTGAAGAGGAGGAAATACTTCCTACTTTAGTTGGTAAGAACAACATTGCTCTCGTTTCAATGCTACACAAAATGCTGCCAGGAAAGAAGAAGAGGACCAGTATCCCTAAGGAGCATTGAGGGGAAGATCTTCAAAAAATACTATCGTGCTGACCACACCTGTATAACCAAAAATTATACACCATGACCAAGGGATCATTACCCTTGAATGTCACAATCATTGAACATTTAAAATTAATTAATGCACTCTACCACATTAACAAGAACAAGACAAAAAGTACATTATCATCTCAACTGGTGGAGGAGAAAACATTTGACAAAATTCCAGATGCATTTTGAGTTAAAAAAAATTCAAGAAACTAGGAAGAAAAGAAAACTACTTCAACACAATGAAAGTCATTTATGAAATGCCTTTGCCTAACACCATATTCACATGGAGAGACTGAAATATTTCCCTTGAGATCAGGAGCAAGGACAGGAAGCCCAATCCCTCCACTCCTATTCAACATGGCACTGGAACTCAAGCCAGAGAAATTGGGCAAGGAAAAGAATTAAACCCATCCAAGTGATGTGATCTTGTGGGTAGAAATAGTGCAGGCTTTGCAAAAACACAGAAAGAACATATAAAGTAATTTTAAATCTCACAGGAAACAGTTAACATACAAAGGTCAGCCGCATATGTGGAACTAACAACAAAAAATTTGAAACTGAAGTTACCAATCCATTGCATTAAAAATATAGCCAAAGAATAAAACAGCAATTTTTTCATCAAAGAAAATAATAGATTAACATACAAAAGCCACAAACATCATTAAAAGAAGTTGAAAAAGGCACGAATAAATAAATTTAAAGCTACAATTAAAACAAATAAAGATGACAAAGAACAGTGGAATGACTTTTTTTTACATGATAAATATATAATCTTATTTGTCAATTAAAAATGAATTTCGACAATAATTGTTAAGTGAATGAGGGAATAATCAAATATATAAATATCATAGTTTTTCCATCAAATGAAAAGATTCAGTTGGATCGTGGATGACTGGTTTGTCACTCGTGTACTGGAATACAATACTGGGGACTGTCCATAGCACCAGAGCAATGGACACATTCAATTCAATTCCTGTCAAGTTCCAGCAGTGTTTGATGCAGAGACAGAAAAACCCATGCTAAAATCCCTATGGCATGTCCAAGGACCCCAAATATCCAAAAGAGTCTTGGAAAGGAACAACTTGGAGACTCAGATCCCCTGACTTATGATGGGGCTGCATCCCAAAGATCCATGGTAAGGTGGAAATGCACTTCAGACACCTGACCCACGGATGCCATAGTGCCACAGCTCACTGCACAGGGTCAGGGGTTCATCCTTGGGACTGTGAGGCAGAAGGAGCGCTGCACTAATTCACTGCCCAGCATCACCAGAGTGTGTATGTGTAGGTTAACAAAGATCAATAGTGAAAAACTGAGGGTCAGTCTGTAATCCCAGCTACTCAGGAGTAGGAGATCGGCAGGATCAAAGTTTGAGTCCAGCTAGGCCTCAACATCTCAACAACAACCCAGATACGGTGGTACAAACCTATCATCTCAGCTACGCGGGGGGCATAGGCAGAGAATGGAGGTTGGAGGCTGGTCCTGGGCAAATACTTGAAATCCTATGTGAAAATAACTAAACCTAACATGGGCTGAAGAGCATGGTTCACGTGACAGAGCACCTGCCATGGAGTGAGAGGCACTGTGTTCTAATTCCAGGCCACCAAAAAAATCCACTCAAATTTTCACCTATAGTTCTCACTGAAAGCATATCACATTTCCATCATCATGGCAAAAAATCATGTCAAACCATTGTTGGCGACCCTCTGTACACAGCTACAGTAATGAAGACATCCTGGTACTGGTGTAAAGAAAGACATACACACCAGTGGATAGGAGTGCTAGAAATCAAATCCACCTCCATGGACCTCTCTTTCAACGATGGGCAGCACAGGCACAATGCTCTGATGGGATGGAAACACGGATGAAATACCCTGCTCCTCAGTCACGCTGTATTCCTGCCTCTGTTACGATTGCCTACCGCGTTCAAGAGTAGCACGCTGAACTGGCTGTTGATATAGAAACAGGCCCTGAATCAACCTAGGATTGAACAAGTAAGTTCAACAATTGTACACAAGATAATGCATTCTCACAATGATCTCCGACCTGGAAGCAGTGAAGAGGTCAGGTGGAGATGAATCAATTCTGGATGTAACACACATGAGCATGGGAGCAATGCTAGGAATCTCTCTGTATAGCTATCTTTACCTTAGACAAGCAAAACGCTATGTGTTTCTTATTATTGCTTATGTCTTCTCTTCAAATCAACTGGAGAAGCGGGCAGAACAGGTTCTACCTGGAAGCCTGTGGTGAAGAAGAGGAGAGGGTGGGGGTGGGAGGCAGAGGTGGAGATGGCCCAAATAATGTATGTACCTATGAATAAATGAATAAAACAAACAAACAAACAAACAAACAAACAAAAAGAATGCATCTCCCACATTAATCCTTTGCATGTAAGCTCAAAGTCTTAGATCAACCTCTTAGAAGAGAACACGGAAAAAGACAAAACACACAGTGGGAAATAATCCCACGTAACACATCTGACAGGACGTTAATAACTAGACACAGGGAGAAGTGACCCAAGCCTTGTATGCACATATGAATAATAAGAGGAAAAAAAAATAACTAGACACAGAGAGACATTGTGATACAAAAATGATCGAGGATCGATTCGGTGTGTGGCTAATTGGTAGAGCAGTTGCCAGGCAAGCGTGAGACCCTGAGTTCAAACCTCAGTACCACTAAAACAACAACAAGAAAAATGAGCAAGGACTACAGTTTACCTTCCTCCAAGGACAGTGTTCAAATGTCCAGGAAGCTTGTGAAAAGGTGCTCACCGTCACTCACCATTAGGACAATGCAAATCCCCATCTCAGTGACACACCACCCCCCAGTCACGAGATGGCTCCTACCCAAAATCAACCCAAGAAAACAAGGGTTGGCAGAAAGTGGAGGTCGGGGAAGCTGGTGCACTCTTGATGGGACTGAAAAATGGTGCAGGCACTGAGGAAAAGTGTCAAGGGACTCCTCAACAAAGCAGAGTCACCTCCCTATGATCAGGAGCTTCCCAGCTGAGGACAAATCCACAGGAATTGCACAGAGGGTGGAGAAGAGATAATCAGACCCCAACCACAGCAGCATCCTTCACGGTGTCTCAATGGAGGGCACAACACAGGGTCTGCCAACAGAGGAGGGGAGAAACACGCATGGACGATGGTCCCCTGTCACCCCCAGGGATAAATGCCATAGAACCAAACCCGGAAACTAGCAATGGTTCTTCCTGTGCGTCCGTAGCTATGGTGAAGGTTCATTTATACATTAGGCCCTTTGGAGGATTAATAACAAGAAGTAATGACAACGTGACAACAAGGTCGTGTAATGACGGCTATATGAAGGGGCCGATTCACTCAATGTGGTCGCATTGCTCTGTCCACGTGCGTCCTGCTGGGTGATGGGAGATGACACAGGGCCTGCGTGACGAAGCTGGAGTGAGGGGAGGGCGTGGGCACTGTGCAGTGGCAATAGGCCTGTGACCTTCTTCCCTGAACACAGCAGCAAGGCCACCAAAGTCTCTCTGGTAAACTGACCCTACAGTCACTGTCCAGTTGGTCACTAATTTGCCCCGGTCCAGGCATCATTCTTGCGCCAAACGTGAGCGGATGGAAGAGGCAGACGTGACAGAACCACGCTCCTCAGCGTGGCTTGCAATTTAACATTCATCTGTTGCTCATTTCTGGAATCTTCCATGAAAGATTTCTGGACTGTGGCTGCCTGCCCACCTTTAAATGAAACCAAGTACAGAAACAGAGGGTGATGGGGACTAACTGGAGTGCACACATGGTCGTTGGTCTAGGTGAGCAGAAGGAGCTCCCTGCTCCAACGTGAAGGAAAGTGGAGACGCTCCCCTAATGACATTCCTCAGCCACAGAAAGACGGATCGTTTGATTCCACGTCCACGTAGCTACCGTAGTAAATTCTAGAAACAGGAGTAGAAGGGGGTGTGCAGGTGCTGGGGAGCTATTGTCTAAGTGGTGCAGCGTTTCGGTTTTGCCAGATGAAGAGCTCTGTGCAAGGCTGGGGGAGTGGCTCCAGGGGCAGAGCGCCTGCCTAGCAAGCGAGAGGCCTAGAGATCAAAAACCTGTATTACCAAAATCAAGTCAAAATGTAAAGTTTAGGTTTGTGTCTTACCACAATAAAAACAAATAGATGCTCAAGGTGTGATCACGGTGCTGTCAGTGAGAAGCAGGGTGGCCTGGGCAGTTGGGTTACCTCAGCCAGGTGGGTGGTGTGATGGTGAATATTCCACACATAGGCCTGACTCCCTGCCAGAGCACACCTGTAATCCCAGAATTGTGAGGATGAGAAAAGAGGATGATGACTTGAGGCCAGCATCTGGGGAGGCTGCTCTAGGCCTTCCCTGCTGCCTGGGCATGTCTTCCTGCTGAGAGTGTGCCTATGTATCTGGCGCCATGGTCAACGCCACACTATTTAGTCCACAGTGGGGTTGAGGCTGGGGGCCTAGGGCTGTGTCAGTCTGACTCCATGGGGGATGGAGATTGAGTCACGCAGGCCTGCCATGTGGGACCAACCCTGAATAAACAGCTGGCCACGGAGCCTCGGTGAGCTGCGTGTCATCAGCCTCCTCTCTATGTGTCACACCTTGGTGCTGAGAGAGGGGAGCTTGTCTAGATTAAGCTCCTCAGACAGACAACTGGACTGTGTCCTCCTGGACTCTGTCACATGGTCCTTTCGCTCTGCTCTTTTCCTCCCTGTGCTTTGCTATAGAGCACCATAACCATTGTGCAGGGACCTTGTGGGGGAGGAGTGGCACACTGAGCATCACAGGACAGTTTCCTGTGGAGGACTCAGTGGCCAGGCAGGGTGGAGCAGGGAGGGTGATGCTGGCTTTGCTGTTGTCAGGACTCTGCACAGACAGGGGACAGTCAGATGACCAAGAAACCGGTGGCAGCAGCAGGACTGGTTTATTGAGCATCAGGCCATGCTTAGGCCATCGGACATTGGGTGTCCCCCTAGCGGGATGCTACACAGAGTTCGTACGGGGATGGGGAAACAGGGACGGCAAAGGCCCCATAGTCGCTGGGGCGGGGATGTCCTGCGGGCACCGAGAAGCTGAGGCGCTGCAGGAGGCGGGTGAAGAAGAGGAAGAGCTCCATGCGGGCCAGGGGCTCCCCGAGGCACATGCGGCGGCCTGTGGGGGGAGGGGTTCAGTCAGCCTGGGGCCTGGGCCAACCCTCCAAGGTGCCATGGGAAAGGGACAGGGAGCCAGCACCCCACAGGCACCTGCTGAGAACGGCATGAAGGCCTCGGGCTTCACGAAGTGACCCTGGGCGTCCAGGAAGTGTTCAGGGTGGAAGCGGAAGGGCTTCTCCCAGACGGTCTCATCCTTCAGCACGGATGACAGGTTGGGAATGAGCGTTGTCCCCTGGAGGGAGACTCATGGTGTGAATGTGGACAGGGATGGGGAGATCGAGGGCCCTGCCACTAAACACACACGGGCACTCTCTACCTGGCACACACCTGGACCCTTTAATGTAACCCTCTAAATTTCTAAAAGATCTTTTCATGCTATGCCAGGGCCCATGACAAATTTCCCATGGTGGTCCCTGCTGCCACCTGTCCCTGTGTGAAGTGGTTACTTCAGTACCTGTAGTGTTGGAATACACTACACCAGGTCTCGATTAGGGAAGGTTGGCCCTGTCTGTGCTCTCCATCACACCGAGCCTAGGTGATCCCCGTCATTGCTGCGGGGATCCCAGATGGAGCGACATGGGTCTTTCCTTCACTCCCCTGCAGTGGGCATGCAGGGTAGGAGGGCCCCACGCCTACCTTGGGGATGAGGAAGCCCTGTATTTCAACGTCACGGGAGGTCATGTGGGGTAAATTAACAGGGATGATGTCTGCAAAGCGCTGCACCTCGTGGATCACGGCGTTGGTGAAAGGCATGCGTGCCTGGTCCCCCATCTCTGGCCGCCGCACCTGCCCTATCACTTCATCGATCTCCTGCTGGACCCGGCCTGGAGGAAAGAGCACCCCCAGAACCATCAGTCTCTTTGAGGTGCGCCCTGACCTTCCCCGTCAAGGGTTTAGGGCTGAGGGCAGCTGAAGAAAATATTATTCAAGGAACCTGGGCAAAGACAGAGTTGGGAGTCATCTGTGTCCCACAAAGCCAGGGCCCTGGTGCTACTTGTCCTCCACGCCCTCCCAACCCGCCCCGCCTGAGCTCACGCTGCACATCCGGGTGCAGGGTCATGAGCAGCAGGGCCCAGGCCAGCGTGGTGGAGGTGGTCACCATCCCAGCGGTGAATAGGTCAGCCACCACCATGCGCAGGTTCTCATCATTGAAGCTGCTCTCTGGGTGTCCTTTGGCCTGGGTCAGGGGACAGAGGGAGGAAGCCCCCAAATGACCTCCCATTCCCACCAACAAACTCCAGTGCTAGGTCACGTGGTAGTGCACAGGTTCCACCCTGCCTGGCCCCACAACCCACAGCATCCTCTGCCCACAGCCCATGACCCAGCTCTGGCAGCCTCCCCTCACCTTCTCCACCTCGGCCAGGAAGGCGTCAGTCAGGTCTCGGGGTGGCTGAGCCGGGTCCCAGGTCATCCTGTGCTCAGTCAACAGCTCATCCAGCAGGACGAAGAAGGCCTTCTGCCCAGGAAAGACCTTGCCAGGCAGTCCTGGGATGCGCAGGAGGACTGGGACTGCGTTCAGCAGCTGTGACAGCCACGGAGGGGCCTGAATCCTTCCTGTGCTCAGTACTCACCTGGACCACAACACTCTCATCCTGCCCCAGGGTGGACATAGGACCCGCCAGTCCCTGCTCTCCCCTGCTCCCTCCATCATGCCCTCTCAAGGCGCTGAGCTGCCATGAGGGAATATCGTGCATGGCCATCTCACAGGCTTTTGTGGCTTCCAAAGGGACAGGGGACACAGACTAACATCTCTGGGGCCCTCTACCCTGGGCCACCACTTCCATTCCTGGCATCTGAGGTTTACCCAGCTCCTGGCTTTTCCTCCTGCAGTGGTCATTTCCAAAACCTCTCTCCATCCTTCCTGCCTGCAAATCCTCCTCCTGGGAAGCCCAGCTGCTTGCAGCTGCCCTGCACACCCTCCTCTGAGCCCCGAACCTCAGGAAGGATGCCGGACTCCTCCTTCATATTCTCTTCCAATAAATCCAGCAGCTTGACCAAGCGTGGGTCGTCGTACTCAAAGCGGAGGGCATAGATGAGGGAGGCGATCACGTTGCACACAGCCTTGTTTAGGAGGGCGTTGGGTCTGAAGGGGCGCCCTGGGTGTGATAGGGGGATAGGGATGTCACCCATATTCTCCCACCCCTGTGTGCCTGAGCCTCCTGTTGTCCTTAGGTCATCACCCACCAGCCTGGTCAGTGAAGGCGGCACAGAGGCAGTCGGCCTCCTCGATCACCCACTGCTCCAGCGACTTCTTGCCCAGGCCGAAGTTGCGCAGGGTGGACACGGAGAAGCGACGCTGCTCGCGCCAAGCAGGCCCATAGGGCACCAGGATAACCCCTGGGGATGAGTGGACATGTGTGCCTGACCATGTGTTCCCGGTCGTGTCCTCTGCCACCCCCAGCATTCCTCTCCTCCTCTGGGTGCAGGCTTGCACCAGACACTGACACCAAAAATTCCGTCTCCCCTCCATCCCCAACGCTAGCCTGCACAGGTTACTTTATAGCTTCTGCCCTGCAGTTCTCTGGCTTTTCCTTGTTTCACTGGACCACATCACCACCCCCATTAGATCCTGCCTTCCTTTGGTCACTGCCCCTTTGTCCTCCAATGAGGACAACTGTGCCCCACAGATGTTTGCCTTTGGATCTTGGCCCGAAGCCCAGGTGTTCATAGATGGGCATTGGAGGACGGTCTGCTGTGTCCTCATTGCGGGTCACCAGCGCCTCCCGCACAGCTGCCAGCCCATTGAGCACGACCACCGGTTTCCAGGCCAGCTGCAGGCTGAACACGTTCCCAAAGCGGCGTCGTAGCTGTAGTTAGAAGGTCAGGGAACTGGTCAGGTGGAGGCCCCGGGCAGACTGCAGAACCCCAGCCTTGCCTTCCACACGTCTGACCTTGGAAAGCCCAGCAGTGCCTCCCCCAGGAAGCCTCTTAACCTGCTCCTAATGGAGGCCAAGCCTCTTGTCCAGCCTGTGCCTTCACAACCACTCTCTGTTGCTGGAGATCCCTGATGACCTCCTCTGCCCTGCACCACCACCTCCTCACCTTGTAGAAGCTGTATGGCGTGTTATAGAAGTCCACGTGCAGCAGGTTGCCCAGCACAGGCAGTGGCACGGGGCCTGGCGGGTAGCGGGCAGCCCAGCGTTGGTGCCGGTGCATCAGGTCCACCAGGAACAGAAAGATGGCCACAGCCATGGCCAGGGTGAGCAGTGCGTCCCCGGTCAGCAGCCCCATGGCTGCCTGCTGCCCACTGGATTGCTCTGAGCACACGCACAAGGTACCTAGGACCACGCAAGATCCTCTTAGTATGCCTTGGGCCTGTGACCAGCCTGGTGTGTTCTCTTATAAAGGATCTGAGGCTGCCCTTTGCCCTCTGACTTCAGCTGTGTTGATTGTGCAGCCAGAGGTGCACAAGCAGACAGGGAGGTTCAAAGGTCCTCTCCCACTTTCCCTGCCGGGCGCTACACTGGGTAGAGGACCGAGACCTGAGACTTGAGTTCAGGTGATGTAGACATGCAATTTGTGCTGGGCTGGCCCTGGGAACACAGTGGCAAATGATGGTGGATTCCTACTCAGAGATTCCTGATCCAGATGGGCATAGGAAAGTCAATGGATGAACAGGAAAGCTATGTTTTGATGGGAATGGGGACATAGAAAGTGTCCTCCTTATGCCAGGAGTCTGTGGTTATGGTGACGCAGTCATGAGAAGAACCTGCAGGAACGAGGTCTGTGCGATCCATGATTGGCACTTACATGCCAGGCTCCTCTGCTAGCTCTGTATGTGCCAATTCATTAATCGTCCCATGGTCTTTGAAGCAGGTGGCTGGATGTCCTCAGGGCACAGGAAACCTCACGTAATGAGGTCTAAGTTACAGCAGAGCAGGAGGGTCCACGGCTAACACCTGTGCTATGAGCTCCTGGACACTGCCACAAGAGGCACAGCACTTGAAAATACACCAGCAAGGAAGTGACTAGAAGGTCTAGGCTCTTGTTCCCAAGAGGGCCCTATATGACCAAGCACTTGTGAGAATTCTAGAAACCAGTAAGGAAGCTGTAACACCCAGCCAGCACAAAGCCAGGAAGGGCAAAAACGATCCGCCATTTGGCCAACCTTTGCACCTCTCCCTACCACACGTAGCTGTGCCATTGGGAGCAAACTACAAATTCACAGCTCCTCCCCAGGGACAGAAAGGAGAGCAGGACCTGTGTCCTATGTTCTGGCTTGTCTGGATGCCAGGCAGGCAGCCTTGATGCTGCAGTACCGCAGGCAGGCACTGGGGGGAGCAAGAGATTCCAGGCAGTGGAGCAGTGTAGAAACAGGGAAGCTCCAGAGGCCCAGGACCAGCTGCTGGGAGTTCAATGATGAGCTGAAGGTCTGTAAGGTGAGCAAGTTCTGCAGATCTCTTGCGCAACAGTGAGGGTACATTAACAGAAGTCCTTTCCAAGTTTTCCAGAAAATTGAAGAGGAGGAAATACTTCCTACTTTAGTTGGTAAGAACAACATTGCTCTCATTTCAATGCTACACAAAGATGCTGCCAGGAAAGAAAAAAAGGACCAGTATCTCTAAGTAGAGTTGAGGGGAAGATCTTCAAAAAAAAATACTAGCACACTGATTTCACCTGTATAACCAAAAATTATACACCATGACCTAGGGATCATTACCCTTGAATATCAAAATCATTGAACTTTTAAAATTTTTTAGTGCACTCTACCACAATAACCACGACCAAAGACAAAAACCACATTATCATCTCAACTGGTGCAGAAGAAAACATTTGGCAAGATTCCATATGCATTTTGATTTTTAATAATGCAAAAAACTAGAAAGAAAGGAAAACAACTTCCATGCAATAAAAGTCATATGTGAAATACTTATAGTTAACACCATATCCGCATGGAGAGATGGAAATAATTTCCTCTAAGATCAAGAGAAGGGAGAGGAAGCCCGAATCCTCCACTTCTGCTCAACATGGTACTAGATTTCTAGCCAGAAGTCTTGGGCAAGAACAAGAAATAAATCCACCCATATTGAAAAGAAAAGTGGACAATGACCTCTGCTCATATGTGATGTGATCTTGGGTATAGAAAAAGTGACAGTTTCACAAAAATACAGGTAGCACATATAAAATAATTCTAAAACTAGCAAATAAGGCAGCATAAAAGGGTCACCCACATATGTGTAACTAACTCAAAAATCTGAAAATGAAGTTTCCAATCCATCCCATTTAAATAGATCAGAGGTCATGATAAAAGCTCTAAGAAAACGAGGACTAGAAGGAAAGTACCTCAACATTATAAAAGCTATATATGACAAACCTACAGCCAGAATTATACTTAATGGAGAAAAACTGAAACCACTCCCTCTAAAATCAGGAACCAGACAAGGATGCCCACTATCTCCACTCCTATTCAAATAGTACTGGAATTCCTAGCCAGAGCAATTAGGCAAGAAGAAGGAATAAAAGGAACACAAATAGGTAAAGAAACTGTCAAAATAGCCCTATTTGCAGACGACATGATCCTATACCTTAAAGACTCAAAAAAACCCTACTCAGAAGCTCCTAGACACCATCAATAGCTACAGCAAGGTAGCAGGATATAAAATCAACATAGAAAAATCATTAGCATTTCTATACACTAACAATGAGCAAACTGAAACAGAATATATGAAAACAATTCCATTTACAATAGCCTCAAAAAAAATCAAATACCTAGGTGTAAACCTAACAAAAGATGTGAATGACCTCTACAAGGAAAACTATACACTTCTGAAGAAAGAGATTGAGGAAGACTATAGAAAGTGGAGAGATCTCCCATGCTCATGGATTGGTAGAATCAACACAGTAAAAATGTCTATACTCCCAAAAGTAATCTGCATGTTTAATGCAATTCCCATCAAAATTCCAATGACATTCATTAAAGAGATGGAAAAATCTACCATTAAATTTATATGGAAACACAAGAGACCACTAATAGCCAAGGCAATACTCGGTCAAAAGAACAATGCAGGAGGTATCACAATACCTGACTTCAAACTATATTACAAAGCAATAATGATAAAAACAGCATGGTACTGGCACAAAAACAGACATGAAGACCAGTGGAACAGAATAGAGGACCCAGATATGAAGCCACACAACTATGAGCAACTTATCTTTGACAAAGGAGCTAAAAATATACGATGGAGAAATAGCAGCCTCTTCAACAAAAACTGCTGGGAAAACTGGTTAGCAGTCTGCAAAAAACTGAAACTAGATCCATGTATATCACCCTATACCAAGATTAACTCAGAATGGATCAAGGATCTTAATATCAGACCCCAAACTCTTAAGTTGATAGAGGAAAGAGTAGGAAATACTCTGGAGTTAGCAGGTATAGGTAAGAACTTTCTCAATGGAACCCCAGCTGCACGGCAACTAAGAGATAGCATAGATAAATGGGACCTCATAAAACTCATAAAACGGTGCACCTCACGTCCACACAGTGAGTAACGGCTCAGTAGACAAGTAGCTTGCGTGGACTGGACTAAGGCAGCGGTCACCTCCTTAATGAGCACACGGAGGAGGGAGACATGAATGAGATGGATTCAAACTCCTCAGCATGGCTTGCAATTTAAAATTTATGTGTTTATTTCTGGATCTCCCATGTAAGATTGTGGACTGTGGCCACCTGGACTTAAATAAAACCAAGGAGAGAAAGCAGGTATTGGTGCACTGCAGTATCTTCATACAGTGCCAGGTTACTTTGTCTTAAAAAGGAAGTACTAAGTCAGAGGTGGTGGTGGATGCCTGTAATCACAGCTAGTTGGTAGGTGGAGAATTGTGAGTTTGGGGGCAGTCCTTGCAAAGATAGGGAGAACCTGTAGAAAAAAGATGGCTGATGCCATTTTTAGCTCAAAAAATAGCGTTGTCTAGCAAGCAAAGGTCCTGGGTTGAATCCCCACTTCCCCCCCCCACACACATACACAATGCTACCTGGTACATGAATGAACCTGAAGACATGATTTTAAGTCAAAAACTCCACTTATAAAGGAGAAGTGGTGCATGACTGCACCTGTCAAATGCCCAGAAATAGGAAGCAGAAAGGTGGTCGTCATAGGCTGAGTGGCAGGTGGTCAGGAACTATTGTTTAAGGGGCACAGAGCATCAGTTGTGCCAAATGGAAGATCTGTGGACAGATGGTGGCGGGGGCTGCACGCTGGTAATTCGCTTGACACTGAAGTGTGCATGTAAGTACGGTGCAGAGGAAGCAGGGGTGTGGCTCCCTGGGTGCCCACCCGATGTATACTTTCTGCATTCAAGGCCTTGGGTGTGATCTCTAGCACCTGGAAAAAGAAGCTGGGACTGATAGTACACGTTACCACGTGTCTTACCACCAATGTGGACACTGCTGTGCACATCAAAAGGGGCTGTGCAGTACATGGAGCTCAGCTGAGCGAGTGCAGGCTTGCACTTTCCAAAAAACGCCTGATTCCTGAAGGGCGGCTGATGGACCTGAGGCCTGGGAGCATCCTTCCTGGAGAGTCTCTGTGCATCTGGGGCTTGAACCGCACCACACCATTTATGCCAGCAGTGGGGTTGAGGTTGGGGAACTAGGTCTGTGTCAGTGTGACCCCCAAGGGGATGGATACTGTGACACTGAGGCCAACCGTGTGGGACTCCATGTACGGGACCACCACTGAAAACACATGCATGCTGAGCATCAGGGAGCTTCCCAGCGAGCAGCCTGCACTGCTGGGAGACATGAGCTCTGCCTGGAGGAATCTCCTCAGCCAGACAGCTGGGCAGTGTCCGTCCTCCCTGGACTTTGCTCATGCACCTTTCACTCTGCTCATTGTCCTCCGTGTGCTTCCCTGCAGACGGCTGTCACCTTCATCCTCTGTGGGGGAGGAGTGGCACACTGAGCATCACAGGACAGTTGCCTGTGGAGGACTCAGTGGCCAGGCAGGGTGGAGCAGGGAGGGTGATACTGGCTTTACTGTTCTCAGGACCCAGCACAGACAGGGGACAGTCAGATGACCAGGAAGCTGGTGGCAGGAACAGGACTGGTTTATTGAGCATCAGGCCATGCTTAGGCCATCGGACATTGGGTGTCCCTCTAGCGGGATGCTACACAGAGTTCGTACGGGGATGGGGAAACAGGGACGGCAAAGGCCCCATAGTCGCTGGGGCGGGGATGTCCTGCGGGCACCGAGAAGCTGAGGCGCTGCAGGAGGCGGGTGAAGAAGAGGAAGAGCTCCATGCGGGCCAGGGGCTCCCCGAGGCACACGCGGTGGCCTGTGGGGGGAGGAGTTCAGTCAGCCTGGGGCCTGGGCCAACCCTCCAAGGTGCCAAGGGAAGGGACAGGGAGCCAGCACAGCACAGGCACCTGCTGAGAACGGCATGAAGACCTCGGGCTTCACAAAGTGACCCTGGGCGTCCAGGAAGTGTTCAGGGTGGAAGCGGAAGGGCTTCTCCCAGACGGTCTCATCCTTCAGCACGGATGACAGGTTGGTGATGAGTGTCGTCCCCTGGAGGGAGACTCATGGTGTGAATGTGGACAAGGACACCAGGATCCCTGCCTAAACAACACGGGCACACTCTAGTCGGCACGGTCCTGGACGTACATGACACCCGCTGCTGCAGTAGAAAATTGGAAGCAATCTCTTTGGAAAACATCAGAGCCCAGTGCCAAGAGACATGGGACCCTAACTGCCACCTCACCCTGTTAAAGTGGTTCCTCTGACAGCTGAGTGTGTCTCCATTATTGTCCCAGTAACCTAGCTCTCTATTAGGGAGGATCATCCCCGTCTCTGCTCTGCATCACAGAGTCTAGGTGGCTCCAGTCTTTGGCTTGGACCCAGGACAGGACCGCATGGATCTTTTTTATATTCTCCTGCTTGTGGCCGTGGCCAATTAGGAGGGTCCCAGCCGACCGTGGGGATGAGGAAGCCAAACTTCAACATCATGGAAGGTCACATGGGGTACACCAACAAGCATGATGTCCCCAAAGCGCTGCACCTCATGGATCACGGCGTTGGTGAAGGGCATGCGTGCCTGGTCCCCCATCTCTGGCCGCCGCACCTGCCCTATCACTTCATCGATCTCCTGCTGGACCCGGCCTGGAGGAACGAGCACCCCCAGAGTAGATCAGCCAGTGGAGGCAGCGCCCTGACCCTCTCCTACCTGTTAAGGGCTGGTCCAGGTGAGGAAAATGTCACTCATGCTGGAGCCTCAGCCAGGCCGAGCTGGGAGCCACAGGTGTTCCAACCAGCCAGGGCCCTGGTGCTACTTGTCCTCCTTTGTCCTCCCATCCCGCCTGCCAGGGCTCACGCTGCACATCCGGGTGCAGGATCATGAGCAGCAGGGCCCAGGCCAGTGTGGTGGAGGTGGTCACCATCACCGCAGCGAACAGATCAGCCACCACCATGCGCAGGTTCTCATCGTTGAAGCTGCTCTCTGGTTGGTTTCCCTTGGCCTGGGTCAGGCAGTGAGGGTGGGTCATAGGAACAGAGGGAGGAAGCCCCCAAATGACCTCCCATTCCCACCCATTCACCCAGGTGCTGAGTCACCCAGTGGTGCACAGGCCCCATTCCTTCCTGGCCCCACAACCCACAGCAACCTCTGCCCACAGCACATAGCCCATTCTGGCAGCCTCCCCTCACCTTCTCCACCTCGGCCAGGAAGGCGTCAGTCAGGTCTCGGGGTGGCTGAGTCGGGTCCCAGGTCATCCTGTGCTCAGTCAACAGCTCATCCAGCAGGACGAAGAAGGCCTTCTGCCCAGGAAAGACCTTGCCAGGCAGTCCTGGGATACGCAGGAGGACTGGGACTGCGTTCAGCAGCTGTGACAGCCACGGAGGGGCCTGAATCCTTCCTGTGCTCAGTACTCACCTGGACCACAACACTCTCATCCTGCCCCAGGGTGGACATAGGACCTGCCAGTCCCTGCTCTCCCCTGCTCCCTCCATCATGCCCTCTCAAGGCGCTGAGCTGCCATGAGGGAATATCCTGCATGGCCATCTCACAGGCTTTTGTGGCTTCCAAAGGGACAGGGGACACAGACTAACATCTCTGGGGCCCTCTACCCTGGGCCACCTCTTCCATTCCTGGCATCTGAGGTTTACCCAGCTCCTGGCTTTTCCTCCTGCAGTGGTCATTTCCAAAACCTCTCTCCATCCTTCCTGCCTGCAAATCCTCCTCCTGGGAAGCCCAGCTGCTTGCAGCTGCCCTGCACACCCTCCTCTGAGCCCCGAACCTCAGGAAGGATGCCGGACTCCTCCTTCATATTCTCTTCCAATAAATCCAGCAGCCTGACCAAGCGTGGGTCGTCGTACTCAAAGCGGAGGGCATAGATGAGGGAGGCGATCACGTTGCACACAGCCTTGTTTAGGAGGGCGTTGGGTCTGAAGGGGCGCCCTGGGTGTGATAGGGGGATAGAGACGTCACCCATATTCTCCCACCCCTGTGTGCCTGAGCCTCCTGTTGTCCTTAGGTCATCACCCACCAGCCTGGTCAGTGAAGGCGGCACAGAGGCAGTCGGCCTCCTCGATCACCCACTGCTCCAGCGACTTCTTGCCCAGGCCGAAGTTGCGCAGGGTGGACACAGAGAAGCGCCTCTGCTCCTTCCATGATGCCTCGTAGGGCGCCATGACGACCCCTGAGTACAAGGAGACAAGTACAACTGAGCAAGTGTTCCTGGTGTGTCCTCTACCACCCCTAACAATCCTCTGCTCCTCTGGGTGCAGGCTTACCTCTGATAACCCCTCAAACTCTGTCTTCTCTCCCTCACCTGGAACCTTTGCCTGCACAGGTTACCCTTGGTAGCCTCTGCCCTGCAGTTCTCTGGCTTTTTCTTGTATCACTTGGTCACATCACCACATCCATTAGTTCCTATCCTTCCTTTGGTAACTGCCTCCTTGTCCTCCAGTGAGGACAACTGTGCCCCACAGATGTTTGCCTTTGGAATTTGGCCCAAAGCCCAGGTGTTCATAGACGGGCATTGGAGGCCGTTCACCCAGGCCTCCTGCACAGCTGCCAGCCCGTTGAGCACGACCACCGGCCTCCAGGCCAGCTGCAGCCTGAACATGTCCCCGAAGTGGCCTTGTAGCTGCAGATAAAGGGTTGGCACTTGTCAAGTGGACTCCCCTGGCAGACACAGAGCCCAGGGGCAATGCCTAAGCCTAGAGTCCAGCTTGCACAGGGCAAGGTTGAGGTCTGGTGTCTTCTCCTTCTCTCTGTCTCTCTCTCTCTCCTTTCTTAAACAGTGCTGATTAGCGAACTCAGGGCCTCACACATGCCAGGCAAGTACTTTAACACTGAGCTACCTCCCCAGCCTCATCTCGGCATCTTCATCTCTACATCCTCAGGGGATGTGTCACAACCTCTATGGAGGACTCTCATTAAACCCCACTCCCCAGCTATAACCTCCCAGATTCACAAAACAGTCTTAGAACCCCAGCAACCCATTGTCCTAAGAGTAAACTCAGGTTCCCAGAGGTGAGCAGTGAGTCTCAAGATCCCACAGCAGCAAGAGATCTGAAGTGGTCAGTGCTCCTACTTCACCCAATTTCCTGCTTGAAATGCCACTCCTGGCACAGGTCCCTCTCCCCTCTGATAGGAGGAAGAACATGGAGTCTACATGACTTTTGCCGGGTCCAACTAGATACCAAACCTATTGCCACATCTTGCTCCATCTCCTGCCTTTGCCGTCCACACCTTTGACTTCCAAAGCCAACAGTGCCTCCCCCAGGGAGTCTCTTAACCTGCTTCCTAATGGAGGCCAAGCTCCTTGTCCAGCCTGTGCCTTCACAACCACCATCTGCTGCTGGAGGTCCCCCATGACCTCTGCTGCCCTCCTCCACAGCTCCTCACCTTGTAGAAGCTATATGGCGTGTTATAGAAGTCCACATGCAGCAGGTTGCCCAGCCCAGGCAGTGGCATGGGGCCTGGAGGGTAGCGGGCAGCCCAGCATTGGCGCCAGTGCATCAGGTCCACCAGGAACAGAAAGATGGCCACAGCCATGGCCAGGGTGAGCAGTGCATCCCTGGACAGCAGCCCCATGCTTGTCTCACTGCCCACTGGATTGCTCTAGGCATGGTCACAAGGTACCTAGGACCACGCAAGGTCCTCTTACTGTGCCCGGGCACATGACCAACTTGGTGTGTTCCTTTGTAAAGGATCTGAGGCTGCCCTTTGTCCTCTGACTTCAGCTGTGTTGATTGTGCAGCCAGAGGGGAACAAGCTGCCAGGGACGACAGGGGCAGGTTCAAATGTCCTCCCCCACCTTCCCTGAAAGACACTACACAGGGTAGGGGACAGAGACCTGGGACCTGAGTTCAGGGTAATCTGGACATACTGGTTGTGCTGGGCTGGGCCCTATGGACATAGGGAGCAAATGACAAGTGGATCCCTTCTGAGAGATTCATGATCCAGAAAGGCACAGAAAAGTCAGTAGGCAAACATGCCAGCAGTACTTCTTATAGCCTGGGTGCCAGTGACTCATGCCTGTAATCCTAGCTATTCAGGAAGTAGAGATCACAAGGATCGTGTTTCAAAGCCAGCCTGGGCAAATAATTTGTGAAACCCTATCTCAAAAAAAAAATATAAAAAAGGGCTGGTAGAGTGGCTCAAAGTGTAGGCCCTGAGTTCAAACATAAAAAAAGAAAGTCTTTCTTGTGCCAGGGGTCTGTGGTTATGGGATGGTGGCCAGAAGAAACCCTGCAGGAACGAGGCCTGTGCCTTCCATGACTGGCACTTACATGCCAGGCTCCACTGTTCACACTGCATGTGCCAAATCATTAATCGTCCCCATGGTTGTTAAAAGCTGGATATCCTCCCTGCAGAGGAAATACCATGTAATGAGGTCTAAGTTACAACAGAGCAGGAGAATCCATGGCTAACACCTGTGCTATGAGCTCCTGGACACTGCCACATGAGACACAGCACTTCAAAATACACCAGCAAGGAAGTGACTAGAAGGTCTAGACTCTTGTTCCCTAGAGGGCCCTAAATGACCAAACACTTGTGAGAATTCTAGAAACCAGTTAGGAAGCTGTAACACCCAGCCAGCACAAAGCCAGGAAGGGCAAAAACGATCCACCATTTGGCCAACCTTTGCACCTCTCCCTACCACACGTAGCTGTGCCATTGGGAGCAAAGACCCAATTCTCAGCTCCTCCCAGGGACAGAAAGGAGAGCAGGACCTGTGTCCTATGTTCTGGCTTGTCTGGATGCCAGGCAGGCAGCCTTGATGCTGCAGTACCGCAGGCAGGCACTGGGGGGAGCAAGAGATTCCAGGCAGTGGAGCAGTGTAGAAACAGAGGAAGCTCCAGAGGCCCAGGACCAGCTGCTGGGAGTTCAATGGCGAGCTGAAGGTCTGTAAGGTGATCAAGTTCTGCAGATCTCTTGCACAACAATGAGGGTACATTAACAGAAGTCCTTTCCAAGTTTTCCAGAAAATTGAAGAGGAGGAAATACTTCCTACTTTAGTTGGTAAGAACAACATTGCTCTCGTTTCAATGCTACACAAAGATGCTGCCAGGAAAGAAGAAGAGGACCAGTATCCCTAAGTAGAGTTGAGGGGAAGATCTTCAAAAAATACTATCGTGCTGATTACACCTGTATAACCAGATATTATACACCATGACCTAGGGATCATTACCCTTGAATGTCACAATCATTTAACATATAAAATTAATTAATGCAATATACCACTTTAACAAGACCAAAGACAAAGACCATATTATCATCTCAACTGGTGCGGAAGGAAACATTTGACAAGATTCCATATGCATTTTGATTTAAAAGAGGCAAGAAACTAGGAAGAAAAGGAAACTACTTCAATATATGCCATATATGAGATGTGTACAGCTAACACCATATCCACCTGGAGAGATGGAAAACATTTCCTCTGAGATCAGGAGCAAGAAGAAGAAGCTCGATCCCTCCACTGGTACTGGAATTCCTAGCCAGAGCACTTGGGCAAGAAAAAGAATTAAACGCATCTAAGTTCAAAGGTGGACAATGACCTCTGTTCCTACGTGATATGATCTTGTGTGTAGAAAAACTGAGTTTCACAAGTATACAGAGAGCAAGCATAAAATAATTCCAAAACTAGTAGGAAAAACAGCAAATAAATTCAGTTGCATATGTGGAACTAACAACAAAAATCTAGAACTGTAGTTACCAATCCATTGCATTTAAAATACGCCAAAAGAACAAAATTTAGGAATTTTGTCACCCAAGAAAATCACAGTTAACACATGAAAACCCCAAAACATCAATGAAAGAGGTTGAAAGAGGTATAAATGAGTAAGTTTAAGAAGTATAATTCTAACAACTAAAGACGACAAAAAGAATGGAATATCTCTTTTTAATGTTAAATGTTAATGTTAAATATATAATTTTATTTGTTAACTAAAACTGATCAAGTCTGATCAAGCCTGGGTTGTTGTACTTGAAGCAGCGGGCATAGATGAAGGAAGCAATCATGTTGCACACAGTTCTTTTTAGGAGAGTGTTGGCGCTGAAAGGGGTCTCCTGGAAATAGCAGTGTGGTAAGGCAGTCATCACTGTTTCTATAGTCCTCATGTCATGCCCCCTAGTCATGCTCCTCAGCCCATCACCCAGCAGCATGGTCAGTGAAGGTGGCACAGACTCATCGATCTCCTGTTGGCCAAGACCTGGAGGAACGAGCACCCCCAGAGTAGATCAGCCAGTGGAGGCAGCGCCCTGACCCTCTCCTACCTGTTAAGGGCTGGTCCAGGTGAGGAAAATGTCACTCATGCTGGAGCCTCAGCCAGGCCGAGCTGGGAGCCACAGGTGTTCCAACCAGCCAAGGCCCTGGTGCTACTTGTCCTCCTTTGTCCTCCCTTGTCTTCCCATCCCGCCTGCCAGGGCTCACGCTGCACATCCGGGTGCAGGGTCATGAGCAGCAGGGCCCAGGCCAGCGTGGTGGAGGTGGTCACCATCCCTGCAGAGAAGAGATCAGCCACCACCATGCGCAGGTTCTCATTGTTGAAGCTGCTCTCTGGGTTTCCCTTGGCCTGGGTCAGAGAGGGTGGGCTCAGGGACAGAGGGAGGAAGCCCCCAAATGACCTCCCATTCCCGCCCATTCACCCAGGTGCTGGGCCACCCGGTGGAGCACAGGCCCCATCTGCCTGGCCCCACAACCCACAGCATCCTCTCCCCACAGCCCATAGCCCATCTCTGGCAGCCTCCCCTCACCTTCTCCACCTCAGCCAGGAAGGCGTCAGTCAGGTCTCAGGGTGGCTGAGCTGGGTCTCGGGTCATCCTGTGCTCTGTCATCAGCTCATCCAGCAGGGCCATGAAGGCCTTCTGCCCAGGGAAGACCTTTCCAGGCAGTCCTGGGATGCGCAGGAGCATTGGGACTTCGTTCAGCACCTGTAACAGCCACAGAAGGGCTTGAATCCTTCCTGTGCTCAGTACTCACCTGGATCAGACACAGGTTCCAGCCTCTTCTGTGGGGGGCACAGGACCTGCCTGTCGCCTGTCACCTATTTCCTCCTTTGTGCAACCTCCATGTCCTCTCATGGTCATGAGCTACCAGAAGGAATATCCTACACGATCATCTGACAGACTTGTGTGGCTTCCAAATGGACAGAGGACACAGGCTCTCCCTCTCTGGTGCCCTCTACCCTTAGCAAAGTCTCCAATTCCTGGTGTCTGAGGTTTGCCCAGCTGCAGGCTCTTCCTCCTGCAGTGGCCTCTCCCCATGCTGTGCCTGCAAATCATCCTCCTGGGAGGCCCAGCCCATAGAGCTGGCCATGCAAACCCTCCCGAGTCACTCACCGCTGCAATGAAGCCAGACACCTCTTTCAGTGCGTCATCCATCTGATCCAGCAGCCTGACCAAGCGTGGGTCGTCGTACTCAAAGCGGCGAGCAAAGATGAGGGAGGCGATCACGTTGCACACAGCCTTGTTTAGGAGGGCGTTGGGTCTGAAGGGGCGCCCTGGGTGTGATAGGGGGATAGGGATGTCACCCATATTCTCCCACCCCTGTGTGCCTGAGCCTCCTGTTGTCCTTAGGTCATCACCCACCAGCCTGGTCAGTGAAGGCGGCACAGAGGCAGTTGGCCTCCTCGATCACCCACTGCTCCAGCGACTTCTTGCCCAGGCTGAAGGTGTGCAGAGTGGACATGGAGAAGCAACGCTGCTCGCGCCAAGCAGGCCCATAGGGCGCCAGGATAACCCCTGGGGATGAGTGAACATGTGTGCCTGACGAAGTGTTCCTGGTCATGTCTTCAGCCACCATCACTGTTCCTCTCCTCTTCCGGGGACAGGCTTACCTCTGATCATCCCACAGTCTGTCTTCTCCCCCTACCCACCCACCACCTTACCCTCACAGGTTACTTTTGTAGTCTCTGTCCTGCAATTTTCTGGCTTTTCCTTGTATCACTTGGCCACATCACCATGTCCATTAGATCCTGCCGTCCTTTGGTCACTCCCACCTTGTCCTCCAATTAGGACATTTAGCCCTTCAGATAGTTGCCTTTGGATCTTGGTCTAAAGCCCAGGTGTTCATAGACAGGCATTGGAGGACGGTCTGCTGTGTCCTCACTGCGGTTCACCAGTGTCTCCTGCACAGCTGCCAGCCCATTGAGCACGACCACCGGCCTCCAAGCCAGCTGCAGGCTGAACACGTCCCTGAAGCAGCGTTATAGTTAGTTAGAGGGTCAGGGAACGGGTCAGGTGGAGGCCACTGGCAGACAGCAGGACCCCAGTCTTGCCTTCCACACCTTTGACCTTGAAAAGCCCAGCAAATGTCTCCCCCAGGAAGCCTCTTAACCTGCTCCTAATGGAAGGCCTGGGTCCCTGTTCAGCCTATGCCTTCACAACCACTCTCTGCTGCTGGAGATCCCTGATGACCTTCTTTGCCCTGCACCACCACTTCCCTCATCTTGTAGGAGCAATATGGTGTTTTGGAAGTCCACATGCAGCAGGCTGTTTGGTCCTGGCAGTGGCATGGGGTCTGGTGGGTAGCCGGCAGCCCAGTGTTAATACCTGTGCATCAGGTCCACAAGGAGCAGGAAGATGGCCAGAGTCTTGGCCAGGGTCAGCAGTGCGTCTGCGGCCAGCAGTCCCATGTCTGCTGCGCTGTCCCCTGGATTGCTTGGGCAAACCTGGTGACTCTCCCCACTCCTCACCATGCAGGACACTTATTATACCCTGGGCCCTTGACCAGCTGTTCTGTTACATAGGAGTTGAAATTACACTTTGTGCTCTGACTTCAGCCAAACTGTTGTGTTGAGCATGCAACCAACGGAGGCAGGAGTAGCCAGGCATGGCAGGGCAGGTGCAGGGGCAGAGGTCCTCCTTCACCTGCCCGCCCCAGGCAGTACACAGGGCAGGGGTCAGAGACCTTCCAGATGAGATCCAAGAAAGCTGGACATACTGTGCTGTGCTGAACCTTACAGCCTGGTGGGGGGTGGGGCAATGCCAGGTGGATGCCTGCTCCATGGCACACGATCCAGTGGAGAGGTTGGAAGGTCAGCTGACAGGCCACGCAGCATTGCTTTGAGGGGTCTGAGGAGGTCACCTCGGGCTGGACCAGAACTTCCTTGGAGGCTTCACGGTTGTCATTGGCAGAGGGTGAGGGACTAACTGGCACTGTAGCTCAAGCCCCTGGTTGTGGGACTGACTGCACTGGAATGACCTGTGATGCTGAGGGGCCGAGAGAGGAAAGTGGCTGGAGTCTGGAACTAGCTGTTGAGGTTACTCAAGTGATCTGGAGGGCAAGACCCACCTGCCCCCTGTGACATCTGTCTTGCCCCGTGCCTCCCACCTCACCTCAGGTGGAAGCCTTGCCCAGCATCTTTCTACCCGACACTCACAATCATGGCGAGGCTGGTAGGATGGCGGTGCTTGCTACATGCTGGCCAAGGCTATTTACCCAGTGCTTCTTAGTGTGTCAGGCCTCCCTCAGCAGCCATCCTAGTGGGGACAAAGGGCAGTCTAAGGCAGGGCCTTAACACAGGCGGTGTCGTCCTTGTGCCAGGGGTCTGTGGTTAGGATGTGGACCTCACCAGAAAAATCTACAGGGACGAGGCCTGTGTGTTCCAGTGATCAGCGCTATGTGCCCTTGGTCACACTGGACCTGCCAAGTCATTAATCTGTCCCAGGGTCCTCAAAGGCAGGTGGCTTGCTGTCTGCTGGGCAAAGGAGACATCATGCAATGAGGTTAAGTTACAGTGCAGCATTAGGTCCACGGATAAAACGTGAGCTAGAGCTCCAGACTTTACACTGCTTGCACATGGTATTGTAGTATGGCAGGTACTGAATTTCCCAGGATTTATTATTTTAGGAAACCTCACCCAGCTCGAGCTCTCCCAACAGTGGGACCACCTGTGTCATGGGTAAAATGCACTGTGTCTTAGTGTACCCTCTAGATACTGCCACGTGAGACACAGTCCTTCAAAATTCCCCAGCAAGCCCTATATGACCAAAATACTTGTGAAAATTCTAGAAACCATTTAGGAAGCTGCAGCACCCAGTCACCACAGATCCAGGAAGGGCAGGAATGTTCCAGCACTCTGCTGGCCCTTGTCCCTCTCCTGGAGGGCATAAAAGTGCCATTGGGAGCAAACTCCCAATTCCCAGCTCCTCCCCGGGGACAGAAAGGAGAGCAGGACCTGTGTCCTATGTTCTGGCTTGTCTGGATGCCAGGCAGGCAGCCTTGGCCCTGCAGTACCGCAGGCAGGCACTGGGGGGAGCAAGAGATTCCAGGCAGTGGAGCAGTGTAGAAACAGAGGAAGCTCCAGAGGCCCAGGACCATCTGCTGGGAGTTGTTCTCCTTTACTGCAATGTTTACAGCAGCTTTATTCGTAATTGCCAGAACCTGGAAGCAACCAAGAAACCTTCAGTAGGTGAATGTATAAAATGTAGCACATTTAGACCATGGTAGACTTTTCAGGATTAGGAAGAAATGAGCCATCCAATCATGAAAATACAAGAAGAAACCATAAATTCCTGTCACTAAATTAAAGTAGCCAATCTGAAAAGGCTACATAGTGTATGGGAAAGGCAAAACTATGAAGAAAGTAAAATGATCAGTGGCTGCTGGTGCTGGCAGATTGGCTCAAGTTTTAGAGCACCTGCCTAACAAGTGTGAGGACCTGAGTTCAAACCCTATTACCACACACACACACAAATCAGGTCAGTGGATGCCATGAGGGAGGTACGACTAAGTAGCTAAGCTCAGAGGAGTTTTAGGACAGTGAAATTGCCTATGGAAGATATGTGCCATTATAAATTTGTCCATAAATTATTTGACACAAAGGAGTGAACTATGATGCAGTCTGAACTTGATGGGTGACTATGAAATATCACGTAGGTTCATTAGCTGTAACAAATGTCTGGTGGGGATGTCTACAGTGGGGGAAGCTGTGCATGTGTGTGGGGAGTATGTATGTGGAAACTGTTATCTTCTGCTCAACACTGCTGTGAACCTAATATTCTTTAAAAAATCTATGAAAACACACACACTGACTTCAAAAACTGCAGCAGATGAAAGGCATGTAAGGTGGCTGAAATACTGCAGAAACCAGGAAGCTGGAGTCAGGGGCAAGTGGGTAATAGGACCACTCCCCAGTTCAAGGTCATTTCTTAGGCCAACTTAAGGAAAAGTTCAATCACACTTGAACGCTATGCTCAGCTATCAACCTGCACATTGAAAGAAGACAAAAGAATAAAAGGCAAGTTTTCAAGCTTTGTGGTTCAGTCCTTGACAACTGAAATCATCAATTTCATTTTAACTGTGCTAACAACCCAAGTCAAGACCAGAATGGAAGCCAACCAGCTCAAAAGCCATGGTTTCTATGGTGCCTGAGCATGGTCCCATAGACGACACAGCACACCTAGCCACACCTCCATCCTGGTGGAGTGACATGGGAAATGGATCACACTGTTTGATGTAGCCTTTAAAGCAAAATTAATCTGCCATTTCTGCGGCCTCAAATTGATAAGCACTCACTTATAATTGCTTATTTCTACCTCACAACATCCCTTTCAATATTTCTGTTTTCTAAAAAAGCCCATTAACGTTGTATTATATTTTTATAATCTTTAAAATGATGTTGATTGGAAGTATGTCCTCATATTAACTTAAGTAAACTTGACTGTCCTCACAGGTGGCTAAGATCTGCTTTCCTAGGGGAGTGGCAGAAAGGAACTATGCGTTTTGTTTGTTTCCCTGCTGTGCTGAAAGGGCCACCTGTCCACCGAGAGGCTAGGGATCAAAGGGTGCAGTTCTGATGGTGGCCTCACAGGGGAGAAGGAAGAGACACATTCACTGTATAGTAAATAAAAAAAGGAAACAAGGTTAAAATGAAGTTTATTATTTTTTTGATTTTTTGATTTTTTTTGTTTTTTGTTTTTTTAAATAAAACTGTTTGTGAAACAGCTATTTTATCCCCATGGCAGAGTAACCCCTGAAAGATGCACTAACCCCTTCTTAAGGCCTTAACAAGATTTTTTTTGTACTTTTTTCTTTTTTTAAAACTTAGATATTTAAAAATTATACAATTTACAAAACAAAAACAAAACAATACAACATGAAGAAATCACGTAGCGTGGGGCTGCTTATGTGAGGCCCCTCCCCCCCTTTCCATTACAAAAATGAAAAGCAAAACAAAACAAAACAAAAACCCAAAGAAATGGTTAAGTGGGTGTTTCTGGTCAGCTTAACCCACCACATGGTTTACACAGACGCTTCCTCCCAGTTACTGCCTGCTCCGGCAGCCGAGGCCTGGTCTCCCTAGGTTCCGTGGGTCCCCTTGGGTCAGGGCACAGTTGCCTGGAATGTGCCAAGAACAGACGGCCCCAGAGGTGGACTGTCTCTTGACATTGCCTGCTGCTGTGGGGCCACTGTGAGGCTGCTGTGCCCACTCAGTAGGGTCCTCGGGGAGCAAAGCAGCCATAGTAACCCAGGACATAGCATGACATGGGCATCTGCCAATTTCACCCCCAAAAAGACAAAAAAAAAAAAAAAAAAAAAAAAAGTAAAATAATAAATAAATAGTGTTTCTGGAAAGAAAAAAATTTATTTTTCTGTTTTAACATCATTCCCCCAACTCTTGCAAACATGGACCATCCCCCTTCCCTTCCCCCCAGAACCTTCCCCTGTGAGACAGATTCTGACAAGAGGAAGGCTGAGTGTGGTTTGTCTGCTCTTTTAGTCCTGGGTCTAGTGTTCTCTGAATTGGTGTGAAATAGTCTAAAGATCAAAGCCATACCCCATCCTTTACAAGATGAGTTTGTTCTGTTCAATTCACATTTAAATTTCATTGTCATTGGAACAAATTTGGAGTTAACTAGATAATTTTAAAATAGAATCAAAAGGGATAGCGCACCTTTCATTTAAACAAAGTCTTTCCAGACTAAAAATAGATTTATATATATATATTTTTTATCCCTCCCTTTAACCCCCCCTTTCCCCATCAACCCACCCCTCCCCCCTCCCCCCACATTGTCACTATGGAGATTGTGTCCATGGAAACAGCCATTCCAACATCTTGTGTCTTTCTTTCCTGTGGTGTCACCAGTTTGAGTGTGATGTGAGATCATAGGAAGGAGGTGCTGGCATGGGCGGGCAGGCGCGGCAGGGCGGGATGGACAGGGTGGGGCGTGGCTGCATGGCAGGACAATTCCATTTCCTCATGAGTGTCCACCACCTTCTCATCTCCACAGCCTCACCTGGAAGATAAGCAAGCAGCAGACACTGAGTGCTGGGAATTTCTACATGGTCCAGCCAGCAACAGCTCCTGCTCCACAGTGGCTATGGAGTGTGGCTTTTGGCAGAGACCTCATGCTCAAACCCCTCTGTAGATGTATGTGCTGATGACTTGGGACCCATCCAAGACCAACGCTGGCACCACTGGGTGTGGCTTTGGAGCTGGAATGCAGTGAAAGGCAGCAGTGACCTAAGTCAGGGTGCTGGAGCCAGATGCTGGGGGCCTCTCAAGACAAGCCCACCTCCTCCTCAGTGAATGGAAAGAGGAGTCCTTGGCTTGCACGAGAGGGCAGCATGTGGAGCTTTGCCAGCATGACAGCACTGGGGCCTGTGGCTGGGCTCATCCACTGGTGGCATTCCTCACAGACATGGCTGAGGGCACCCAGCTGTGACGCAAACCTAGAGCACAAAGCCAATCTGTGGAAAACCTTCTGATGACAGTTGTCAGCACTCTTCCCAGAGCCTCAGCCTGTTTTCTGGGGATGCACAGAGCTGAAGGTGTTAAACCTCCTGACTCCTCAGAACCCCAAAGCCCCCCAGGCCACTGGGCTTCTATACCCTCTAACACCCAGGTTCAGGGTGATGACTCTGATGACCCACGCAGGCAGAAGGACTGCACCATGGGCCTTCACAGAATTCATGAGTCATCTCATGTGCAAAGATCTCAGGGAAAACACCAGTTTCAAAGGAATTAGTCCAGAAGCTGGGATTAATGGCAGCCTCTTCCATCCCTGCTTCTTGCCAATCACAGCACTCTTGGTACCTGTGTCCCTGGAAACACCTCTTGCCTCTTCTTCAAAACTGCTCTAGTGCCCCACACCAACAAATAAACCACAGGAAAAGCAAGGGTCACTGTCCCTTCTCCTTCTTCCATAAAGCTACAGTTAAGAACACTGGTGGGTATGCAGGAGCTAAGAATGTATGTATATATATATATTTACCCTTGCCAAAAGGAGGCTTCTAACTGCTTGACAAAAAAGACCAATAAATAGGAAGAGGCTTTGCAGAGACAACAGCCCAGTGCCAACACTTAGGTCAAGTCCATCTGCTTGGCCCTGGGAATGCTGGCCAGTGGCTGAGCACCCCGTCCTTCTCAGAATGTGTATGGCACCATGTGGCTTTCCTCTCACCATGATCCAGGCTTCCTCCTCCCCATGTGACCTCCCAGACCAGGGACAGTCTCCTGTGCCTTAGCTATGGGAAAGGGAGAGAAACAGCATCAAACAACAGGTCTTGGGTCTTCTCTGATGTCAACCAGGAACCAAAGGCATTGATAAATGACAAGGATTGAGTTAATGGGTGCCTCCAGGAATGACCAGAGGAGAATAATCTTGCTGGGGATGCAGGATGTCTGGGTAAACTGAGGTCAGATGCCACCCTCACCCCCCAAGGCTGTGCTATGAAGGACAGGGTAGGGTTTGCCTTTTCTGCCAGGGTTCAACATAGTCTTAGGCCTATATCCCAACCTTGCTCAGAACAGTACACTCCCACAATAGCCCCCAACCTCAGATTGAGGCCTGTTTGCCTGACAAGTTGGTTCTGAGAGATGCTGACCATGGGCCAGTGCTTGGGTGCCACAGGGCTGTATGATGATACAGGTTAACGGCAACCCTTGGCTTCATGTTCCAGCCTTCCAAACGGATTTTTCTGCTGATTAGACTGGCACTAACACATGATATCCTGAATGGAAGGAGACCCTAACTTCTCCAGAGTTAACGTTTGTGGTACTGGAGGTTGAACTCTGGGCCTCATGCTTGCAAGGGAGGCATTCTACCGCTTGAACCAAGTCTCAAGTCTCCACCAGCCCTTTTTATTGGTTACTTTTGAGATGGGGGGGGGGGTCTCACTTTTATGCCCAGACTGGCCTGGACCACAATCCTATTGTGCTTCCCAGGGTATTTGGGATGATAGGTGAGCACCACTATGCCCAGCCATTAGTTGAGATGGGGTCCTATGAACCTTTTGCCAAGCTGGCCTTCAATCACAATCTTCTTCCTCTGCCTCCCGAATAGCTAGGATTATAGGATTAAGTAACTCTAGCTTCAGAGTTACTTTTTAAAAGCTGTCCCTAGCCAGGCGGAGTACCTCATGCCCGTAGACCCAGCTGCTTGGGAGACAGAGATGGGGAAGATGACAGCCAGAGCCCGGTCTGGGCAAAAAGTAAGATCCCATCTCGACAAATAGGTTGAGTGTGGTGGGATATGCTTGTAACCTGAGGTTCTTGGGAGGCGGTAGGCAGAAGGATCATGGTCTAAGGCTGACCCTAGGCAAAAACACTAGACCCTATCTGAAAATTAACTAAAGCAAAAAAGGGCTGGGGTGTGGTGCAAGTAGTAGAGCACATGCCTAGCAAGCGCCTGGGACAAGTGAGTTCTCTACTACTCCATGGCAAGTGTGGTCAATATTCTCTTTAAGAAGCATCTTGGGCTGCTGGAGTGGCTCAAGTGATAGAGTGCTTGACTAAAAGACATCTTGCCAGATGTGTTGGCACACACCTATAATCCAAGCACCTATAATCCTGCTGAGGCAGGATCTCAAGCATGAGGACAGCCTGGGCTACAAGTAAGACCCTGTCTCAAAAAACCAAAATAAGCACCTTGAGGGCTACGCATGTAGCTCAGTGGTACAGTGCTTGCCCAGCATATGCAAGGCTATGGGTTCCATCCCCAGCACCACAAAACAAACAAACAAAAAGGCATCTCAATGCTCAGCTGCAGGACACAGGCTTCCCCTATGCTCCCCTATCCTACCCTGTGGCCTGAACCTGGGATGGCTCCTTTATATCCTTCCATGCAGCAGGTGTCCATCAGCTCAGCACTGTTCACCCAACCAGGATCTACCCAGAGACTGTCTCCATGGAGGGAAGGGGGAAGAGGAATACCTAATTCTGACTCTGTGCTGATTTAGGGCACAGAGTCAGGGTCAAAGGGTCCTTTCTTTTCTGGGATACTGTCATCCCACAAACAAGGTGCCCTACTCTGGGCTGAACCATAACACTGCAAAGGTGGTCCTGGCCCTCAGAACTTCCAGTCAAACAAGTACACAATGTGAAATTATGGTGACACTTGGAAGGCTGCAGAATGGGGAGGACAATTTTGACAGGGACTTAAAAAAGGGGGGCTTCTCTGAGGAAGTGGCCTTTAAATTGAGACCCAAAAGATGAGATAGAACCCATTAGGTGAAGATAGGCAGGCAAAGTGCTTCTAGCACAGGGACATGCACATGCCAAGAGGGAGAAAGCGCTAGAGAGCTTTGCTGCTGACTTCCACTAGGCAAGGCTGAGTATGGTCTTTGCTCCAATCTGACAAGAACTTCTGAAGAGGCGTGATGGACTGGGGGAGGTTTGGTGGACATTATGCCTGCTGCTGGGCAAAAAGGGATTCGAGCAGAACTGGTGGCTGCTGGTGTGGCACAAGCCTAGGCTAGCATCAGTGGGGAGACACCAGTAGATAGACTTCTCCTGTGAAGGTGCAACCCCAAGACTTCCCTGGATTAGCCTGGGGTGGGGGAGACTCCAGAAAGAGCTGCTTCATTCATCTGTGGATGGGCTGCATGCTGCCCAGCTCCTAGGCAGGGAGAATGCCACCTCTTTCCTCTCACAGCTGTTGCGTGGGGTGTGTGGGCAGATAGTATTCCCTTGCACCCAGGACACAGCATCAGCCTGGGTCTTCCTTATTTACTATATGACAAGAAGAGTAGGTAGGTATAAGAGTCCCACTATCCAAGCCCTCAGTATACCAGCCACAATGAAGCCAGAGAGATCTAAATACAAGGGCAGAATGGACAATCACAGAACCACTATACTGCTTCATCATCTTCAGAAATGAGCAGGAGGTAGCCTATTGGACAGTTGTTCAAAACCTTTCTTTGGCATTCCTGGCCTGGTAAGGAAAGAGCTAAGAGGGGCAGCATCTTAGTCCCCTGCTTTAGGCAGCCATCTGCAACCTTAATCCTTCCAGCTCTGGCTGTAGGAAACTCACAGTTGTAGTGTACAGCAGCCAGTGTGCCCAGCACTTACTGAGGCCTAGCCAAATTCTCACAAAGTTGGCACTATTACTTCTATTTTTACACAAGAACCTGCAGCACAGAGACATTAACTAGCCTGACCCTAGTCACGCAGCACTTTCCACATCACTGTGACAAAATGAGGTGCCAGGAGACAAGACACACATGCACACCCACTGCCCCTTCCCTCCTTGTCTGAGTCCTCCATAATGGTGGCTCTCTGTCTCCAGCATGCACCCCAAGAAGAGCTCTGTGAGGGCTGGTGTGTTTCTGACCCTAACCACTGGAGCTTCCACACAATTTTATGGTATACCCTGGGCCTGAGGGGTGGAGATTGCCCTTCCTATAACTGCTGAACTGAGAAATCAGGAAAAGAACTCTGTCTCATGGAAACAGCAGATGAACAGAACATTTCAGATAGATAAGAATAGACACAGTGTGTCCATCCTTTTCCTCAAGAGGGGACTGCTCCAACCTCAACAGACCCGAGGAACCCCCAACCCCCCCCCATCCCCAATAGGTGCTGTGCTCCAGACTGGGAAGGAGAGGGGTGAGGCTCACCATTCTACTCAAAGTCTAGGACTATCAGTGGCAGGCCCCAAGAGATGATGGTCCAGAATCTGAAGAAATCTGCCTACCAGGGACCAGACCTTCTTTTTTCTCAAACACAGGCTAGAATTCAGGACAAAACCAAAAAGCACTGAACAACAACTGCTTTTTTCCTCAACCAGGCCTTCCATGGCAACTTCAAGAATATGCCTCATGGTATCCCCTAGTGTGCTAGAGTCTAACCATGGGGGTCTGGCATAGAGACACTGATGTGAAGACTACTGAACTTACTCAGGCACAGAAACACCCTAGCCTAGGAAGATGTAGAAGGGTCAATACAAACAGTTCTCTAAAAACCACCCACACTGATGCCTTGCCCTAAGGCTGCAGCACCAGAGGGACAGGAGTATAGGCAGCAGCCAGTTGTGGCTCAGTGGCTTTTAGAAGTGTGTTTGATGTCTTACCGTAAGCCCGTAAGACTCAGTTTGTGCATTTGGTTCCTGTGACCCAAAAACACATAAAATGCCTCACCTCTACCACTCTGTTCTGCTTCCTTCAAGAGGCAAAGAGGAAAAAAAATCACTCAACACCTCTACCGTGAACCACCAAGGGAGTCCATGCCTGGGCCCAGACTCATTACACAGTGGGGCCCTATCACAGATCAGGCCTTTGAGGGGCCTACTCTGTTTGCTTTGTTTGAACTCAGGACGTCACTCTTGCTAGGCAGGTGCTCTACCACTTGAGCCACTCGGCCATCGAGGAGCTTACTCTGAAGTCAGAGTATACCTATGAAACAAACACCTTCCTGGAAGATGAAAACCACCATACTTGAGATGAACTTGACTTTTCCCTCAAATTACTGTTGAGGATTCCAGAGAAAGGCAGAAACCTCCCAGCTGTAAGTAAGTAAGTAAATAAATAAATAATAAAAAGGGGGGTGGGGTGGGGAAAGCACATTCCACAAAGAATAGTCAGGGATGTGGTAATGCTGCCAGAGAGGAACAGGCCTACTGTGACTATGGGGGTCACACTCTTGGAGTCCACACAGGAAACCTGCCACCTATTTAGAGACTACCTCTAACACAGCTAATTCCCCTGACTGCAGTAGAAAGTGCCACAGTTACATCTGTTTCCCTTTTCTTGTCTTTACAGCCTATTTTTCCTCATCTCTCAGAAACTGAACAGAGCAAGGAGGGTACAGCAGCAAGCTTGGTATGGTGGAGACTCCCTGCTTCTAGAGCCCTAAATCCTGCAACCCTTTTCTCACAGATGCATGCTGGAATAGCTCTAGCCACACTCCCCCGACACAACGGTGCAGTTCAATCTCTTGAGATTTCTTAAGAGTAAAATTAAATCGATGCTAAAGTCTACTAAATCTAAGAGGAATTCTCTGTCCTTTGTACTCCTGTGAAAAGGATTGGGGGCAGGAGGAGGTTTCAAGTAACAAGACTTGGAAAATTTTATGTTTTTTCAAAAGAAAACATACTATAAGCTTTATATATGTACTCAATTAAGAAGAGACCTCTGGCTAGACCTCTGAATTAAAGGAAAGAGAAGGCTGCTGGCAGAAACTCCCCACACATAGGGTTATCCTAGAGGCTGTTCACACTCTGTCTTCAGGACTAACACTTATGAGGCCCATTGGCCAGTTCTGCCTCGAAGGGTTGACTTCAGGAAGAGTTACCCTGACCCTCAATGGGTAGTAGATGGTTTTAAAGCTCTACCACCTTCCCACAGATATTCCAAGAACTAAGTAACAATCAGAAAACCACCTTATCCACCTGATGTTTGCAAGTCCCACATCTAAATGCTGGTGGTGCAGTCTAGGGCCAGCAGGAGGGCTGAAGCCATGACACCCACTGGCAGCCGGGCGGGGGTGGTGGTGGTGGAAGCCGGGCTGGCCCCAACTCACCTGTGCTTGCTGTCCTCTCCATTCCCACGTGCACATTGCCCCCCTCACCCCCGCTCCGACTGCTCTGTGCTGAGGCTGCCTTTCGCGGTCTTGTTCTGCAAGGGGGGAAGAGGGCATGGAAGGGGAGGCTGATGCCGGCAAAACCAAGAGGACACAGACAGAGGGACAGAAGACAGGCAGTGTGGGAATCAGGAGGTGAGAACAGGAATGGCACATGGAAAAGGAAAGAAAAAGCAGAGTCAGTACTGAAGGACAAACAGGAGGTACCCAAACAGGGCTTTCTGAGGCAAAAAGTGACCATAAGCAAAAATAAAATACTGCCAGATTTTATGATTCACTTCTGGAAATAAGCATTAGCATCTTTCGGAGTGTTTCGTGAACAGACCTCTCCAGACAACTCTTTCTGGCCCTACTTGGAGACTGAAGAGTGTAAGCGCCAGTGACCACCAGGTGTCAGTATGACCTCAGCCAGACAGAGAGCCACTGCAGGAAATGTGCTCATCTTTCCTGGGGCTCCTTCTCTATCCCCTCCCTCCCCACACATAGCTGTGCCATCTCAAAAACAGGACATTTGCTTCGTCCTCTTCCGAAAGAGGTGACCAAGAGACCACCTCTGAACAGACTGCCTGTGACCTATCCGCTTGTTGATGTCGCACAACAACCTGGGGAACCATGAACATCTCAAATCCCTAGGGTAGGCTCTTTTTTCCTAGTCTGGGAAAACACCTGGGTAAGGTGTTTTCCCAGACTAGGAACGGGGGTTCTGTTAAACGGAGGTGAAAATCAATAGTCTCATGGACTTTGATCTTCTAATTTTTCTTGATGAATGGGCATCTCCCTCCCATCCCTCCTGCTTCCCTCAAACCACACAGGGTGCTTGCTCCATGCTCTAGGGCTCTCTTCAGCCCCTCCACCCTCCCAAAGCCAGGAGCAGACCAGCAGCCCAAAGTGTGCATGTGGACAGGCATGGGTCAGCTCCTCCAAGCCTGGGCTTTAGGCTTTATAGGGGAAGCACCCCCAACAACCCCCTCACTGGGAGTGCAAGCTCCTGGGGCCTGTATGACTCACCTTGTGCTTGGGGCACCTCACTGAGAAGTTCTCCTCATGCAGCAAACAATCTGCAAGACAGAAGGAAACAGTCAGATAGAGCCTATGCACACTGGCACAGCTGGACCACAGTGTGACCAGGCTGGCCAGGATCAACAGAGTCAGACATGGAAGCAAGGAGTCCCCATACTGTGCCTTCTAACAGTAAAACATTAGTAACACTCCAAATAAACTATGATACCTTAACGTGATGTAATATCAGTCACTTAAAAAGTAATATTTTAGCTATGTGTGAAAATGTATGCCTATAATACCAGGTACCTGGGAGGCAGAGGCAGTAGGGATCTCAGTTCAAAGCCGGACTGGGAAAAAGTTAGCAAGACCCCATCTCAAAATAAAATAAAGACAAAGGGCTGGGGAATAGCTCAAATGGTAGGGTGCCTGCCTAGCAAGCACAAGGCCTTGGGTTCAATCCTCAGTAACATATGCACATGCGTGCATGCAACATCTAGCGTTTTAAAATAGTTAGTGGTATGGGTAAACATTCATGATACCAAACTGCTTGGTACAAATGTGTTACAAATGTATTACTCCTAATTTCATTAAAATATGTTACAGGTATTAGAAAAAAAAGCTGAAAGAAAAACTACCGAAATGTAATAGGGTTATTTTCAGATAGGAATATTACAAGTGATTTTAATTTTCTCTCTATTTCCATGATGATATCATATCTAATAATCAGAAACAATCTCCAAAAACACACTTCACGAGCTCAAGGCAAAACCTCCTTTTAGTACATTTCAAATCTGGAGGCACCTTTTCTCCTCTATAGAGAACCCAGGTAATCAAAACAGAAAGGTGGCTATGCCTGAGAGTCCTCTTGTCCTCTGCATCCCACAACCTCTAGAAACACCCCCCAACACAAATCACGTAATCTGCACTAAAAGCTTCAGGAGAGTCAAGTCCCATGAGGGTGTTTTTAATCCTTGGAGGAAAAATGATTCATTCCAACTTCAACATGGTGACAGCCTTCTTGATGACAGCAAGGATGCATCTGCCTCCAGGTGAGTCAAGCTCCAGGGCACAAGGGTACTGTGTGGAGCAGGGTGAGGAAATCTAATTAATGAGTTCACTCTGCATACCACAGCTCCTGCAGACTGACAGCCAGGTCGCTGGTGCAGGACACTGTGGCAGAATGTTAATAAATATTGATCACACATTCTCAGAGAGCTCCCAGGCACCATGGCAGGAAGCAGACATACTTACCCCTAATAAGTTTATGATTTAACCGGTTTAAATTGAGATTCAGATTAGCAGCCTTTGTGCTGACAGATTTCAAGTGAAATAGTAATAAGCAAAGAAACACACAAATGAAAACTTCCCCCATATCCTGAACAAATAAAAAAAGACACTTTCATACTTCCACCCACCTAGCACTACCTGCTTTCGGAGTCCTTGACCATCTAGAGGGTGGGCCATCAGCCTTCTCTGTTCCCAGGACCCAAAAAGTCAGTCAGCTGTCACTAACCTCCAGGCTCCTCCTCCAGTGGGCAACAAGCATAGCAGTAAATGGAATGTGTTAATTTAAAACCCACAAGTACATAGCGTGACCAAGACTCCTGCTGTTCCAATCTGCCAGAGAGTTTATAACAGCAGGAGATAGACAACTGGAGCGCGGGGAAGCAGTCTCTCCTCACCTGGGCTCAGGCAATCACTGTTCCACCAGTCTCTAACCACGCCAAAGAGGAACTACATGGCACCCATGGAGATTGGCCACCCTTGATGCCACAGAGGTTTACAGAAAGATGGGGGCCATGTTCAAGCAAAGATCACCATCAGAAGGGCGCAGGTGGCTTCTTTGCCCTCAGAGACACAGAACGGTGTGACTAGCTGTGACACACCATTAGTAAAATATGTCCAAAGTTAGGAAATGCCATTCCTCTGAGTTAAAAGCAGTACAGAAATAAAACAATGTAAGTACACGTTAAGAGCAACATATAACTAGGTACTTCTGAAAATGGAAGTCTCCTAAAGAAGTCTGCCAGACACAGTGCCCACCTTCGCCCTTGCAGAACACGATAGACAAATGGACTTTTCTGTTCTCATACAGATCCACAGGCCATCAGAACTGTAATTCCCATTCCCGGCAGGAGTCAGAACTATAGCTAGAGAGCTAAGAAACCTGGAAGGGTACAGAGGAGCCTCTTCTCTGCTGCCTCCAACCAGGCCCTGCTGAGGTGAGAGCAAAGAGTGAAAGAAGTGCAGTGAAGTTTCTTGTGGTGACTCTGAGAGGTGCCTGGCCCCCCATGTGGCCAGCTGTCAGTCTCCCAATTTATTTTCTCTAAGACCCAGGGCACTATCCTACACCGTCCAGAGGCCTGGTCAGCATTTCTACAGGACAGAATAAAGCAAACAGATTGCTGGTCATCACACAAGCTGATAAGACTCACTAAGTAGCCTAGTTAACAAAATGGCTTCAGAAACAAACATCACTCCCCACACACCACAGAAAATACCATTTATTTCTAAGCTGAGAGCTCCAAGCTCCAAAAAAATTCAGACAATCACACCACTGACATAGACCTCAAGCTGAGGAGGGTGACCTTAAGAATAAGGTGAGAAAAACAAAGAGAAAGAGGTCTAATGTCCTTTGAATCTGCTGGGCACCAGACACTGTCTCTAGCTCAGCTGAGTCTGTGCCAGTGCTCACACTAGAGAGTCTCAAGGCTGGGGCCCAGCCTTGCTGAGGGCAGGTTTAAGTTCCTGGAGCATACAGAGGGTATGAAGGGCATAACCAGCCACAGGGACTGTCTCTATGGTGCAGACAGCAGTCCCTTCATGAAGGAGCCAGACCTGTGCTCCATAATAACCTACCCAGGGCTTTGACCTCACTACCACAAGATTGAAGTCTACAACAGAAAGAGCAACTTTAGGATGCTGCTGCAAAGGTGGCTGCAGAGTCAAAGTTCTAACTGTGGTTCTTCAGGAGAGTAAAAGAAAAAAACCCTCCAGGCAAGATTCTTTTATGCACAGCAGAATTATTCATGGGCTATCACAGGCCTCTTTTTCCATCTTTCTTAATTGCTGTGGTTCATTACATTAAGTACACTAAAACATTTCTTTTAAGCCAGAGCTCATGTTCTTACTACTGTGTCCTCTGCTTGCAGCCAAACCCTGTGCCTGTGATGGTTAGCAGGCAGCATGAACAGCTAATGATGATGTCAAACATGCAGGTGGGGGAGCTGCAGGAGCCAGAGATCCTCAAGAGACAAAGATTGTTTCTATGGGGACATCCCAGCCATAAAAGTTTTCAGAGACATCAACAAACCCTTTAAAGGTTTAGGTGGTTGACAGCAAAGTAGAGATGAAAATGTTACATGGCTCCTTACTCTACAGAGAGATTAGGGCCCCCTAAACCCAGAGACTTATTTTGGTTATGATTAGAAAGTCAATCAATGAACACCTTTCCTGTCTGTAACACAGATCACACAGAACAGAAATCCTGAGAAGGCTGTGGAATAAACACTCACATCCCCAAAAAGTAGTGCAGGCCTGTGGGTCCTGGTGACTCAGGTCATCAAAAAGACTGAAATGCCTGTGACATGATCCTTTTGTGAAGCTTCTTCTTGAAGAGTTTGTTTGGAGGTTCTAGCAGGGGAGCACAACTACTTGTATATATTGACCAAAGAATAGTCCTTCTTTATAGAGGAAGTTTGTCTTCTTCACCTAGCTTTGGAAAGGATGCACGGGAAGCAGCAAGGGAAGAAGGGGACACCGGTCTAGTAAGTCAGATCTGTCAACCCTGGCAGTCAATAGGATGACAGATGTCACAGTCAGATCATCTTCACATCCAAAGCTTCTTCTTTAGTACCACTTCTGCACTCACAGCAGCAGCTGTGGCAGAAACTGGAGGACCAAGAACTCTATCTCGCCTGTGGCCCAGAGACTCCCTCTCACTGGATACTCAGCCACCAGCTTAATGCCAGGCACATGCTCACAGGCTGGAAAGTGATAGAAATCAATTACTTATTAACTCTTACCTAATAAAGGAGGCCTTGCTTTCAGTCTTGGTGGAGAGGCAGTCTGGCAAGCTTTCCTTAGAAAGATGTTTCCACTACTTTTTGGCCCTCTCCTAAGAATCTCAACCGTATTGCCTGGACTTGATCAAGACAGCTCCTAACACTGTACAAACTGCAACGAGGCTGGAGCTCCCTCAGCAGCCAATTTCATATTGCTTGATCAGGAACAAGATGAGGATGTCAGCTCTTGACACTTCTATTCAACATTCTACTAGAGGTCCTAGCTAGGGCAGTTAGGCAAGGTATGGTGCTACATGTTTGAGAGCAGCTTGAACTATATAGTAAGACTCTATTTCAAACAAACAAACAAAAAACTGGGTGTGATAGTACACATCTAAAATCACAGTACTAGGGTGGCTAAGGCAGGAAGATCACCGAATTCCAGGCTAGCCTGGGATAAACAGTAAATCCTTATAAGAAATGGAGGGGAGGGGAGAAAAGGGAAGACAGAAAGAAGGAAAGGGGTGAGGAATAGAAATAAAAGATATCTGATTACGAAGGAACAAGTAAAACTATTTCAATTTATAGATGTTGTGATCATATACATACAGGACTTTACTACAAATTATTAGAACTAATCAACAGGTTGAACAAAATGGCAGGGCATAAGATTAATATAAAAAAAAAGTACAGGGGCTGAGTGTGGTACACATGTAATCACATGTAATCCTACTTATGTGGGAGGTAGAGATAAGAGGATTGCAATTTGAAACAAGCCCAGGCAAAAGTATGAGACCCTGTCTCAAAAACAAGCTAAAGGCAAATGGAATGGGGTTGTGGTTCAAGTGGTAGAGGGCTTGTGGGTCTGAGTTCAATCGCCAGTACCACAAAAAAAAAAAGAGCTAGTGGCTTGTGCCAGTAATCCTACTTACTTGGGAGGCTGAGGTTGGGAGGACCATGTTTTGAGGCCAGCTTGTGCAAGAGACACTATCTCCAAAATAACCAGAGCAAAAATGTGCTGAAGGTGTGGCTCAAGTGGTAGAACACCTGCTTTTGCAAGGACAAAGTCCTGAGTTTAAACTCTAGTCCCACCAAAAAAAAAAAAAAAAAGTATTACTATACACTCACATCAAACCATGCAAAAATTAAAAAAATAAAATAATCCTATTTATAGTAGTACTAAAAAATAAAATATCTAAATTGGAAGCTATTCCATGGTCATAAATTAGAAGATGTAATACTGTTAAATGACAATAGTTGCTAGTTCACCTATATATTCAATGCAAAACCTATCAAAATTTCAACAGCCTGCTCCTCACAGAAATAGGTAAGCTGATCCTAAAATTCCTATGGAATGGTGACAGACCCAAAATAGTCAAAACAACTTTGAGAAAAAGGAACAAAATTAGAAAACTCACATTTTCCAATTTCAAAACCTATTACAAAGTTGCAGTAATCCAGACACTGCATCCAGAGATGTCCATACAGCCACAGCCAGTTATTTTCAACATGGTAGCTTGTGGTATGAGGCCAACCCCTGGCAAAAACTTGAGACTCTATCCAAAAAATAACTAAAGCAAAAAGGGGTGAGGGCATAGCTAAAGTGGTAGAGCACATGCCTAGCAAGCCCAAGGCCCTGAATTCAAAACTCCAGTACTGCTGGCAGGGTAGCTCAAGTGGTAGAATACTGCCTAGCAAGCATGAAACCCTGTGTTCAAACCCTAGTGCTAGGAAAAAAAAAAGCCCAATACTGCTCAGCCCCCCCAAAAAAAATGCAAAGAGAATTCACAGAATGAAAGAAAATATTTGCAAACCTGTTAAGCGGTCTGAATCCAGAAATGCAAAGAATTCTTAAAACATTGAGAGTCTGATGAGTAGTGGGAGCGGAGACCGGAATCCAGAGAGCTCTGAGCAGCCCTGTCACCACCACAGGCCTGGTCACCATCACACCCCAGGAGAGCAGCAACTGCTGCAGCTGGCGCCAGTAAAGCTGACACCCAACATTGTGGCCTGCCCGTCCTCAGTGCTGCTGACACCAAGCCTGGCACCATAGCACTGGCGCAGAGGGAGTGGTGGCCCTGGAGGCCTCATGTGGCAGGGACAAGAAGATCATTGAAATGAATGTTGTGGGAACACTAAAATGTTTCAGTGTAAGAAATGGATATGGTTTCATCACTATGAATACCAGGAAGACGTTTCTATACACCAGACTGTCTTAAAGAATAACTCAGGAAGGACCTTCACAGTATAGGCCATGGAGAGACTGTAGAGGGTGGAGGCAGCAAATGTTACAGGCCCTGGTGAAGTCCATTTCAAGGCGGTAAATATGCAGTAGATCACAACCATTATAGATGCTGTCCATGTTCTAGGGTCCTCCAGCAATCACTGGCAGAATTACCAGAATAGTGAGGGTGAGGAAAAGAATGAGGGATCAGAGAGTGCTCTTGAAGGCCAGACTCAACAATGCAGGCCCTACCTGAGGTAAAGGTTCTCACCTCACTCTATGTGGAGATCTTAAAGGCACTGACCACAGTATTCCAATCCTCCTGTGCAGGGAGAAGTAATGGAAGGTGCTGACAGAACAAAGTAGACTGGTGGGACAAAACATGTATCAGGGTTATAGTCCACAATTCCACAGTGACCCTCCTTGCCAAAGAGCCTAGAGAGGATGACAACGAAGACGATAAAGAAAATCAAGGTGTTGAGACCCAAGGTCAGCAGCCACCTCAACACTCGTAACTCCGCAACTTTAACTACTTAGGCAGATGCCCAGAAAACCCTAAACCACAAGATGTCAGAGTTTTACAAAAGCAGTTATCTCCTGAGGCTGAGCAGGGAGGGGCTGAGTAAATGTGAGCTTATCATCTATACCACTATCCTGTAGTCATCCAACAAGAAGGAATGAATATGAAATTCTAGCACAAAGAAATGAACAAAAGATTAGAGCTGAAGACCTTAAGTGCTTACTATTTGCCTGTTGACCAGATAACTACAACTATCTGCATTATCTATGCACCATGGGGTTTTTATTATTTTTATCTAAAAACATCTCTTTTTGGTAAGGACAAACATGTTTTTTTAAAAGCCTGGTTTTTCTCAATACATCTTTAAAAGATTTTAAATTGCTTTATGTCTGGTCAAGCTGAGACTTTTAACAACTTCGTTTCTAATCGGTAAAAATAGTTTAGAAATTTATTAAAAAAAAAAAAAAGTCAACAAACTCCAAGTACCTGTTAATAAAGGAAGGTCTTAGATAACTGTCAAAAAACTCCAAAAACTAACATTGAAAAGGAGGTGTCTAAATGGCCAGTAAGCATGTGGAAGAATGCTGAAGATCAGTGAAATACAAATCAAAATCAAAGAGATGCCATTTCATACGCACTGGGATGATGATGATAATAATTAATGATGATAGATAGATAACAACAAGTGTCAGGAAGGAACCTGAAAAATTAGAACTGTAATATATTGCTGGTGAGAACATCAAATGGTGCATCTACTGCAGAAAACAGTGTGGCAGTTCCTCAAAAGCTTAAACATGAGAGCTACCATAAAACCGAGCAACCCAAGAGAACTGAAAACATGTCCACACGAAGACTTGCATGTCAATGTTCTACAGCAGCAGCATTCATAGTTGTCAAACAGTGTGGAAACAGCTTAGTATCAATCAACTGCTGAATGAAAAAATAAAACACAGTATGTATATCCTTTACAATAAAGTATTATTTGGCAATGAAAATGAATGTAGTACTAACACCATGGATTAACCTTCAAAATTGTATGGTAAGTGATAGAATTCAGTCACAAAAAGCCACATATGATATGAATCACTTATACAGTATGTCCAGATAGGCAAATCCATGGAAACAGAAAGTGGATGAGTGTTTGCCAGATCTGGAAGGAGCAGAAAAAAGGTGTATGACTGCTAATGGGTAATTTTTTAATGAGGTGACAAAATGTCCTAAAATCTACTGGGGCAATGGTTGGCTTAACTTTGTGAATATACTAAAGCCAATGAATTGTAGACTTGAACAGATGAATCATGTGTGAATTAGATGAATAAAACTGTTAAGTTAAAAATTACCTCATTTGAAAGAATACCAGAAAAAAGAAAAAAAATTAATTCCATTTTACTCTTTTGTATTCCCCTCTGCACTCTTTTAGAATTTACAAATAGAAGAGGGTAAAGCACAGATAAAAAGAAATATAATGGGGAGGTGACCAAGGTGCATGTCCTACTCTTTGGAATGCTCCGGACAAGGGTTTGTGGTCCCACTTACCTGTGTCAATGGCACACGGGTAATGGTATCGGAAGGAGCAGCCTTTGTTGTAGCAGCCCAGGGTGGCACCAGCCTCCTGGCAGTGGGAGCATTTCTGAAAAGAAGGAAGCAGGCATGTCAGTATTCCAGATCTGTCCCTCTCCTACAGGCCTTCCTCTTACCTCATCAATTAGACTTCAGCATATGCCTCTATGGTTGGCGGAGTCTGTGGTGGCAGGATGGGGTGGCTGGTTGATCTCTAACTGCCACTCACTGACTACACCATGGGAAGTGATCCAGCAACATGTTTTATGGCTAGCCCCAACAATGCTCTCGAATCAAATGGAACAATACACTGGGGCAAGATAAGGTGACCTTACAAGTACACAGTGAATGTGCCAGGGGGGTAGGGCACCTAATCCCACCTCTGCTGTCTCTGGTGTCCAGCCATTCACATACTCTGTTGCTCATTTCTTCCCTGCTCTCATGAGCTGCCTGCAGATCCTGCCTGTTTATTTCTGCTGTGGAAATCTGGGGTAGGAGTGAAGGGTTAAGGTAGTATATATATATAAAAATAAACACACATATATATATATATATATAAAGTGGAATTTAAATTTTAGAATTAAAAGTGGAATTTGGTTTCTAGCTCTTACAAGATTTTATTTTTATTTTTGATCTACTTACCCCAAATGCCCAATACAAGTATATTTCCCTTTTCAGAAAATATAGGCTCCTGTATGCAAATGGTATTTTTATACATAAATCCTATTTTAAATGCACTAGAAAACCTGCCATGAATTTCTGGCTAAGTGAGACACTATTCTGAAATTGTGATGCTCCTCCTTATGTGGTCAGGTTTTCTTAAAGTGGGGCATGTCTCTGTCATCCCTGTGATGTGCTTGCTGCTCAAGTGCTCATCCTGCTAGCATAGGAAATACGTGTTCCATCAGCCACAACCATATTCGTAAAATTCAACCACATGTGGCTCTATTAGGAAGGATGCAGACTCTATCCTTCTGGGTGTGGCTGTAGTATACCCAAGAAAATTAACCAGACACGTAACTGAGTGGTTACACTTGAGCTGGCTCAAGCTCCTGGAAGGCCAGCAATAGGAGACCAAGTGTACACTTTGTGTCAGGATAGCTGTAGCAATGGACATTGGTTAACTCATAAAATGATACCTGCTTCTTTCAATTAAAAAGCACGATTAACTTACTACACTGCACCCAAAGAGGAAAGAACCTGCAAGGTACATTTGGGCTTTAGAGAAAGCACTTGAAACACAGTTTAGTTGAGTTTTTTAAAATGTGGTCTCTAGACCAGCAGCTCTGGTAGCAACTGGGAACTGCTTGAAATGTATATTCTCAGGCCCCACCTCAACGTGTGTTGTAAACAACACAAGATGTGTTACAGAACTCAAATCACCTCCCCAACTTTTTGAATACGTAGAACACAGACCCAGAGAGACACAATGACTGGCTGGATTCCAGGTTTCATGAGAGGCATTTAGTGCTTTCTCCACCATTGTTCCCCCACAGAGCAATCAATAGATCATGGATGTTGAAGGCAGAATTACACTCCCCAACAATGTCCATCTGAATCCCAGAACCTTCGACCTTACATGGTAAAAGGCACTTTGCAGGTGTGATTAGTTAAGACCAAGAGCTAGGGAGATGTGCTAGATTATCCACGGGGCCCATTCTAAACACGTGAGCTCACAAAAGCAAAGATTCTGTCCCAGAGTGGGACTGTAGGAAGATGTGGAAATGGGAGTGGGGTCATAGAGATGCAAGGCTGCTGACTTTGCATATGGAAGAAGGAGACCATGGAATGTGGTCAGCTAAAACAGCTGGAAAAGCCAAGCAAACAAACCCTTCCCTAGAGTCTCCAGAAAGGAGCAGTTGACATCTGAATTCCAGTCCAGTGGATACTATGTTAGGTTTGTAACCTGCAAAACTGGAAGGTAACCAGTGTGTGTACGTGTCATGGCCATGACAGAAAACTAACAGGTGGAAAACAGAAAACTAACTTCCTGAGAAGTTCATGACATAAGTGACTGCTTATTTTCCTTTTACATTCTCCAGTGTAACAAATGTCTCCCTCATGGGAACAACCACAATTTCACTCACTTTTCATTAGGACAATTTTGGCATCACAGATCCCTGAAGAAGGGACTTCCAATGTCCTTTTTACTAGTTGAAGAAACAGAGGCTAAAGCAAAAGGACTGCTGAAGATCACACAGCTGGAAAATCACAGAACTTATAACTACAGCTTTTTCTCCTGACCCCAAGTTCAACATTCACACCATACCACGCTGCCTTCTAGTCTCCTTCATTCGCTCAACAACCTCACATCTTAAAAGCACCTCCTATATGCCAGGAACATAAAGATAAAATTTACCTCCATAAAAATCTTCCCTATCACGGGCTAAGGGCAAGTGCTAGAACACTTGCCTAGCAAGCCCACGGCCCTAAGTTCAAACCCCAGTTCCACCAAAAACAAACAAACAAACAAAAATAAAAACTTCCTTGTGTATTTCCCACTCCTATCCTCAAAACAGTGCCCAGGCCAGTATCAATTCCAATTAGACTTTTATTCTTTATTTGTACCCAAAGAAATAATTTGTACTCACTCTCCAATACTGCAAATAAAATATAATAAAGTCACTGCATAGCAAATGTCCTTGGCTTCTGACCGATACTCGGTGAATCCACACAACTTGTGGCTCCTCACACACCACCACCCACAGTGGGGCTTCAGGCATGGTTTCTAAATCAAGATACTTTTTTTTTAAATAAGTAACAGCACAAACTTCTGATGAAGGAAAGAATGACCTTTTAATAGGGAATTTCTCATTTATTATGGAAGGGAATAAAAGCTTTGCAAGTCTAACAAGAACCTGGCATTTCTTGATACTATGAACTTGGGAAATAAATTATGAAATGCATTATTTGTTACCGGGTAGGTTTAAACAGACACCAGACTGACCCTTTACCAGCACTTGTCACCGTCTCAAAGGTAGTGTGTGATGACAAAGTAGCAAACTGCAGGAGCCGAATCAACTAGAAGCCTCTAATCCTTCTCAAAGGGAGGCTCCAAGGGAGAATTCCCAGTACCTCTTCACTCCCACAGCAGCTTTTCTCTCTGAGAGGTAAGTGACCTGAATAACCAGGCTGCGTAATGAGCATCTCAGAGCAGCCTCCAGCACCACAGCAACTGGGCCTGAGCATGTTAGCACTTGGATGACCATAGGTTCTAGATCACACACCCTACCACACTGTGCCCCGTGGCTCATGCTTACAGTATTACTTACTCATGCTTATTCATCCCCTCAATTGTGAGGTCCACTATTGTATCCCCAGGGCCTGGCATACTGTAAGCACTGAAAATTGGTCTGACAGAATGCAACGTCTGCCACATTTGAGAGCTTGGAGAAAACTAATGAGGTGACCCTTCAATAAGAGTTAAAAAGCTGAGTCAGAAACTCTGGGGGTGGGGTCAGCAGTCTGTATTTTAATCCCTTCCCTCTCCTCCCCCTCCCTCAAGTGATTCTGATACTAGCTCTAGTTTGAGATCTGCTGCTCTAAAAGTTGAAGTCTTGGGAGTCGAAGAAGGAGAAGAGGTGCAAGCGAAGGGAATGCGTAATATATTCAACAAAATAATAGCGGAAAATTTCCCAAATCTAGAGAAAGATATTCCCATACAAATGCAAGAGGCCTCCAGGACACCAAACAGACCAGATCAAAATAGAACTACTCCACGACATATCATCATTAAAACAACAAGTTCAGAAACTAAGGAAAGAATATTGAAGGCTGTAAGAGAGAAAAAACAAGTAACATACAAAGGTAAACCCATCAAAATCACAGCAGACTTCTCAACAGAAACATTAAAAGCAAGAAGAGCGTGGGGTGAGATCTTCCGGGCACTGAATGAAAATAACTTCAACCCCAGGATACTCTACCCAGCAAAGCTATCATTCAAAATAGATGAGCAGAAACTAAAACAATATGTGACCACAAAGCCACCATTACAAAAGATTCTGCAAGGGATCCTGCACACAGAAAGTGACACCCAACTTAACCATGAAAAGGCAGGCAGCACCAAACCACAGGATAAGAAAAAGCAAGACAGTAGAGAGTAACATCAAGTTAGGTACACACAATCAAACCTTCAAACAACTAAGATAACTAAATGGCAGGAATCACCACATACCTATCAGTACTAACACTTAATGTTAATGGACTTAATTCACCCATCAAAAGACACCGTTTGACAAAATGGATTAAAAAAGAAGATCCAACAATTTGTTGCTTACAGGAGACTCATCTCACCGACAGAAATAAGCATATGCTTAGGATGAAAGGCTGGAAGATTTACCAAGCCAATGGCCCCCGAAAACAAGCAGGAGTAGCAATACTTATCTCTGACAAAGTAGACTTCAAACCTACATTGATCAAACGAGATAAAGAAGGACACTCCATACTAATAAAAGGGGAAATAGACCAAAAGGAAATAATAATCATCAATCTGTATGCACCCAATGTCAACGCGCCCAATTTCATCAAACATACCCTGAAAGACCTAAAAGCATATATAAACGCCAACACAGTGGTTGTGGGAGACTTTAACACCCCATTATCATCAATAGATAGGTCATCCAAACAAAAACTCAATAAAGAAATCCAAGATCTAAAATACACAATAGATCAAGTGGACCTAGTAGATGTCTACAGAACATTTCATCCAACCTCTACACAATATACATTCTTCTCAGCAGCCCATGGAACCTTCTCCAAAATAGATCATATCCTAGGGCACAAAGCAAGCCTCAGCAAATATAAGAAAATAGAAATAATACCATGCATACTATCTGACCACAATGCAGTAAAAGTAGAACTCAACAACAAAAAACAAAAAACATGCAAACAGCTGGAAACTAAATAACTCATTACTTAATGAAGAATGGATCATCGATGCAATAAAAGAGGAAATTAAAATGTTCCTGGAAGTCAATGAAAATGAAAACACAACCTACCGGAACCTATGGGACACAGCTAAGGCAGTCTTGAGAGGAAGGTTTATAGCCATGAGTGCATATATTAAAAAGATTGAAAGATCCCAAATCAATGACCTAATGATACATCTCAAACTCCTAGAAAAACAAGAAGCAAATCCCAAAACAAATAGAAGGAGAGAAATAATAAAAATAAGAGCTGAAATCAACGAAATAGAAACCAAAAAAACCATACAAAGAATTAATGAAACAAAAAGTTGGTTCTTTGAAAAAATAAACAAGATCGATAGACCCCTGGCAAACCTGACTAAAATGAGGAGAGAAAAAACCCAAATTAGTAGAATTAGGAATGCAAAAGGGGAGATAACAACAAATACCATGGAAGTCCAGGAAATCATCAGAGACTACTTTGAGAACCTATATTCAAATAAATTTGAAAATCTAAAAGAAATGGACAGATTTCTAGATACATATGATCATCCAAAACTGAACCAAGAGGAAATTAATCACCTGAATAGACCAATAACACAAAATGAAATTGAAGCAGCAATCAAGAGTCTCCCCAAAAAGAAAAGTCCAGGACCTGATGGATTCTCTGCTGAATTCTATCAGACCTTTAAAGAAGAACTGATACCAACCCTCCTTAAACTGTTCCACGAAATAGAAAGGGAAGGAAAACTGCCAAACACATTTTATGAAGCCAGTATTACACTTATCCCAAAACCAGGCAAAGACACCTCCAAAAAGGAGAACTATAGGCCAATCTCCTTAATGAACATTGATGCAAAAATCCTCAACAAAATAATGGCAAACCGAATTCAGCAACACATCAAAAAGATTATTCACCACGACCAAGTAGGCCTCATCCCAGGGATGCAGGGGTGGTTCAACATACGAAAATCAATAAACGTAATAAACCACATTAACAGAAGCAAAGACAAAAACCACTTGATCATCTCAATAGATGCAGAAAAAGCCTTTGATAAGATCCAACATCATTTCATGATAAAAGCTCTAAGAAAACTAGGAATAGAAGGAAAGTTCCTCAACATTATAAAAGCTATATATGACAAACCTACAGCCAGCATTATACTTAACGGAGAAAAATTAAAACCATTCCCTCTAAAATCAGGAACCAGACAAGGATGCCCACTATTTCCACTCCTATTCAACATAGTACTGGAATTCCTAGCCAGAGCAATTAGGCAAGAAGAAGGAATAAAAGGAATACAAATAGGTAAAGCAACTGTCAAAATATCCCTATTTGCAGACGACATGATCCTATACCTTAAAGACCCAAAAAACTCTACTCAGAAGCTTCTAGACATCATCAATAGCTATAGCAAGGTAGCAGGATATAAAATCAACATAGAAAAATCATTAGCATTTCTATACACTAACAATGAGCAAACGGAAAAAGAATGTATGAAAACAATTCCATTTACAATAGCCTCAAACAAAATCAAATACCTAGGTGTAAACCTAACAAAAGATGTGAAAGACCTCTACAAGGAAAACTATACACTTCTGAAGAAAGAGACTGAGGAAGACTATAGAAAGTGGAGAGATCTCCCATGCTCATGGACTGGTAGAATCAACATAGTAAAAATGTCGATACTCCCCAAAGTAATCTACATGTTTAATGCAATTCCCATCAAAATTCCAATGACATTCATTAAAGAGATTGAAAAATCTACCATTAAATTTATATGGAAACACAAGAGGCCACGAATAGCCAAGGCAATACTCGGTCAAAAGAACAATGCAGGAGGTATCACAATACCTGACTTCAAACTATATTACAAAGCAATAACAATAAAAACAGCATGGTACTGGCACAAAAACAGACATGAAGACCAGTGGAACAGAATAGAGGACCCAGATATGAAGCCACACAACTATGAGCAACTTATCTTTGACAAAGGAGCTAAAAATATATGATGGAGAAATAGCAGCCTCTTCAACAAAAACTGCTGGGAAAACTGGTTAGCAGTCTGCAAAAAACTGAAACTAGATCCATGTATATCACCCTATACCAAGATTAACTCAAAATGGATCAAGGATCTTAATATCAGACCCCAAACTCTTAAGTTGATACAAGAAAGAATAGGAAATACTCTGGAGTTAGTAGGTATAGGTAAGAACTTTCTCAATGAAACCCCAGCAGCACAGCAACTAAGAGATAGCATAGATAAATGGGACCTCATAAAACTAAAAAGCTTCTGTTCATCAAAAGAAATGGTCTCTAAACTGAAGAGAACACCCACAGAGTGGGAGAAAATATTTGCCAATTATACATCAGACAAAGGACTGATAACCAGAATATACAGGGAACTTAAAAAACTAAATTCTCCCAAAACTAATGAACCAATAAAGAAATGGGCATGTGAACTAAACAGAACTTTCTCAAAAGAAGAAATTCAAATGGCCAGAAAACACATGAAAAAATGCTCACCATCTCTAGCAATAAAGGAAATGCAAATTAAAACCACACTAAGATTCCACCTCACCCCTGTTAGAACAGCCATCATCAGCAACACCACCAACAACAGGTGTTGGCGAGGATGCGGGGAAAAAGGAACCCTCTTACACTGTTGGTGGGAATGTAGACTAGTACAACCACTCTGGAAAAAAATTTGGAGGCTACTTAAAAAGCTGGACATCGATCTACCATTTGATCCAGCAATACCACTCTTGGGGATATACCCAAAAGACTGTTACTCCAGAGGCACCTGCACATCCATGTTTATTGCGGCACTATTCACAATAGCCAAGTTATGGAAACAGCCAAGATGCCCCAGCACTGACGAATGGATTAAGAAAATGTGGTATCTATACACAATGGAATTCTATGCAGCCATGAAGAAGAACGAAATGTTATCATTCGCTGGTAAATGGATGGAACTGGAGAACATCATTCTGAGTGAGGTTAGCCTGGCCCAAAAGACCAAAAATCGTATGTTCTCCCTCATATGTGGACATTAGATCAAGGGCAAACACAACAAGGGGATTGGACTATGAGCACATGATAAAAGCGAGAGCACACAAGGGAGGGGTGAGGATAGGTAAGACACCTAAAAAACTAGCTAGCATTTGTTGCCCTTAATGCAGAGAAACTAAAGCAGATACCTTAAAGCAACTGAGGCCAATAGGAAAAGGGGACCAGGAACTAGAGAAAAGGTGAGATCAAAAAGAATTAACCTAGAAGGTAACACCCACGCACAGGAAATCAATGTGAGTCAATGCCCTGTATAGCTATCCTTATCTCAACCAGCAAAACCCCTTGTTCCTTCCTATTAATGCTTATACTCTCTCTACAACAAAATTAGAAATAAGGGCAAAATAGTTTCTGCTGGGTATTGAGGGGGTAGGGGGGAGGGGGAGGGGGCGGAGTGGGTGGTAAGGGAGGGGGTGGGGGCAGGGGGGAGAAATGACCCAAGCCTTGTATGCACATATGAATAATAAAAGAAAAAAAAAAAGAGTTAAAAAGCTGATGCTGGTAGAGCTTGGAGAATGGAACAAGATGTTTGTTTTTGGCCACCAACAAGGGGATTTTCCCCCTTTCATTATCCCTCCTCTATCTAGGACAGAAGTTTCTGCTGCCCTAGCTATCCACTCCTGATTATGGCAGCGACATGGACTACATCCAAAGAACTACCCATTAAAGCCCTGGGAGCATCTTTCTTTGATGCAACTCTGCATTCTATCAACTTTCTTTCAAGAGCACTTCAAAGTGTTGGCCAGAGCAGTACATGCTTTGGTCCTTGCTTCCTTGGAGCAAGACACTTTCTTTCGATTTCCTCATGAACGCGCGTGCAGTATGCTATCTGCCATGCTCACCATGTCTTGAGAAGAGGCTCCCCACACTAGCCCACGGACATCATAGCCTGCACCCACTGAAGCTTCACAGCCAACCCTGGAGGGCCAGAGTTACCCAGTTCTTCACAGGTCCCCAGTGCTACAGATGTACCAGCTGTACTTATGTCCTACTACAGGTGCCAATTTCAGAACTTGAATTCACTAAATGCACATCTTAATAAATTATGATGATATGAACACAAGACATGCCAGCCGTATTAGCACCATTTGTTGGTGAAAGGCTTATTTTGTAAGACAAAGTTCTAAGTTTGACTGTCATTTTAGCATAAACTGAGTTGGCTGATATGGTTATTATCCAGGTCCAAAGCAGCACAAGTCTAATGTAAAAAGGCTGAAGGTGTCAGCACAGGTGAGAGAGCCAAAAAGTGATTACATCAATTTTACCTGCCATAAAATAAGAATCTTTGCTTTGCCTTCCTCATCAAGTTGTGTGAAATAACTGTAAAAGTGCTTTAGAAACTAGAAAGTTACATAATTGTTAGGATTTATAAGGTATATAAAATATATCTTTGGATGTAAGTGTCATATTCTTGGTAGTTACTGATGTCAAAATCAGACAGTCTATTAAATTAAGACAAAGTAAAAGTTATTGTTTTGGAACTTACTTTTTCTTCCTAGAATACTATCACAAGCAGACCCTGGGGGGCCCAGCCACCTGATGTCACATATGCTTTAATACTATTTCCTCTCTGAGGGTAAGGATGGTCAGCTCCTGGCCAAATCTCTCAACCCCGTACCTCCTACTTAACTACTGCTTTCACTGTAACCCCTCAGTTAATTCTTGACCAATACAGAGTAACAGAAATATTTTCGAGTTTTCAGAATAGGTGTTAAACAAATAGGGACTAAAAGTATAGATGAGCGCAGACAAATGAAATACTAGCTGTTTACACTGTAGATACCAAGTGTTAAGTGTTGAGGAGACCTGCTACCTGTTCCAGTCCCTGGCCACAGTCCCTCTCACTCCCACTCTTGTTATGGCAACTCTGTTCACTCAAGTTATACTAACCTAGAATAAATTGAAGCTTCTGGATACTGTGCTGCCCTAGGGGCCTGCAGCCCAGCAGACATACTGTTCTCACAACACACCTAAGCAGCTCAGCTTCTCTAACTCCTGGGAGTCATGTGCTCCCTGTAATGATGAGCAGCAGAAAGTACACTTGTACAATTATCACCTTTCAAAGATAATCTCTAATATAATAGTCCATCTAGATCTCCATCCGCCTCTCACAAAATCTCCAATCAAAAAGTAGTTCTGGCCGAGCCTGGTGCTCACTTCTGTAATCCTAGCAACTTAGGATGCAGAAACTGGGAGGATGGTGGTTCAAGGCCAGCCCAGGCCAAAAGTTCATGAGCCCTCATCTCCATCAATAAAAGCTGGCTGTGGTGGTGTACATCTGTCATTCCAGCTATGCAGGAGGGGTAAATAGAAGGACTGTGGTCCAGGCCTGCCCAGATATACACGTGAGAAAGTAACTACAGCAAATAGGGATGGGGTTACAGCTTAAATGGAAGAGCATCTGCCTAGCAAGTGCAAGGCCCTGAGCTCAAACTCCAGTGGGGGTGGGGGGAACTGGTTCTGATTGGGCAGGGTAGTATATGCCTGTAATCCCAAAAACTGAGAGGCTGAGACACAGAATCAAGAATTCAAGGCCAGCCTGTGCTATATACCAAGAGGCTGTCTCAAAAGAATTCCAAAACAGGGGTTCTACTAATGCCAAAAAGCATTTCCTTGGGAAAGTCCATTAAGGACCTGCCTCCAATAAGCATCTCTGTGGGTGAGAGACAGTGGCTGGCCCAGAAGTGGTGGAAAGTGTAAAGAAAGCAGGACCAGAATTAAAACATGAGCATGGCTGTCCTGGAAGCATCTCCCAACTACATCCCTGGCTTCTGTTTTGGTTTAAGAGAAAATCCTGTTACTTAATTCCCTTCCGGTGTCTATGTGCCCAAAGGAGGGGCACCTGTCTGCAGTGTATCATGAAATTATGATTCTTTAAATCGGGCTAGAGGACTTGGGATTAGAGATCTTTTTAGCTCTGTTAACAATGTCCTTCCTTATCTTTTGATACTTTATTTGCCAAACTGAAGACATCAGAATTTAGTTGTGACCTTGAGCAGATGCAGGATGCACTTAGAACACATCATAGCTTTATACAATAAATTTTTCCATCTTATTCAGCAAACAATGAACAGTTACTAGGTTGAAGATGCAGCTAGGGAAGGATGTCTTCTTTCTAGAAGATTCAATCATACACACACCTCTTTTACTGTTGCTGCGCCTTTACAAATCCAGATGTTAACACGTTAGGTATGTTGAAAGTAAGATACATCTGTTGTATACCTCCATCAGATGTGAAAGTAACCACTGGTTAACGAAAGTAAAAAGGCCAGGTTGGTGGCACTTTACAGAATCATGAATTGAAAGTTATTCTATAGAATATAAAGAAAGCATTTGACTTCCTCGTGAACTGTCCCTTGGGATGTTTCATTTTTCCTTAGTAACAGGTTGAGTCTGACTCTACAGCATAAAACTGAAGTTTCTAGGTGGTGGAAACATGCACTGGAGGAAATGTAATAATGAAAACGTGACCATCTGGTCTTCCTCACCCAGTTTTCTTCACTCATTGTCTTTTTCTTCGACATGCTGGTTTTTCTAAAAGCTATAGGAGTCTGTATGATAAAAGGGTCATTTATTCTCTGTGCTTTGATATCAAAGTTTCCTCATGAGATGGATGGCATCAACTTCAGAAGTATAATAATCTCTTCTTTTTATTAATTCAGCTAATTTTTATTGTATGTCTATGTGCAGGGGATGAAATGGGACAGCCAAAGTCTGCCCATGACTGCCTACAGTAAACTGTAGAGTGGCCAGGGGACAAAGCAAACCTGAACTGTGTTGTAAACAGTAGCTTAGGACTTGGAGGCAGTGCACTTAGCCTGGTTAAGGTGGTGAAGAAAGCATTCTTGAGAGAGTGCCACTTCAGCTGAGTTGTGAAAAATGAGTAACAGCTCCCTGGGGAATGGGGACAATGTCTACGAAAGAAGGAACACACTGCCTTGTGGAAGGATACACATGTGTGGTGCAGGGGCCTGACACTAAGAAGAACTGATGTGCAGGGACGGGGACAGTGGGGAAGGGTCTACTGCTGGTTGTGGAAATCACACAGATGCTGCAGTCAGATACTTTGGAGAAGATGATCAATGGTCATGGGCCCATGAGATGTGCTGCAGTAGGCCTCAGGTATCTGGTGAGTGAGTTGGAATGGTGGAAGGGCCTCAGTGCAGCAGGATCCTGACAAGGCTGCACACATGTGGCACCTGCTCTGGACACTTCTTTCTCTTAGAAACATTCCATTTCAGAATAGGATGATTCAGACCGAGTAAAATCTTAACTAGAATAGCGAGGAATTTAATTTCAAGTGAGACTTTCTGGGTACCTGAAGGTAAAGCTAGAAACCTTTAGCGTACACAGTCTATCTTCCTACCTTAGAATACACACAGAGTATTTTGAATTAAACTGATTTTCTATTGTCTCAGAATTATGATCCTACATTAACAATATTCTTGTAAGAGAATAGGCTTTATCAAAGTGACCCCAGGATACAACCTAAAACCTGTTTTTTAAAAGTAAGTCTCTGCTAGCAAACTTTTTGTTGTTTTGTTTCTACTAAGACACAAAAAATTCCAGTTAAATAAATATTACAGTTACTTAACATTCCAGAATATGCCTTCCTTATATTCTGTGAGGTATTGGTCTTAGTTTCTACCTCAAACATAGACAGTTTAAAAAGTATGGATGTGGGACGGTAGCAGTGCTGACCCAGAAGACAAAGAAAGTTAACATTTGGCCCTGCCTGACTACATGCACCTGGGGGTTAGGGTGGTTAAATCTCAACTGTAAAATGGGGATAACACCCAGCTGGAGAAAAAGAGGAGCGAGAGCTTTGTTATTATTTAATGCTACTAATGAAAGCAAAAAACACTGAACATGCTTAACAATGAAGGGCAAAAGCATTTTAAGAGGACATTTAGAACATTCCTAAGATATCCTGTATAAAAACAGAAGGGAAAAAGTACCACCCTAATCATTTTCAGTTAACTCTCTACTCCCACATGGGCGGTCCACTCTCATATGCTGGTCCCCTTGAAACTACAAGGTCTCTGGAGACTGACAGCCCAAAGACATTCAGGAGAAGCTAGCTTATAAAACAATCTACTCCCAGTACTAGGCTAAACCAAGCAGCTGCCAACCATAGCACTCTTTTATGGCTATTAAGCATTTTTACAGGTCAGGCACAGTTTACTTCCCCATACTCTGTCACCTGCTTTAGTCTGAACACTTTACTGATGGAGGATATTTCACAAACATGTGAGACCATGGCAGGTATTAATAATTATTTCTACCCAGGGGTCCACAAAGGGGAAAGTTCATAATTATCACAAACAGAATGAACTTCAACCAAGATGTGGCACAGATACTGGTCACTTGCTGTGGGTTTTAAATGCACCACAATTCCCCAACTCTTAATTCTTCAGGGTTTATAGCCTTCAGGTTCTGCAATAATAAATTTAGAGAGGTAAAAAAAGCAATATAAAGCAACCCCCCCCAAAAAAAAGTGTCCATTTTTTAATGTTAAAAGTGCCACAATTTAAGTTAAAATCCATCTTTATCCCCTTCTAGATATTAAATCATTCCTCAAAAGGCTTAGTTTAATAATTTTTTCCTCTTTCACAAAACATATACATTTTGTTATGATGTTGATACAATCTCAGAAATATGCTTATATATATATAAATGTCAACACAAGTTTCACTAGTGATGTTTTTTGTGGGCTAACCAAACTTGCACTTTTCTGAAATATGGTTTGCATTTTATCTTATCTACAGGTATATATACTCCATTAAAATTATTCATATATATCTCCAACTTTTTTTTTTTTTTTTGGTGGTACTGGAGATTGAACGCAGGGCCTGGCAATTGTCTACCACATGAGCCATGCCCCCAGTTCCATTAAAATAATTCTAATTGGTGTTTTTCTCTTACAACCCAAGAAGAAAACTGTGCAACTTTATATAAAACATTGTGTATTTTGTCTAAGGAAGCTTTTTCCATGTTAAGAAGTTAAAAAAGAGGGGCACACAGGGTACTAGAGCCAGAACTGGGTTTAAGGCAATAAGTAACACTTTTCCTCTGAATAGAAGCTATAAACCTGAGAAAGGGCTAAACCCAGCAAGAGCAGGAACAGGAGCCCTGCGGCAGCCTGTGAAGAAGAAAGAGAGCAGCTTTCCCTAAATATAGATAAATGCTTAAAGAAAGAGTTCAAAACATTGAAATTTAAGTTGCCCAAGACCACTTACTAGTTTATTTTTGTTTTAACCTTTGCTTAAACAGTAGATTGGCTGATAAAGAGAAATTGATTACATTTTGTGCTTTGTGAATCTAAACAGCCATCTTTTTATAGAAATTACTAACCAGGGAAGTGACTCTTGGTATAACCCTGGGTCTGTGGTTCTCTCCATAGTTCATTCCACCCAACAATAAAACAAAACAAAACCAAAAACCCCAGCAAGTTATTCCTTCTCTTCCCCCACTTCCAATTGTAGCTTAAGCAGTAATTATAATGATAACTTATATTCTTTGATATCCTTTCAGGATATAAGATTTTTTTTTTAAGATAACACAAACCTCACGATTTCCTACTTTTCTCCTTTCTTTCAACTTGGATTTAAAAGCTTACTTATTTGAAAAGCTAAATAAAAAACCCTGTATTAGAACCTGGTGCTAACTGACCAAAACATGTCTATTAGACTGAACGGCTTCCATACTTAGTGTTTTCTTCTGTTCACCACATTTTAACTACAAACTTGTTTCTTCCTTCCTTCTCAACACCTTTTCCCTTATTGATGTCTTGACTCCCCTGCCATGTATCACTTGCTTGCTAAGCTGGAACCTCAGCAGCTTCACCCTTGATCTCCTCACTTTCCTCTATCTGCCACTTCTAATCTGTATATTCTATCAACTTTGAATCCTAAAACATTTCTGATCAGTCGTCTTTTTGATTCTCTTTTCCACTCCATATTCAGCCCTTATCAGCTCTTACATAAATTAATCATAGGGCCTCTCAAGTGGACTGCTTGCTGCTCATTTCTCACCTCTTTCCTGAGTTTCCTTTATGAAACACAAACCTGACCATGTACTTACATGTTTAGAAATCACTAGTAGTTTTGCACTGTACATAAATTAAAGGCCAAATGCTCACAATACAATAGAGCACTCAGGAGTTCACGTATTCTCTGTATATTATGTCTGATTTTGGGAGGAGGTAGAGTGTGGAAGGAAAATATATGCCCTGATTCATTACATGGGCATATCATACAAACTGAGCATTCTTAATAATTTTAAGTCTCCCTTATAGCACTGATGTGTTAAAAAAGTTTAATTTAAAAACAACTTTATTACTAGGTAGACTCTTTACTTCAGCCTAAGGTAATCACTATAGAAAGTTTACCAACTCACAAAAATAAAAATGTTTTTATTTTTTGGAGGGGGTGGTGGTGGTGGTGGGAATATAATCCAGGGCCGGGTGCGTGCCAGGCAAGCGTTCTACCAGAGCTACATCACTACCTCTTAGCCCTTGATGCTTCTTAACACTTTCATTTAATGCACAGGGCAGAGTTCATTCCCTTCTTTTTGCCTCCTCTTCTTTGAAGAATGTAATTCTTGTGAATGTTCACAGTGGCTGGTGCTATTTCCTAACAGGTAGATTAATACTGTACCTGAAATACCACATACTCTGCTCACCGCCAAAGTTGAGTTTATAACAAGAATAGAAAATGAGCAGAAAAAATGTTTATTTCCCATGCCAGACAACTTTCCTATCAGAGAATAGGTTCTAGACATTTTGGGGAAGACCTGCTAACTGTGCTAGGCTAGAAGGATAACTCAAGCCTAACTGAGGGAACACATCTTTACCAAGACAATGTCTGAGGATACCATGCAAGGACAGACAACAGCTGACAGGCCACATTTCCTTTAAAACCAACTCAACTGTTAGAATATGCCAAGCATTTCTCTAAGCATTTTTCAGGATGATTTTTTTTTTTTTTTGTGGTACTGGGGATGGAACCCAGGGCCTCATACATGTTGACAAACACTATAATACCTAGTTATGTCCCAGTCCTCAAGCAGCAACATTTTATGCTTATGACAACCTTCTTTATAGTAGATGCTATGAGTTTTCCTATTTTGTACATGAGGAAAATAAAGCACAGAGAGATTAAGTGACTTGAGCAAGGGACCCAGTCAGGAAATGGCAAGTGCTCAGATTCACAGGAAGCAGTGTGACTCCAGGGCTCTCTCCCAGGCTTTCCTTTTTTTTTTTTTTTTTCAGTGTTCCATATTCATTTTTTTTTTCATTTTTCTTTTATTATTCATATGTGCATACAAGGCTTGGTTTATTTCTCCCCCCTGCCCCCTCCCCCTCCCTTACCACCCACTCCACCCCCTCCCGCTCCCCCCCTCAATACCCAGCAGAAACTATTTTGCCCTTATCTCTAATTTTGTTATAGAGAGAGTATAAGCAATAATAGGAAGGAACAAGGGGTTTTGCTGGTTGAGATAAGGATAGCTATACAGGGCATTGACTCACATTGATTTCCTGTGCGTGGGTGTTACCTTCTAGGTTAATTCTTTTTGATCTCACCTTTTCTCTAGTTCCTGGTCCCCTTTTCCTATTGGCCTCAGTTGCTTTAAGGTATCTGCTTTAGTTTCTCTGCATTAAGGGCAACAAATGCTAGCTAGTTTTTTAGGTGTCTTACCTATCCTCACCCCTCCCTTGTGTGCTCTCGCTTTTATCATGTGCTCATAGTCCAATCCCCTTGTTGTGTTTGCCCTTGATCTAATGTCCACATATGAGGGAGAACATACGATTTTTGGTCTTTTGGGCCAGGCTAACCTCACTCAGAATGATGTTCTCCAATTCCATCCATTTACCAGCGAATGATAACATTTCGTTCTTCTTCATGGCTGCATAGAATTCCATTGTGTATAGATACCACATTTTCTTAATCCATTCGTCAGTGCTGGGGCATCTTGGCTGTTTCCATAACTTGGCTATTGTGAATAGTGCCGCAATAAACATGGATGTGCAGGTGCCTCTGGAGTAACAGTCTTTTGGGTATATCCCCAAGAGTGGTATTGCTGGATCAAATGGTAGATCGATGTCCAGCTTTTTAAGTAGCCTCCAAATTTTTTTCCAGAGTGGTTGTACTAGTCTACATTCCCACCAACAGTGTAAGAGGGTTCCTTTTTCCCCGCATCCTCGCCAACACCTGTTGTTGGTGGTGTTGCTGATGATGGCTATTCTAACAGGGGTGAGGTGGAATCTTAGTGTGGTTTTAATTTGCATTTCCTTTATTGCTAGAGATGGTGAGCATTTTTTCATGTGTTTTCTGGCCATTTGAATTTCTTCTTTTGAGAAAGTTCTGTTTAGTTCACATGCCCATTTCTTTATTGGTTCATTAGTTTTGGGAGAATTTAGTTTTTTAAGTTCCCAGGCTTTCCTGATGTTCAACAGAATGGCAAAAGCCAAAAAGTTGAAGAAAACTTTCAAGGGCAACTATAAAACTCTTTTGATATTCTCTTATCATGCTTCTTTCCAAAATATGGGAAGATGGGAAGAAATTGGGTCTGCATACAGGGCCCTTCAGAGACCTGCAAAACTGGTCTTGGACTGGGAGGAGGAGAAGGAGGAACCTCCATTCTCAAACACTGTTGAATAAAGGAGCAATAGCTGGAAAATTCAAAAGTCCTCGCATAGGACCCCTGTGCAACAATGCACTGCTTTTCTGTATAGATCACACAGGTTTTCCTATACAAAGCTCAGAACTTGACCTAGTGCTTCTCTAGTCACATGCCACTTAGGGAACCCAGGGCTTAAGATAACTCATCGATAAGTTCCCTCAAGTACTCTATCTTCAGGTTGCTCCTGGTTTTGTAGTAGGAACCCATATTTGTTGAGATGAAACAGATGTCTACTTCTAAACATTATTTGATCACAGTAGCTCTTCTAGTAGTCTAGCAATAACTAGTTTCACATCTTGGGGTGACTTACTTGGCTTGATATATAGCAACTTATTTATTGTGACTTACTGATCAATATCCTTGTTTATGGTCCTTCCACATTTTCAAAGAGTAGCCTATTCCTCAGAAGTTTTACTTTAAAATCAATTATAATTTCCCTTCATCAGCCTCTCACATCTTAAAAAAAATAAATAAATCAAGAAACAGACTACAAGAAAATTAAGAGTACTTTAATTTGTCATAATTATGCTATAAAGTTCAAAACTGAAAATCTCACTTAAAATTCCTTAGGATTTGGAAAATCAAAACCTTGAACAAAAATTAACCCTTTCTCTGGACTTTTTTTTTTTAATCAATGCTATCATGTAGTGATATAAAGAGATACACACAATGTTAGGGAACACAGAAATTAGATAAGTATACAACTTTCTGGTATAGGCTGAGTCTTGGGAATAGATAATGCACAGGCCTTGTGCCTGCCTTAGAGAATATGTTATTCAGACAGGTTACTGGACAGACGCATGAGCAGAGATAACAAAATGCAAGCAACTGCCACAATGAGGGTCTAGGGAAAGAGAGAAGGTAGGAGTGCAGGCAAGGGACAGGGAGCACAGCAGGAATAATCAATGTGGGTTCAGTGTATGGGGAGAAGGACTGGAGTTAAGAACAGACGAGGAGTTGAAGGGAAGACTCAGCAGGTCAGGACTGATGGCAGTAGCCTTGCCAGGTTTTGAGAACTATCAGCTTTAAGAAGCACATAGATGAGAACTTAGAAAGCATTTGTCAAGTCATGTTTTACTTTAAAATTTATAATTTTTTTATGATGGAACTGGGATATGAACTCAGGGCTTCACACTTACAAAGCAGGCATTCTACCTCTTGAGCCATTTTGCTCTAGTTATTTGGTTATTTTGAAGATAGGGTCTTGTAAACTATTTTCCTTGAGTGGCCTCAAACCTCAATCCTCCTGATCTCAGCTTCACAAGTAGCTAGGCTTATAGGCATGAGCCTCCATGCCCAGCTAAATTTACAATTTTAAAATCGTGGGATTTTTGTGTGTGTGTGGGGGGGGGGGAGGGTGATTGGGGGGTACTGGGGTTTGAACTCCAGGCCTATACCTTGAGCCACTCCACCAACCCTTTTTTTAATGTGTGAAGGGTTTTTTTGAGGTAGGGCTGGCTTCCAACCAAAATCCTCCTGATCTCTGCCTCCTGAGTAGCTAGGATTACAGGAGTGAGCCACTGGCGCTCAACTATGTTTTTAAATTTATAATTAAATGCCAGGCAATGTGGCACATTCCTATAATCCCATTTGTCTCATATAATCCCAGGTATTTGGGAGGCTGAAGCAGGAGGACTGCAAATTTGAGGTCAGCCAGAGCAACATAAGGAGATCTCAAGATCTTGTTTTAAAACAATAAAAAAGGTAAATTTACAATTAAGGAGGATATTGGTATGTTAGATAGGAGGAAGTAAAGTATCCATTACTTAAACATGTATTAAAAATAAATCTTTAATACAATGATTCAAAATAAGAAAACTTAAAGTAAACACAGCACTGTACACACATTATGGGGTTAAAAAAAAAAAAAAAGAAAAAAGAAAAATTTCCCAAGGGGGTTGGTAAGAATGTATTTGGGAGAAAGGAGGGAATAAAGGCAGGCCACTCTCTAGTCAGCAGGGCAAAGCTGGGATGGGATGTATAGCTTCTAGGGATCCATGGCCACCATAAAAATTCTGCAGTTGTTCACATTCCTCATGTCTCTATGATTTTTACATATCACGTAACATGCATGCATGTTTAGAGGCAAGGACCTCTGTAACACCACTCATGGCAGAGGTCATTGTGAAGTCACATATACAATTTTACCAAGGCAAGTAAAGAAGTCGAAGTTGGACAGAAGTAGCAAAGAGAAAAAAGCAGAAAAATCTCACATTCACAAGTCCCACACTCAAACAGGGAAGAGGAGTGAAGGCCACTTTTTCATGCAGTGATGTACTGGGGTTCAGCAATCTTCAGAATGGCATGACACATGCACAGGGAAAGGAGCATTTGTCTCATAAGGACTTCACCTTATTTTGTTATATTATCATTCTTGCCAAACACCTGATAAACACATAGGCCAAAATGGACTGCTAAGGAAGTATATTTGGTCTTATCTTTTGTGACAGAACTGAGAGCATGCTCATTAAGCAATAGCAAAATTAAATGCACCTGCTAAAACCTAAGCTAATACTAGACTCAAAGTGACCTTGACAAATTAAAGCATCACTAAATTAAAGAAGGGAAGTTAGTATGATTTTAATTTGTTCTTTCATGAGGTAAGAAAATAAAAGCTAGATAAACGAAATAGAACAAAATCTTGTAGGCAGAGGGAAATGAGCCTAACTTTTTGAAAATCACCCAGGCATGGTGATCATGCCTGTAATCCCATCCCTCGGGAAATCAGGAATTCCAGGCTAGGCTGGGATGTATAGCAAGACCCTGTCTCAAAATACATACATACATACCCAAAATACATTATGGGACTCTACTAAATGACCATGTGCACTAAAGCTAATAAATTATCTTTTACTTTCAGGGTAATGGAATGATACATTTTCCCTTCCTATTTCACTGGGTGGCTTATAAGAATAAGACAGATGTACAAGTAAGTTCAAAATATAAAGCTAATACTCTATTCTTAAAGAGAGAGGGATGTGAACTGATCCTAAGTCATGGGTTCTAGATTCATGCTTTTTGTTTAAGATGTTAAAAAAATCCTTCAGAATTGGGGGTTGTGACTCATGTGGCAGAGTGCCTATCTAGAAAGCACAGGCTCTAAGGTCAAATCACAGCACCAAGAAGCAAATAAATACATACATACATATGTGAATAAGTACACAAACAAATACATAAGTAAATAAAACATCGCCAAGGGGGATGGGGACAGAAAAAAAAAGAGGGAGGGATGTAAATAAATAGATGACCAGTGGGAAAGAAAGTTAGGAAATAAGCTTAAAGCTGCAGTATGAGACTTCAGTTGGTGCTATTACAGGAAGTGGTGAACTATAAAGCCCCTGAAGGAGCAATAGCAGGGCCAGTCCAAAAATTTAAAGCCTCACTATGTAGAAGCATGCAGGGTTTTTATTACCACGTTTCTATACCATTTGCCTTAAATGAAGTATTACAACTTTTTATCTCAGATAATACGATTAACTTGAAGCACTTCTGAAACAGTTGAGACTGTAACTAGAGTTTTAAAAACAAAAAATACATTCAGTGTTTGCTACCTAAAGGGATTCATATTAGGCCAGTGCTAAGAAAGAGACTGATTTATCATATTTGGTGTATTTATTCCAATTATAAATTCTAGATTTTATCTGGTGATCAAATCTGAGAAGTAGTAGACTAAATAGTCACTTTTTGAAGAAACATTTTAAGTGGCAGGCTCACTGTTCACCACCCTTTCAGGGAATGAGCTAACTGCAGTTGAGGATTACAGAGTACCTTTTACTTTCTATAAAGTAGACATGGACTGACACACAGGGCCTAGGGATTTTGTCCGATTATTGGTTTTCAGTTACTGCTATAGAATGCTCAAAAGTTTACACATAAAAACTGCATTGAGATGTTACCAATCAATATTAAATGTTGAAATAAAGAAAGCACTCCCAGATGGTCACATACCCATCCACAAACAAGCCCTCCAAATGCTATAACTGTCAGGGAAAAGCTGGCAAGCAGGCCATCAACTTGGCCAAGACGATTGGTGGACCACTGAGTGCTCAAATCTCACTTTTTAAAAAAGAATTTTGTACGTTAGAGTTCCTAAATGTGGTCCTTTTAGATTTGCAATTTAAAATCACTGTGCCAAAACTTTATTAGAGGAAGTAAATCTTCTATTTCAAACAATGGTTCAGAGTGACACTGATAATGAAGAGAGTGAAAGAGAAAGAAAGAAAAAGAAAAATCACGGTTGGGGTGTCTAAGAGAGAAAGGCAAGCTCCTTGAATTAGACAGTTCTAATTTCAAGAAATATATATATAGTCCCCCCACACTTTTTTTTTTTTTTTTTTTATGGCAGTGCTAGAGACTGAACCCAGGGCTTTAGCATGCTAGGCAAGCGCTCTACCATTGCAGATTAAGCACATTAAAAAAATTTTGGCTTATTAATATTTCCTTTTTTAAACTGTTATGAATTCTAGGAATAATGTACTGATAAAATTGGTGGTGGGGAGGAGAGAGACTGATATATGATCCTGCCTGATAATTTTTTTTTTTTTTTGAGACAGGATCTCGCTGTGTAGTTCAAGCTGGCCTTGAACTCACTATGTAGCATAGACTGGCCTTGACCTCATAATTCTTCTGCCTGGCATGCACCACCACACCCAGTTTAAAATCCTTATTAAATATGATTAGAAATCATTTATGTATTTGTCAAGTATAGTAAACTTTATATATAAACTAACTCAAAAAGTTCATATAATTAAATATGTCAGACTAAAAATGGATTTATACATCTGTTCCCTTCTCACAAAAAGAGGGGTGGTGGTGGAAGATAAACTTGCAGTACTCATGAAGACATGAAGAATGGGAGAGGAGGTATTCAAATTCTGGAAGTTTGAAATTAGGTAGATAAAGACTAAGTGATTCAGTGGGCTGCAAGAACGCAGAGAGTAATGCACATCGGAGGAGGGAAGGCCCAGGTCCTCAGAAACCGAGTGTGTGAGAGGGACTAGAAAACGGAAGCACTGAGTGAAGGGCAGTAAGAGGAGCTAGACTTCTAACTCAACCAAGTAAACCAAACTTAATCAGGCAACTGTCCCCACCAAAGAGGTAGGGAGCATATCAAAAACAAGTAGAAGGATGTCAAAGTATACACACTGAATAATGAGAACATATCTCCACCCCCATAACCTTCCTCTTCTCTACTTGGCTTTTAGGATGCTGGCAGCTACACTTACACCCTTAGATAGCAGATTTTAAGATTTTTCTCTGGGAAAACTGACCTCAGGGAAAAGGCCTATAAACGATAACTGGCTGCCTTCTATAGGGAGTACCACTGACTAACAAGCCTTGTTCATATTATAACACAGAGCTTCAAGTGATTATTTTTTAGCATCTCTTTCTTTACTGAAATATAAATGGATAGCAGAGGACAACCAGGCATTTGAAGAGCCTCTAGTTAGAAAGAGTATATAGGAAACAGATGAAACAGTTTTAGAAAAAAATTTATAATGTACTCAAAAAAGAAAGTATTACAACCATAAACAAAGCTGACTTTTTAAAATCTGTAAGAAGTAGCTCTTCAAAAATATAAAAAATACCTGGGCACCAGTAGCTCATGCCTATAATCCTAGCTATTCAGGAGGCAGAGATCAGGAGGATTGTGGTTCAAAGCCAGCCCTGGAAAATAGTTCGTGAGACCCTATCTCAAAAAACCCTTCAGAAAAACAGGGCTGGTGGAGTGGCTTAAGGTAAAGGCCCTGAATTCAAGCCCCAGTACCACCGAAAAAAACAAAACAACAAAAAAAAAACACCACACAAATTTCCTGAACTGAAAGATGCTGAGTGTACAGCCAGAAAAGGTCTCAGAGTAGTCACACAACAAATGAAAAGACCTACACAAAGCGTATCATTTTGAGATTTCAGAACCCTAGGGAAAATGAGAAGATCCTCAAACATTCCAGAAGAGAAAAACAGCATACACAAAGACCTTAAATTTGGAATGCTCCAGTCCTCTCAGCTGCAACAAAGCCAAAGGACAAGTACAAGTAAGGAGCAATGAATCCAAGACAGCGAGAGAAAAATCACTCCCAGTCCAGAATTCCATGTCCAGTCAACTCCCAATTAAGCACATCCAGAGAGACAAGATCTCAACATATTTGCCACCCATGCACCTTTCTCAGGAAACCACTAGAGGATGATGCTCCCTTAAATGGAAGTCTATTTTAAGAAAGAGGAGGACGTGGGTAGAGCAGATAATGTTCAATAGCAGAGTAACTTATGATAAGCCACTCCAGGGTAAGTTGTGAAACAGACCTAGGGTATAAATTACCCCTGTTACAAAGTGTAGGTTAGACAGATACAGCTCAAGAAAATAAAGTAAACAAAAACATCAGTTAATTAAGCCTAGAGTAATGCTGGTTGTGGTGGTACATGCCTGCAATCCCAGCACTCAGGAGGCTAAGACAGGAGGATTGGAAGTTCCAGCCAAGAATGGGATACACAGTGAGACCCTGTCTCCAAAAAAAACCTCAAAACCAAACAAAACCCAAGCAATTCAGTATTTTAGGAGGAAGGAAATACATACTATCTTTGTAACTATTACAGATGTTGAATAGTGATTTTTAAAAACCAGTAAGTAATATAAATGGCAGTAAAAGGTTATTTATTCAAAAATAGAAGAAACTAGCAGAGGCAGCAACTTCTAAAAGCTATAAATGGATATAAATGAATGTCTCCTGGAAGCAGAAATCAGGGATAAGATAGGGGAGGGACCCTTCTTTTCTAAAACACTATAGGCACTGGCCTGACACAGACAAGTTATTGGTGAAAATAAAAGTTAAATCTTCCTAACTATTCACTTCATTGTCTATTGATTATTTGAGCCACCAAACTTGTGACGTGCAAAAACTAAGGTGGAAGAAATGGAACCAAAATGAAGTAAAAAAACCCCAAGCCGGTAAGAGATTTCTCCTACTCACCATCTCTCTGGCTATTTCCAGCGCTTCCTGCAGGCCATAGAGCCTGCCGCAGACCAGGTAGATGCCATTGGCCCAGAGAATACAACCCTCGTGGACCCAAAATTCATTGCTGTCAAGAGGTAGTTCAGGGATTTGTAACTCCAGCTCGGAGCCACCTTCTGAAGTGGTGGGCACAGAGGGTTTTGTGTCCAAAACAGTCTTTTCGCTGCTGCCCTCAGTGGCTGCTTTTTTACAAGGCAGTCCCCTGGACAGGGACCGAGGGCCTCCACCACAGTCTTCTGAGCGATGGCGCCGCTTGAACCTGGGGTGCGCTGCTAGGCTCCTCTGCTCCTTCTGCTGTTGTTGCTGCTGCTCTTCCTCCTCCTCAGTGTCCGTCTTGGAGCCATTGGAAGCACTTTTGTGTCGAACCTTGACCTTACTCTGCATCTCAGTGGCCCTCTTAGGAGGCGGATTCTTCGGGAGAGTGGCTGCATAATCTTGGGGATAAAAGGGCCCAAAAAGGTCACCCATGTTCCGGTAACTGGCCCACTTGCCACACAAGCAGCAAACCAAGTGTCCCATAACAGAAGATTCTGTCACCACAGGCCCTTGCAGCATGAAGGATGAAGCTGGAAGTGCCTTGCTTTCAGTGCTGCTGGGGGGAGGGGTCAGGGACCTCTGACCCTTCCGGCCCCTCACCAATTTGGTCTGTTCCTCTTCTTCAGCATTGATGATTGTACAAACGGCTCCAAGTTCACACTTATTTACTACATGTATATAAGGGAAAAAAGACTTGTTCTTGGCATCAGTTTTATCTAGCGGCTGGGTGGCATACTTTAGCTTGATCTCTGGTTCTTGGGGTTCTACAATGGGAACTGCTTGTTTGGTTTTCCGCTTCCTTGGCTGGGCCCCAGGCTTCCTTCTCTCCCTCCTTTGCCTCTGCTTTTTTGGCTTTGGCTCTCCATCTGTAGAACCCTCTGTTATCTGAGAGGGTTGAGGAGGTGGAGGTGGTGGCTGCTGCTGTTTCTTTTGCTTATTCACACTACCAATGGGTCTCCCCTTCTTCTTTCCTGATGGGAAATACCCCTTTGGGGGAAAACTCTCTTGTTTGGGTGAAATCATGACTGTATCATTCTCTTTCTCTTCAGCCTTGGGGTTTGACTCAGGGGCCAAAATGCCCACTGGAGCTACATTCTTTGAGTCAGAAAAGATTAAAGGTGCTGTCCCACCCAAAGAACCATCTGCTCTCCCTTGGTTACTGCCAGGCTTCTGTGAGGTTGTGGATGTCATGGCACCAGAGGGTTCCTTTCCAGGAGGAACTATTTCTGAATGTGTCTCTGTCTTCACTTTGTCATCCCCACTAACACGCCATTCTTCTGAAGACCTTGGAAGAGGCTTTTCAACGTTGGATTCCTGGTTGGTTGCACTGACTAGGTCAGACACCACCTCTCCTTTTCTCTTCTCCATCTCAGCCTCCTGAGCAGCCACAGTCCCACCCTCAGGAGGACCACTCTTCAGAGACAGTATGTCATCTAGGGTGACCGTGTCTCCCCCGGCATCTGCACTATTTGTGGATGCACTCCTCCTAATATTTGGGGATGTGATCTTCTGAACTATAGCTTCCAATTTCAATCCCCGCCCTTTCCTAGGGGGCAGTATTTTGGTCTTAGCAGGGCTAGTGAGGGTAACAGCAGGGCAGTTTCTATTATCTGGGTTTGGAAGGTCCTTGGAAGAATCTCTCTTAGGGATAGACTTGATATCCTGACTGTGAGAAAGATGGGTGTAGGAATTAAATGCTTTATCGGCGCCTTCTTTTGATGGGTGAAGGAGGCGTCCTTTATCTTCAGTGTTACTGTTCTTTACATCCTGTGACTGTCTCTTACTGGGAATGGGAGAGATAAAAGAACGGACACGCCTCCGCATAATTAAGGGGTTTTGAGAAGAATGATCTTCTTGACCCGGAAGCCTTAGCATTACATTACTAGGTTTGGATGACTGTGCAGACTCAGCTAGTCCATGTCCATCTGTCTCATGTGGTGGCCCATACCTTTTTTGATTGGACATTCCTGGAGGACCACTGCTTTTAGCTGGAGAAGTTTGCCGAGAAAGATCCCAACAAGATTCTTGCTGTAACTTCTGGGAGCTGTGCTTCAATTCCATGCCTTTGGTAGGCAGACCATCACTAGACATGAGGCAACGCCCAGCTTCCTGAATGCTGGGGTCATGGTAAGTCCCTACTGGTGGGCCGTACATCATACCATCTTTGTCATTTTTCAGAGGGCTCCGAACTCTGTCAAGAAACTGCTGCTGCCGTGGGCTCTTCCGTGGCCCCTCCTGCCTGTGCTGTGAGGCGGAAATCACTCCTTGAGCAGAACTGCTGCTCCAATCTTTGTATTCCTCTTGCTGCTGTTGGTACATCTGTCTCTTATAATGGAGCTGAGAATTCAAACCTGCATTAGGGTCCCCATAAGCATGAGCCCGAGCATTTGTGTGGTAAGCAGAGGCCAGGCTTTCTGAGTTGGGAGAAAATGGAGCATGTAAAGAACTCCTGTTGGCCCTCTCTGAAAAGGTCATGTGTGGGTTCATATGATGAGGGTCTCCCCCTGGGCCTCTGCTCCTGCCAGGAGACATCTTTAATTTTTCTGCAAAGTCATGATACTGAGAAGGGGACCGACCCCGCATGGCCTCCCGACTACCAACTCTGCCAGGGACCCGCCTCATTGGTGTGGGTCTGCTGTCTTGTGGACCATAGTCTGAAAGGGAATCGTGGGCTGCTGCTGCAGGGCTGGCATTGCCACGGTAGGACTCATGCTTGATGCTAGTAGGATGGCAGTGATCTCCAGATTTCTTGTTGAAGCTAGCTTGGGATTTGGATTGTTCAAAGTCTTCCTCTTTTATCTGCCCAGTCTGGGATTTCAGTTTTGTTTCCATGGACACCAAACCACCTGGAA